>NC_068359.1:106828581-107428581 GCF_020536995.1 Dreissena polymorpha
AGTAATAACATTAATACGTATTAATAAACTTATATTAATTTAAAGTGAAGATATGAACAAAAAGATGTGTTTGTGAAACTTTATGTCCCCCAATATACTTGACCTTTGACCTTGAATGATGACCTTGACCATGACCTTTTACCACTCAGATTGTGCTGCTCCATGAGATACACATGTATTCCAAATATCAAGTTGCTATCTTCAATATTGCAAAAGTTACGGCCAATGTTTAAGTTTGACGCAAACCAACAAACAAACCATAACCCCCCCCCCCCTCCCCCCCCCCCCCAAAACAACCAAACCAACAAACAGACAGGGCAAAAAACAATATGTCCCCCAGTATAGACTGGGGACATAAAAAGTACTCAACTTTATTTTTTATTGGACGGTCATGTCTGTTGCTGAGTCAATAATGTATTTCAATTTCAAGAACTTTGCAAAATTAGTTCAACAACCGACTGTTTTGTAACACATTCTGGTTAAGAACTTAAGTACAATGTTTTGATAGCGTGCATTACTAGTTCCATTGTTTGTTGAATACGCGTTATCTTATTAATTTTACTAAACGATATATTTCAACAAATATGATAACGTTTTTATAAACCATCTTCAAAAGAGATTGCCATGACGTAGTGGATATGGTGTCCGCCTAGCGATCGGGAGGTCGATCGGGTTCGAATCCCGACAGTGGGAGTGTTCTTTAGATTTCCACCAAAGACACCAAGTATTGGTTTAAGTCCCTGGAAAAAGACTAGAGAGCGTTTGATATAAGCCTTAGGGTCAAACTAATCTTTAGACATCGTTAATTGATTAACCGTACCATTTATGTGAGTTTTGTCTTATACACAATATCTTTGTGAAATCAGGAGTTTTTATTCGCAACATGGAATTATTGGAATTCCGATAAACACACTAAGATGATTTTAAGGTTTATAATTTATTAAAGGGGCATTTTCACGTTTTGGCTAATTGGCAAAATTACAAAAAATGTTTCAGATTCGCAAATGTTCGTTGTTGGTATGATATTTGTGATGAAACAGTAATACTGAACATCTAACATGCTCTAAAATATTCATTATATGAATCTTTTGACGATTTAAAAACCTGGAAATTAAAAAGCGTTGAAACGCGAAACGATTGAATAATTTTGAGAGTTCTGTTGTTGTCGTTATATTTTGTGATACTACGAGGATTGCTTATATACAGTATAAAATTCATGTTTCATAGTATGAGGAAGGATGGCCGAGTGGTCTACGCGATAGACTTTTACTCCAGGGATCAGCGGTTCGAGCCCAGTTGAGGGTTACATTCTTTTTCTTTCTTTAACTTTATTCTTGTTTTTTACTGAAACTTATAAGATCCGATGTTTACATTTATCAATATAAAGCATTTATTGACAAACTTTAATACATGCCAAAATATGTGAAAAGGCCCCTTTAAGTATCCTTTGTACATGTAAAACACCAATGGGCTTTCATGTTTGTTTTCCTTTTTACGTATTCAATGTTTATTCTGAATGTTTTTACCATGATGCTTTGCTGTTCGGTTTGCTATACTTATAAACCCATATTACACACGTTACTCAATTATACTCTATCTGGGATAGTGTATTTTGATTCGTTTGAATACTTTCCTATGTAGGCAAATAATTATCCACAAACGACAAAATGGTCAAATACTGCACAATATAAAATAAAGAATTAAGATTAAACCGCATCATCACACTTGATGATTTTACGAGTTGAACATACATAACGTCAATGGCGATTTAACTAAACATTTAAATCATCAATCGTCTCTATGGCGGTACGTTTTTGGTTTATTATACTTGAGTTATGAGCCGATGTATATTTGCTGCATGCATGATAATTATCGAATTTAAGGTTGATGGAAAAGGAAAAGAAAAATAAGTGAAAACCGCATGTTTACCGGTTTCCGACAATGCACTAAAACAACACTATTCATTCCCAATGTTTGCCAGCAAAAGAAATAAATCTCACTACTTAATCAGAACAATATAAGGGAATTATCTATTTTGAACTTTGAGTGTAGTTCTGGTTACGAAAACAATGCTTCCAATGATACAATTTTTAGCAATATCAACTATAAAATCAACATCAAGAGCAAATTTGTTAAGTACCTAAGAGTCAGAGGGCATTGCCCAATCGACAAAATCACGGTGGTGGCACCAGCAATTGACGACTTGATTGATTGCACGTTACAGCACGGCAGTCAGATCCAATAATTATATCAAGCGCACAAAGCGCGTTTCATTAAGACTTCTCAATATCAAACAATATATCATCCGACTTTACGCACAATACGACGATTGATTCGTAGATTCGTTTCTTCGTTATAAAATTAGTCAGATTTTGCAAAAAAAGTTCTTCATACCAAACAATACTCGGCTGTCTGAAAGAATGCCTGAAACTAAGTTCGTTCGTTGTGAAAATAGCCATTATTTAGTCTGAGATTCGCGTAAAAATTTATGTATTACCTTAACTAAATACCTCAACGTTAGTAATGAATTAAATAATTTAACAGAGGCATTGGATGCAAAATTCGATTTCAGTCAGGATTAAGGATGGAGAAAATTCAATCAGTTTTAAAAGGCGACTAGAGTTAGGTATCCCACAAAACAAATTCACATGTCGGAAATTTCCAAAAAACACAACAACTTCCGAAAAATCTTATCGTTATGACAATGGTGAAATTCATTTTACACGAGTGACAACATTGTAAAGAGAAGGATCATACTTTATTTGATTGTTATTTCCACGCTGTACTTTCAGAATTGTGAATTACCTAAGACGACTATTTTGTCTGAAAATGACAGCATATTCGCTTAACTGAATGCCTTTCTTTTTTTTGTTTATTCCTGCACTCGAGCAAAGGTGTGTCTCTTGTCTTGTCCTTTCTTGGTGTGCATAGAAAGGCACTGAACAATTCCTTATCATCTTGTGAGTATTTTTCGGAATGAAACAATAAATTATACGAATAACGTATTGAATATAGAGAGAGCGATGCTAATATATTATACAAAAATGAACTGTTTACCAGGAATAGTATCTAGTCTTACACGGAGGCGAAACATCATCATACGCATATGAAACAACAGGACCTAAGTGCTACTCTGCACATTAAAACTGCATTTGCTTACATTCATTACTCTGTCCCAAGACTATACCTGTTGACAATAAATCTTATTGCTTACATGGTTTCTATTTTAGATATTGCTTAACGGCTCCGGTGTCATCAGACTAATATTTTATTAAGTATGATGTAATTGATATTCAGAAAATAGCAAAATTAATGTTCATAATTGATGATGAATATCGATGACTATGCATAGCTTTTGAATGAAAATGTATGCTGCCGTCATTTTAAAGTCGTTTCACTGTGAGAGCCTCATTTCAGGCAAGATTTTGTATGTATTCCAAAGTATTTGTTGCAATATTAGTTTCCACTTGAACTTGTTTCACTTTTAATTACATATGACGTTAAGCCAAGCAATATTTCAGCGAACATAACATGCGTTAAAACTTTCCGATAACGGGCATCAAACCAACATTTAAGATACATTAAAATCTCTAGCAGTTATATAGCAAATGCGTTTTTTCCTCACAGAACACGTGTGGTTTTACTTTCCATTATCTGTCCCAATCATTAAGAAATGATTAACAATATAATGGAAATGATTAGATACTTTTTTATGTCCCTCAGTCTATACTGGGGCACATTGTTTTTGCCCTGACTGTTGGTTTGTTGGCTTGTTTGTTTGTTGGTTTGTTGGTTTTCGTCAAACTTTAACATTTGCCATAGCTTTTGCAATATTAAACATAACAACTTCATATTTGGCATTCATGTGTTTCTCAATGAGCTGCAATTTTCAGTGGTGAAAGGTCAAGGTCATCCTGCAAGGTCAAAGGTCCAATAAATAGGTCAAAATCGCTCATTCAATATACACTATAATTTCGTTTTGCAATATTGAAGATACCAACTTGATATTTGGCATGCATGTGTATCTCATGGAGCTGCACATTTTGAGTGGTGAAAAGTCAAAGTCATCCTTCAAGGTCACAGGTCAAATATATGGAGGGACATAGTGTTTCACAAACACATCTTTTTTATTTTAACTTTGGTTAGTATACAGCAATGCTGACAATTGTATTGGTATTACTGAACGCCAAAATTATCATGTGCTTTGAATGTATTTAATACATGCCAGTCGACATTAAAAGGCTTATATGCTCACGTGTTTTTAGGGTTATGTATATGTTTATATGTTAGTAATGCGCAAAGTTTATCGTGACATATCATAAATGCTATGTCTATTCGTTAGTAATGCGCAATGTTTCAATCGTGAAATAACATAATTGCTCTGTCTATATGTCAGTAATGCGCAATCTTTTAATCGTGGACCATGTTATAACAGAAGTGCTCTGTATATATGTCATATATGAGCAATGCTGGAATCGTTACTTAAGAGAAGTGTTCTTTCTATATGTAAGTTATTCGCAATTTTTGAATCGTGACAAAGCAGAAATGCCCTGCTTTTATGTCAGTTATTTGAGGTGTTTGAATCGTGAATCGTGACACAACACACTTGATCTGCTTCTATGTCAGTTATGCGCAATGTTTAAATCGTGACATAACAGAAGTGCTCTATCTATACGTCAGGTATGCGCAATCTTTGAATCGTGACATAACAGAAGTGCTCTGTATATATGTCAGTTATGCGCATGTATGAATCTTGAAATAACAGAAGTGCTCTGTTTATATAAATGTATGTTTGAATCTTGAAATAACAGAAATGCTCTATGTGTCAGTTATGCTCAATGTTTGAATCGTTATATCACAGAAGTGCTCTGTCTGTATGTCAGTTATTCGCAATATTTTAATCGTGACATAATAGAAGTGCTGTGCCTATATGTCAGTTATGCGCAATGTTTGAATCGTGACATGACAGAAGTGTTCTTTCTATATGTAAGTTAATTGCAATTTTGTAATCATGGCAGAACAGAGATGCTCTGTCTTTATGTCAGTTATGTGCAATGTTTGAATCGTGAATCGTGACATAACAGAAGTGCTCTGTTTATATTTCAGTTATGCGCAATGTTTGAATCGTGACATAATAAGTGATCTGTTTATATGCCAATTGTTCGCAATGTTTGAATCGTGACATAACAGAAATGCTCTGTTTATATGTCAGTAATGCGCAATGCTTGAATCTTGACAAAATATAAGTGCTCTGTCAATACGTCAGTAATGCGCAATGTTTGAAACGTGACATAACATATGTGCTCTATAAATGTTAGTAATGCTCAATGTGTGAATCGTGACACAACATAAGTGCTCTGTCAATACGTCAGTTATGTGCATTGTTTGAATCGTGACATAATAAGTGCTTTATATATGTCAGTTATGCGCAATGTTAGAATCGTGACATAAAAGAAGTGCTATACGTCAATACGCAATGTTTGAATTGTTACATAACAGAGGTGCTCTATCTATACGTCAGTTATGCGCAATCTTTGAATCTTGACATAAGAGAAGTGCTCTTTATATATGTCATATATTATGCGCATATATGAATCGTGAAATAGCAGAAGTGCCCCGTTTATATAAATGTATGTGAGTAATGCTTAGGTTTGAATCTTGGAATAACAGAAATGCTCTGTCTATGTGTAAGTTATGCTAAATGTTTGAATCGTTATATCTAAGAAGTGTTCTGTCTATATGTCAGTTATTCGCAATATTTCGATCGTGACGTAACAGAAGTGCTGTGCCTGTATGTCAGTTATGCGCAATGTTTGAATTGTGACTTTACAGAGGTGTTATTTTTATATGTAAGTTAATTGTATTTTTTTAATCGTGGCAGAACAGAAATGCTCTGCCTTTATGTCAGGTATGTGCAATGTTTGAATCGTGATATAACAGAAGTGCTCTGTTTATATTTCAGTTATGCGCAATTTTTGAATCGTGACATAATAAGTGCTCTGTGTATATGTCAATTGTTCGCAATGTTCGAATCGTGACATAACAGAAGTGCTATATATATGTCCGATATGCGCAATGTTTGAATCGCGACATTACAGAAGTGCTCTGTCAATACGTCAGTTATGCGCAATGTTTGAATATTGATATAACAGAAGTGCTGTATATATGTCAGTTATGCTAAATGTGTGAATCGTGACACATAACATAAGTGCCCTGTCAATACGTCAGTAATGTGCATTGTTTAAATCGTGACATAATAAGTGCTCTATATAAGTCAGATATGTGCAAAGTTTGAATCGTGACATAACAGAAGTTCTCTGTCAATACGTCAGTTATGCGCAATGTTTGAATCGTGACCTAACAGCAGTGCTCTATATATGTGTCAGTTATGCGCAATCTTTGAATCGTGACGTAATAGAAGTGCTCTATATATGTCAGATATGTACAAAGTTTGAATCGTGAAATAACAGTAGTGCTCTGTTTTTATGTTAGTTATTTGCAATGTTTGAACCTTGACATAACATAATTGCTCTATATATTTCAGAAATGCGCAATGTTTGAATCGTGACATACATAAGTGCTTTATATATTTCAGATATGCGCAATGTCAATCGTGACATAACATAAGTGCTCTATATATGTCATATATACGCAATGTTTGAATCGTGACATAACAGTAGTTCTCTGTTTTTATGTCACTTATTCGCTATGTTTGAATCGTGACATAACAGTAGTGGGGTCAGGTTATATTAACATTTGCAAAAGGCGCGATTCCCATTGATAGAATTAGACATTCTGTGATGGCAATACTTATGATTGAGATCCACATTTATCTAATCCGTGTCGCCTTAAATCACATATCTTACACATTAATCAGGTAACTAGGGAAAGAGATTAATGCGGTGTTGCATTTTAAGGATATTAATCGAATGATGTTTAAATTACATTCAAATTAATTTTAAACAATTCATTTCTTAGAGTATTAGTTTGCTTATTAGCACAAATATTGTTTGGTTTCGACAACGTTATTGCAACAACAAAACAAATGGTAATTATCAGCTATCAAAGTTAACACAAACAACCTAATTCATGCAAAAGGAAATCGTAATTACAAATGAAATCTGTAGCAAGCAATATATTGTCTCTGATGTGGTTAAGCAATGGTAGTTACAGATGCATACTGATTAATCTTGACACAAAGCTCACTAGTAATTCTCTGGCAGATATTACTAATGTGTTTTAATGAAGCATCACATGGGAGCAATTTAACAGTTTATACTGACATAATTAACGAAATAGGTAAACAAAACTGCCAAAAAGGCAAATATCATCAAGGCGAAAATGTTTAATTTATTAATTTAGTACACACTAACTTGATACGCTGATACGCAAAGGTTGTTTGTTGATTTATGCTATATAGGATAATACCATTTATTATAATCATCATTTACTGAAGCTCAATCCTTTAAATGGGAAAAAAGAAAAACAGACGTTTATTCACTACCGTTTATTTATAACAATTACTTTTTTGATACATCTGTACCTATTTTAATAAATACAGGATATTGCAAATATATGTTTTAAATAACATTGTACTTGGAAACAGATTTTATTGACCCATTTATAAAAAATGTACACTCTCAAGTTGTGGTCAACAGGCAACGAAGTAACGTTGCGTAAATCAAGACAAACAGTTCTACGAAACAATTTGATAAACACGGCCATATCTGATATTCGCAAAATAGTTACAGAACACAAAATGTTTGAAAGTCTTAAAATAAGCACGATTGGTTCCTTTTAGCGGAAATAATGACTTGAAAAACACCATGACGCGCATGCATTAAACAGTCCTCTTTCTGCTAATGCATATAATGCCACTTCCATCAGTACAATCAATATTGAACACTCTTTTGTCAGAATGGGTCGCTTAAGCCTTGCTTTGCGTAACAGGGATTGATCACGCCAAGGTTTTTCTCACTTTGCCTCCGGCGACAACATTACATGCTTGTCAATGATGATATCATATAACACTTCTTTACAAGCTAAAATTAGGTATTTGATCACTGTTCTATCTAGAAACCCGCCGTTTGTTGCATTTTTATTTCCTCTTCATTAGGCATTAGTGATAAGTCTATTGTATCTTAAATCAGTTGACATTTTAGTAAGTGTTTATATTTTGTTTGATTAAAATGAATCACGTTTCACCATATGATCGCCTGAATGGCAGTACGTTTAAGCTGTGGTAACATAGCCGTATACTAAATAAAATATATTAAGATAATTTAGCAAACGGTATCAGTTGTTTTAATCATTTCAAGATTAAATAATACAAGCCAACCGGCTAATAACACATAACTTAGCCTCTAAACCTATAAGTTCGTGCACCTTTAACTTCAAACGCATTTATTTTTATGACAAATCAGTAAACACTACCTTAAAGTGATATATGCTTTTAGATTTATCCTTCGTCTAACCAATAACGAGTGAATCAGTTTGCTTTTCAGATAAAATAACGGAGATACGTACCTTTAAACATGTGTGTACATCGTAGTCTGCGTCACAGGAAATTACCCTATAAGATCGTGCATTGAGTTTGATGACGTCATAGCGAGGCCCTGGCATGTGTTTATAATAAATAATGTGGACCTGGAAACATTAAGTTAACAACTGAATAAGGAGCAAAGAACTATTCATTGAGTGTATTTGTTCATGTGATATTACGCTAAATTAAATTTAGATGATGTTTCATATATCTGGTAAAAGATGCTTTTTGATATTGATCAGTTTGCTATATATTTACGTAGACGTATACAGTTACAACATTTTAATGTGACTGAATAAATTTCTTTAGATATTTACCAACTTTGGTCAACAACTAACAAATAGACATCATGTTAACATATCTCGCAATATTTTAGAACGAGCATTTGATTATTTAAAACACCATTATGTATCAGGAAATGATAATTTCAAATTAATCCGAATCGTGAAACATATAGTAGTGTGTTGTAGAAGTTGTGCTAACACTTTTATAAGCAATATATATAATTTATATATAAATATCATAATATATAATAGTATATATATAAACCTAGAATAAAAAGACAAACCGACAAATCACAAATCTCCAGCAAATGGAAAGGATTGGTTGCACGGAAGCGAACGGCCGTCATATCCGATAATTACATCCAGTATACAAAGCAAGCTTCATAAAGTCAACTCAATATCAAACAATCGATCATCCAGCTATACGCACAATACGACAATTGATTCGTAGAATCGTGTCTGCGTTATACAATTTGTCAAATTTCATAACAAAGTTATGGATACCAAGTAATGCTCTCGGCTTTCTAAAGGAAAGCCAGAAGCGAACAACTACTGTGTTGAAGTTTACCATTAATTTTGTCTGACAACGCTAAATCATTTGTTCATTACCAAAGCTTACTATCTCAACATGAGTAATTGATGAAATAATATTACATGCAAACTGAGTTTAAAATCTAATTTCTGTCATTATTAATGATGCAGAAAATTAAATCAATCTAAAAAATGCATGTTTCTAGCATCTCGCTGAACAAAAGTTAGTATTTCCGAATATGTTCCAACTATATAATGTCATGAATTTTCATGAAATACGAACACAGCAATAATTACACACAAAACAACTACAAAAGCATCACAGTTAAAACAAATAATTGCGCTGAACTATTGCATTTATGTATTGAATTCAAATGCTAAATTAACCATATTTTATCTTAAAAATAAGTTTCACTTTGCATAATAGTAAGGATTGAATTCGTGAACGTACCATTATATGTGATTCATATGGAAATAATCGATCTTCGCGTTATACAAATATTATAGTTATTCTCAAAGCTCAATCAGAACACTTTAGGGAATTCGTAAAAATCCGTAGGTCTTTGCATATTTCATGTTTGTTTCTTTTGAATTTTTTTTTGCAAACGAGCATTGCTGGCGATAGTAATATCGTTAAAATTATACGCAGAAAAGTTTCGGATTCCCTATTAAAATTTGATCAGAAATTTAAAAAGTAAAACTAGTCAAGCTTTAAATTATGAGCTTTGAGCCTCCTTTGTACGTTTTAACCTTTTGTAAATGGTGGAATTCATCAACTTTTCACTTAGGAAAGTTACTTATATCTCCGAAAATGCAATTGAACAAGAAACACAAACTTTGCAAACACAAGTTCCTTTTAATAGCTATTGTTCACTATTGTAAATAATGTTCTGTACTTTGAGCGTTGGAATTAAAACCGATTTCGCCCGTTGATGACAACATATATGTTGAGATATTAAGGTATTCCTCATTGCAGCTTGTCTCAGTTGTTGATAGGTATTTATCCTGCGCTCAAGCAAGGTATATATCCTGTCCCTCTTTGCTTGAGCCACAACGAGACTAACTGACATGGGTAAGTCATACAAAAAAGCTGTTATAAAGTAAAAATCGTTTCCCTTTAAACATAATATCGGTAAAAGTAATAACGTATAACTAAGAAAAAGATAAGTGACATTAATAAATACATATAAACTAAAATAACAGCAAATTACCTATATACATGCATTTGCTATTATAAGTAGTTAGTATTTTACAAGAGTAGCGTACGTTTATTCTTAAAAATAAAACGTCATAAAATGCATATGTAATCAAAGGAATGGATTCCTATTTAAACCATTGAAAGTACATTCTCCCGTACATATATCAATATCACAAGACCATGCGTGCAAGGAAATCGTGAATAAATCTTGTCAGTGTTTAGTTGGTGTCTATTGTACATAGAGAGTTTCTAGTATCTACAGACCTGGTGGGCATAAGACTCATATTTAATTTAGGCACTGGTTCTTTAAAAAGTTAATGCCACTAAAATCACGACACAATCTACTTTAATAGTGCATTTAAATCGATCAGAAAATACTCGATATACACAAGTGTGTACGTAATAACGAATTCAATCTGCGGAAAGCAATAATTTGTCTAAGAAACAGTACCGCATTGGGAGAAACAGATGTCAAGTGCAGACAGAAAGTTCACTGATGAATTGCTGATGTTTTAAATGGGTTATCGCTTAAATTTCATGTTTCGTTATCGCCATTTTAAAACACGTGCTCAGAGATTCGATCACTGATTCATTCCTTTAATTTATATCGAAAATGAAAAGAAAGTAACACGCCGCTAAATAACTCTTCTGATAAATTATATCATACTAATAGTAATCAGTTTCATTCCTTCCACAATTGCAGTTGTGCAAGGCATACTTGGTTTGAGTTGCCATCGAAGAGAGTGTTCGTGTTCAATTTTTTGTATGAATTTCTTCATGAAAGTGTTTTTTTTTTTTTAAATTTCCAAGTAGTTTACAAATAGTTAAAAAACAGAAGCATAATATACGCATACATGCGCAATTTAATGATTCATAATTGTTTATGCTTCAAAGGGCGTTGTAAAACTGAGCTTCGAAATAAGTCAATATTTGACTAGCGGACAAAAATCGTTATCTACTGACACTTTTTCTGGAGTGAATTTTTCGAAATGTATGTAGAAACTAAAGCAACGATACATGTTTTCAAGAGCTAAACACGTTTGTGCAATTTTCACACATTCCAGGTGTTTTTTAGCAATTGATTAAATCGTTCTAGGTTATTAAATTCACGATTGGTGGATGTGACTGATTATGGCATTGCGAAATAGTGTTTGATTAATTTCCTGTTATATTATTTATTAAAATACACACATTTCCAAACGTATCGTTAATTCTCAAACGGAAATCGATTGTAAGTATCACTATATAATACTCTTTTCTCCATTGTATTTTGATTCGAATTATTTATGTGATATGAGTAGATTATTTCTAATGTATGAGTTTTGTTGTAGTGAATTAAACGTTATAGGAACATTTTGTAATACTGTGATTTATGACATATAAAATGACTTGAACAAAACTAAATCAGCATTAACCAATTCATAATTTATCAAGACTCTGACTTTTATCATTAGACTAAATATATATTTGAGATATGCAAGATAATTGAGTTTCGATCCAGAAATCTGTTTGCTAATTTTTATTGATTAAAATGCAATTTAATCCAGTTTCCACAATTTCAAGTAACGAAGATATTTATTAATTGATATTTTAACAGGTTAATCATCATCTGTCCGCCCTTTTCGTCCATTCATTGACTTTTGTGCAATAGCCCTGTTTACTTTGAAACTTTACAAAGACATTAGCAGACATGTGCACTTGTTTGACTCGCTATTTGGATTCAGAAGTACAACATAAATGACAATTTACAAACAATACAATGAGCTTTCGATCCGGTAACTTTTCGTTCAGGTGATTGGATCAAGAAAAAACAATGCAAATCATGTTCAAAATTGTGTTTTCTGTGACTCAAAACGTTTCGCATTCCGTATTTCTTCCCCTGCAGTGACATTACTGCGGAATTTTCTGCTTAATCGCAATAGCCACCACGCCGGCGTTGCCAGTAACTCCTGGAATGGTAAACACAAACATGCTAAATGCGCTACATATGTACGGTACAAGTGGTATAATTGTTAATGGACTGGGGTAGCAAAATGCCCAGTAGCTTTTTGTTAGGAAAAACTACATGCCATTACAATTATATGCTCGGGCGTCTTCGCATTTAACATCGAAAGGAGGTCTTATAAAATACGGTTCGGTTATGGCTGGTCTTACCAATATTTGACAAATAATAGCAAACAAAATTATGATCATATACATGTATACATTGTATGTCGTATATTGAATATAATTTTTTTTAAACGCAAACAAAATGTATACTCAGAAGTTAGGAATCTAACTTAAAATTATTGCATTCACAGGATAATGTGTACACAGCACACATGTGCGCGTAGTTGATTACATAGCATTCATGGTGTACCAAGTGAAAAGATCAACACTCAAACGTTAGTTTCAACTCGCTATCGACTTCCTTTTCATCAGATGTACCCATGCCCTCCTCATATTTAAGAACACAGATTGGCATCATTGTGTTCCTAATGAGATTATTAGTCATTTATACATTTATAAAGTTTTTGGTATCTGACAATGTAAAAAGAACAGGTGGCTGTTCTTTAATGTGTTTATGTTTTGGTTATTTTAGTTGTATCCGTATATATTGTGGTTAGACATGCGTTGAATATAACTAAATCACATGTTCACCTTCAAAACGTCTCGTTTATTTCTCTGATTTTCGCCATCAACTCATGATTGTGACACCGAGTAAATACTGGGTGCGTTTTTCAATTTAGACAGTTTAGGTAGGAAACGCTTGCTTCTACATATCCTCTGGAGAGCTTCGTCTTGTCTTCATTGAAAGTTTTAACCTGCTCGAATGACACAACCACACTCCATGGGTATGTACATATTAAAATTAATAATTAGTGCAGTACATGTACTTCAAGTCATAAAAGGGTTCTGACAAATGTTAAAATTTAAACAAGGCTGTAATAGTTGCAAGACAAAGTGAAGCAATCCGAATCAACCGGCGTCAATATGACAGAGAAAGTGATGTCCAGCGAAGTCGATATAAAATCAATATGTTTGATGCATCTTTAGATATATACGTATTCCGGCATTAAACGTTAAAACTATTGACCTGAAACAAAAGCAATTGCAAGCAATTTCAAAGTAAGTCCGTAAATTTACTTCAGCAGTAGAAAGCAACTTTAGTACGTTGTTATCTAATAAATAACTTTAATATTCATATACAAAATGTTTTTGTTTTTTTAAATGCTTCACCAGTTGTTTCAATTTATTGTCTAGCGAAAATGGATTTTGATCAACTTCAGTGGGCTAGTATTGCAATCAAAAGTTATGTCTGGGTACCAATCCTATCATGTTAACTTGATCTAGAAATGCTACCGTTTTTCGACGCGTTTTTTATTAATATTAAATATGCACCTTTAATGTGAGCTTTCATTTTTTCCTAAGCACAAATTAATAACGAAGCTTTTTTTTAGGTTTGGGAGTATCTTTTATTAATTTGATAGGTTATTATTCTGTTAATTAAGTTGTTTATTGAACAACGAATGAAAATGTATTAAAAAAAAGTTTGTTCGGAAAATGTTGTTTAAACATGTGAAGTCCTCGTCCTTTAATAAGACAAAATCTCCAGTGCACTGTGCCTTATTGGAGCATTAGTAATGTCTGAATAATTCAGCAATATCACACATTTGTCAGAGACATTTATAATAGTCTCATGTACATTTATACGTAGACCTGATCTTCTATGTGCACGCTATAGTTAGTGTCGTTTGCCTTTGCAATATAATACAGCTGCTGTCATATTAATTTATATCATTATCAACGTTTAAAATGAGAAAAGGATTGTTAATAATTGTTTTACATAAATAATTGGGGAAAACAGTATAAAAGCGGCGTAAATCATTCTTATGCCTACTCCTACGGAAGAGGTCATTTACGTTTTCTGCACAAGCCAACTTTAATACATCGGAACAATGAAACTCGCAGGCAGATTACAAAGCAATAAAGTAACACAAATTGGAATCAAATGACATCATATTTCATCTAAGAGTAAGATTCAAACAGTGTAGACGTAATAAAACCTATATCATGTTGAGTTACTTTTTTTTAATTACTTATTTTATGGTGTATAATAACGCACTCGACAGGTATTTTGAGCCGGTAACACAAGTCCGTATGTGATTTTGCACGCGATCATAATACATGAACGAATATCAATACGTAATTTGAGCTAGAGTTTATGAAAAATATTGCGTCAATCTGAAGTACACTATATTTATTGTTTCGAAATCTCATCGATTAAGCAGTACATTATATTTATATATGAAAAATAGCGAACGATAAGTGGTGCATTTTTTTCTGATACGCTATTTTAACAGCAAAGCAACAGCAATAAATATACAATAATAAAAACTGGGATAACATACTTGAAACTGTTGATGCTAAGTTTTCCGGGTTTAAAGCGCATGTAGGACTAGCAAAATCTCGTACTTGCCCCAGATTTTTGTTTATCAAGTATTGTGTGTAAAACAACAATCCAAAAGCTGTCGCGGTAATCTTCTGAATGACCGCATTATTAATTCTCACACGATAACATAGTTTAATTTCTACTTTCAATATTACAATGAAATAGAGATACGGTTTTGGAAGGAAACAGTAATGAATGCACATTTTTGCATCGCTGTTTTTATAAAAAAACATATTTTAGCATACGCACGAAATGGCAGATCGGGTGGTTTCGAAGTAATTGCAGCTTTTTGTATTTAAATGGGCCTGCACAACATAAATACATATTCAAATTCATGTGATGTGATACTTTCATGGTTCCGCGTTATTAAATTCATTTTTACAATGTGGTAAGATACCTGTGATTATTTTTTATACATATACATATTTTCTAATGTATCTCCTTAACAAACAGGGATATTTTTGGGTTAATTTTATGTATACATGCACACAATTTTAGATTGTTTCTTAATAATACCATTAACGAGCATTTTCTATTATGTGTCATAAGCAGCAATTTGGTAAAATAAATCGGTTTTTTTTATCTGCAAGCTTAAACTGATGCATCGTAAAGGATCCACAGCTTTATTTTCTAAAACATAGAGTCACTCTCTTATTCTAATTTAAACGGATCATATCGAATATCATGCGAAAGACGAGCTGTAAGAAGAGACGCAAAACAGCAAAGACTCAAACATTATTCAATAATGATACTCGTAAAAATGCATTTTAACATCTGAACAGAAATAACATATGTCGTACCCGTATTAAAATGTTTGTTTATTTTGCCAAAATGAACATAATATCAACGTAAAAACATTAACATTGTATAATTGTTTTCAAAAACACATCAGACATGGGTGTAACAATTATAGGAAATTAAAAATCAAACTTGTATTCACTTTGTTTAATACTTATTGTTATTGTGTTATTTAATTATCAAAATTGTCAAAATATTTAGTGTTTTTTTTCTCCAGCACAACTCGAAAAACATAATACTCAAATAGTGTAGCTTTTCATGATACTAATGTAAACAAATAAAATATAAAGCCACAATCAATGGAAATAATTAACATGCATTATTAACGAAAATGTTTTGTGTTTTAATGGAATAAGCTTGATAATGTATTTTGACGTGTATAATTTAAGTTTCTTTAATTGAAAGTATTTTAGAGCCTCTTTTAAACACGATTTCAACGAAATGTGGGGTTTTGCTGGGAACGGGTGGGCTTCTTAGAAAATACTATTTTTAATACTCACAATGTTGTATTTTGAGTTTGATTCAATACATGTCACGTACAATCGTTAAGTCGTTGTCGAAAAGTTACCGTTGCTCTGCTTTAACACTCAATAAATGTACAATAAAATATGCAATGAATCCACATTACCTTGCAAATGAAGTTGTTTCGTAACATGCTTTTATATTTCTAGCGGTTATCTAAACACAACACTGTTATCGGAATTAGGAATGCACATGTTTCACACATAACTGGTCATTGCATTGCATTGTCATGAGCGTTTCATGCTTTTGGTTGATTAAGCTTTGCTGTTTTTTTTACTCTTAACGGATGGCGAATAACTCGAATGTCGTTAATACTGGTTACCAGTTCACATGAGAGTAAATCAAATAATGTTATGTCATGTCTTCAAAATAAGAAATGGCCTTTTTCCAGATTACTTGAGTGAACACTTTGTTTCCCAAGATTCTATGCATAATTACAGCACTAGGCTTAGTAAAAAGGTTGGGTATTGTTTACCCAAGGTCAAATGTCATGGTTCCAAATCCTTTTTATTTTAACAGCATTAAACTCTGGAACTCTTTACCCCTTACAGTCACTTACAGAGGTCAACAGGTTAGAAGGCTTTAAGGTTGCCATTAAAAGTCATTTAATAAATAATATTTAATTTTTCATATATGTGTATTTTTTCACTTTTAATAAGCAGATATTAACTTCGGCTTAGGTTTTTATTTTTAATAATTATAGTTCATACTTCATAACATATATTTTAGCAATATATTTAATTTAGATAATTCATGATACCTCATATCATCAAATTACAACTGTCAAAATATTTATGTGTTGCAATAATTGATAACATTATCAATTGATCTTAGTTTCCAGCTCCTGTAATTTTTTCTGAGCACTACTGTGAAAATTAGTTTGATCTCTTTTGAACGGTGATATATATTTTTTATTTCATTAAATAATTATTTTACTATGAACATAGTTATGTTTAAGGTCAACATAGTGATGTTTAAGGTCTGCCTCTTTTTGTCATGCCACCAATAATAAGCACCACAATGGAAATAAGGGCTTGCTCTTTTTTGTGTTATCCTTGGTTTGGTGAGCATGCCATAGTTTATTGTACATGATAAAGTTTTTAATAATTGCTTATTATTTTATTCGATGTTATGTTGTGAACTGTGTATATGCTTCCTATGCCGAAATAAATCTATCTATAATCTATCTATCTATAGCCTACTTCAAAGACAAATCCATAAAACATGCGTGCAGGTCTTGTTTCATAACGTGAAATTTGTCATAAAGTATACACTTTTTTCCGAACAAAATATCTGACCTATTGTATAATTAAATGTTAGATGCTTTCGTCAACCACTTGTAAATGCAAAGTAAAATTACATTTTAAAGAATCTATAAAATCATCAAAATCAACATCATTACTTTGTTTTGAAAATATGGATTGTCCTACCTTACAGCAGCAGCTACAATTGAAATTGAATGAAAAAGAAAGAACAATACTACCGCATAAAACTCTTCTGATATGATACATGTTTGTCATAAATGTTTTCTTTATATTCTAAAGCACGTCTTATTCTTCTTCTTACACAATAGACGCAAACATATTTATTCCTTGACAAATGGTTGCAAAACAAACGTTGATCGCTTTTATTTTATTTCCTAAAATGTCTAATGGTTTGGATATATTTACGGTACAAACTTGCCACTAGTTTAGAAAATGAAAATTAAGTCAGGGGCGGTTGTGACGACAAATTGTACTGTATATCTTGTTACATAAGTTTTGAAATAATTTTAATATTCTCTAAAGCAATGTTAATATTATAAGAATGGCGTGAGCCTTTTTAAAATATATATAAAAAAAGCATACGCATTTGTCTATTAAGTTAATTTTATTAACACATTATTTAAATTAAAGGAATCTTTTTCTTCTATCGAATGAAGATGTTTCATTTAATTCGTAATACCATTCAATCAAAGATATACATATCAAATTTAATATTATGTAATGACAAAACTTTATTTTCGCGCTTTTGCTTAAGCAAATGTAGAAGCGTGTTCCAACTAGTCAACGGGTTGTTTGTACACTTTGTTACATTATACTGTTTTTGATCGTCCAAAATATATACTAAGATAAAACTAAAAACATTTATAAAACGCTTGAAAAATCATGAAATTAAAAAGAAAACCACCACAGTTGTTTCTACGTAAATGTCTTATCAGTAATTATATAAGTATCATTATACTGTAAATTTGAAACTTGCTGAAGTTATTAACTTGCTGAAGTGAATGCGACAGATTATGACTGTAAAATAAGCAACTTTCAATAAAGGGGATGGATCGTAAAATAACAACCACATTTGAAAATAAACATATCAGTGTTCGTTAACTCATAGAATTGGTAAACAGTGATTACCATTTTTAACGGTGTCAAACAATCAAATACATTCTTTTCACACGGGATAAATTTAGTTTAAATCTTAATAAAGCAATGATATGCATATGAAAATGCGTATTGTTATGGTTTGTTCTGGTTTAGGTTGTGTACGCGGGGAGCGCAAACCGATGAATTGGAATTTATCAAAGACTCAGATGCATCCGGAGATAACGTAATTATACAAATTAGCGTCGTTTAATTAACAATAGCTTCTTGTCCATTTGCACTGACCTTTCGAAGGCTTTGGAACGTATTAACACTAGGGGAGGCCGCGCAAATGCTCTTCTGTTTTATCTGAATATGTAAATGCCGTTTCTGTGAATCGACTGAAAATAAACAAAAACTTTGACACATGTTCTCAGTAACATGAAGATACGTAACAATAAAGAAAACATCAAGCTGGTTAGTTTGGTTCATGTGCTGTTTTGTGTAGTTCCTATATAACTGCGTTTTTGTTTCATGTTACACCTAAACGTCAATGAAAAACATATTTTAAGTTGACAAACATGAGCTTTAGGTGTTCATATTTATAACGTGTAACTTGACATAAATAACATTTGTAAATGTGAACTCTGTGGAAGAGATTCAGTGTTTAATTCTAGCTCATTATTAGCAAAAAATCTAGTAGATATTTTAATTTAACGCAGAAGTGTGTTAGTTTGCTTGTGTATATTATACTGCAACACGGTTGACTCGCGGTACTCGAGTAATATTCACTTGCGTCTAGAAACGATCTTCATATATCAGATAATTGATTTAAAGGACAATCCTATTTAACTTAACTTTATTTGACAACTGCAATGTTAAGGCGCAAATCTTTCAATATTAACTGCCGTAGAAACAAATCCAACACCACTGTTTTTCTCCCGGTAGATTCGCGGTAAATAGCACCAATTTTAAATTAAACATGAGTTATCAAAGATCTGAGATACCCTTCAAAGTAACAATCAATAAAGTATCTAACAATTTAAATATTTGGAATATAAGACATCAAATAAAATAAATAGCACAGTTATTTTCAGGCAATGTCGTATTTTTTCGGTACGACAATTAACTGAACGATACAAATTCAAATCTTGATAAAGTCTGAGTTTTACAACATTTAATTACTAAAAATCGATTCCAATCTGTAGCGAGAGATGTTTGTTGTCAGATTTAACAAGTAGGTCACGCAGGTTTGTTTATAAACAAAATCCAAAGGGCGCTTATGAAATACCGCGACTCAACCCGACCCGCGAGTTAACCGGGTTTGAGTTGGTGATAACATCTATATCGACGTCATATACGATTAGCGCGTATTGATTCATGACATGTATATTTGAATATTGAGTATGAATAATAGTATTCACTTAACTGAGTATGTTTATTCCAATATACATTCTAACCGATAAACGTATGACTTTCCTTTTGTCTTAAGCTCGCAATTAACTAACCAGAGTTTCCTGTTTACAACAATCAGCAAGCTATAAGTTCTCAATCTCATGATAGTTCATGCGAACACTTTATGAAACATTTGGACATACGTCGTATCTAATTTTATTGCACGTTTGATTATCTTGCTTGATTTGTATAAATTGTTATTTTTGTAAAGCTTTTTACAAATTGTTTATCATAATTCATCGTTATAAATTATATCTCAATGCATTATCACAATACAAATTTAAATCAATATGACATAAATGAACAAATATAAGTGATGAGATATCTTAATACTCGTTAACACTGAGACAGAAATCTACAAGCCATGTATTTTGTGTCAACGACTGTTTAAACACAGTTTATTATTGTAAAACTTCACAGGTTTACTGTTTAAGGTTTTCACAGTGGATTACGTTTACGCTTATTTTGAATAGTGTGTTTGTTTACAAAGTTTTGTTAATGTATTTGTCGTCTAATTGACAACGAAATATCTTAAAAACAGGTAGTACATGCCTATAACAGACATTCCTCTTGACGGTAAACCGACTTTATTTTCTCAACGAGGTCGTGTTTTATAACATTATTTGGAAATCATATTGTCTTTTAGTGCAAGAGCAAGAAGTAAAAGGCAAGTAAACCGATAAAGATAGCCTTACAGCCACAATGAAGAAGTCGATGCGACATGAAGGAGAAAATGCAAATTAAATTTCTCTTTAAATCTCATTAATGTTTGGCGTAATTTTTTGATATTTGTTTCCAAAGTTAAATATGTGACGTGTTGTAATTTCACATTGAATAACTAAAGATATTATTCAACGGCAAACACCAAGAAAATATTTAAACACAATGTATTCGTTAAAAAAAGGTTTGGCATTTAAAAGCCAATGCTGGGACGATTTGTATTAACAGATTCCCACGAAAACGGCGGGAAAAAGCAGTATATAGTGTCAAATCCCTGTGACAAGAAGGGAAGTGTGTTCATGGAAACTATGCCGATAAACATAAGTCTTTGTTCTCCAACACTGGTACAGTACATTACACAGGATCCTGTCGTCGGGAGTTGAAGTCTGTACATATTTGACCTAGCCTTGACGATGTATGTTTCTAAGGGAGGTTGACAAACTCGCCAATACTGAAATTTAACAAAATCTGGCAAGCATCGCGTAACAATAAGTAATATAGGAGGAGGGAGGGTGGTTAAATGTAAAATTCTGAAAGCAGTGACTTACTCGGTTTACTGGTCAACTCGAAAAGGAATGACTGCGAGGAAAACAAGCGGTTTATATAATTGGACGAGTCTAAGTGATACATTGGAGTATAGCATTTCATAAAGAGGGGTGTTTAGAGTTAGAGTGGAAAATAGCCTTTGCGTTAAGCGAATAAACATTATTATTCAACGAAAAACACCAAGAAAATATTTAGACACAATTTATTCACTAAAAAAGGTTTGGCATTTAAATGTCAAGGCTGGGACGATTTGTATTAACAGATTCCCCCGAGAACGGCTGGAGGTTACATTACACTAAATCATTGTGTATCCCTCCGTGGTCCATTCGAAAGTAGTGCCTATTACTAAAGAGTTCCTTTTCTCTTCTTGAATAAAAGCCATTTAACAATGTGAGACATGTCTTTTGTGGATATTTGTAATATCCTGTATGTGTCTGGAGTACTTTGATGCCTTGGATTGGTAGCTAACTGAAAAGATGAACTTTTGGGGGTGTCTTTTCTATTGTGTGGGGCATTTGTCGAAATTAGGCTTGCAAAACAGGTTTTTCTACGGTGGGTGCATTCAACAGCGATTTACTTTCTTAGAAGTTGCGAGACGGTATGTTTTTGAATGCAATTATTGGAAGAAGACACATCCATCTTTAAAATGATACCAGGTTCGGAAAAATTGATACGTCGGAAAGACAAGAAAAATGCGTTGAAAGTTGTCAGTTTTATAATGGGACCCTATGGGAATCCGAATTAGTGTAATATAACCTTTAAAAAGCACTTTTACTGCAATGTCAAGGTCACAGAGATTCGTCTGCAGACAAGATAAGTAGAAAATGAGTTTTAATGATTTTTTGGATGATTTGGGTGCAAGAATAGATGAAAGATGCCAATATTTTGGTCCAAAGGGGTGTTTTAGGTGGTTTGGGACTGTTCGGGATGGGAAGGGGACTCGGTATGGAAGGATAAGGGTTAAATTTCCAACTGATCTTGTTAGTAAATATTATTATGTCCATAGATTGAAGTTTCAGGTGGAACACAAGATGCCATATATGCCAAATGACATGCATGTATCTCATTTATGTCACTTTTCTCTTTGTTGTAGGCCTGACCATTTGTCCCTTGAGCCGCAGATAGTGAACAATCAGCGGCTGTCTTGCTCTGACCGGTGCATTGGACATGATTTTAATGGGCATCATTATCCTGATTGTTTAATTTAAACATGAATTTCTGTTTTCTGGTAAAAGCACTTACTAAGTTGTGTATTTACAGTGGATATATGGGTGCGGTGCATGCAGTAGACTACTTATTTACATATGTACACTATTTACAGACTTGCGGCCAGTGGAGCAACATAGCCGATGAGTTAGTAGCACTAGTTCTTCAGAAAAGTAACTTTCTTTTCTATTTATATAGCACATTTAGCTGTAGCTGTGGTCATTTAGCTGTGAGATGTCACTGAAATCTGGCTTTGGATCTGTCAAGCCCTTAGAATAATGAATTTCAGAGTGAAGAGCATAGCGCCTTTTCCTAGCCAAGTACCGGGCAGCCTTACGTCTTCTCTGAAATGCACATGTCTTCTTTAGCATGTCATTGTGTTTGCTTTTAAGAAGATAGGCAATAACCCTAGAACCTTTAGACAAATGAGCACCTGTAAATTCAGATTTTACTATTGCAGAGTCAGCCAGACCATGATTGAGCTTAAGGATTGTGCTGTGGATGCGGCCTGTGCAGTTACGGGAGAAAGTCACTGTCTTGGGCATTGCGGTCTGGTAAGCGCGATTGACAGCCTCACACTTTTGGGTTGAGGTCTGAAGCCTTGTACTGCCAATGCTTTCAGGACCAAGTACAATTTGGATGCATGTCTTAAGCAGAGCTTCATCAGATATTGCTATCTTGAGCTTACAGTTCTCTGGCAGATATAACTTTGCTTTGTTCTTGCCGCCAGCAGAACCACGACAGGCCAAACTATGCTTTGAGCAGTATGCTCCACAGTAGCCCTTGTAGCATAAAATAATACTTGAAATTACTTTGGGCATATGATTTTCAATTTCCTTTATATTACCTTTGTATTTCTTGTGTGCTCTTGTCAACTCAGACATGCATCGTGCTCGGATTGACAGAGCAAACCTGTTTTGAAAGTTTGCTCTCTTCGAAGCGGGTCCAGCAAACATTCCACTGCTAAATTGAGCCTTATTGATAGCTCTCTTTAGAGAGTTACCTAAGTGCCTCAAATCTTTGAAGTGAACTGTTTGCTGGACCTGAGCCTTATCAACCCCACTGTGGCCCTTGGAGTCACCATCCCCAGTGAATGAGGCTATGTTAAGGTCTGTGTTAATTTTCCGGGCAACCTGCTCGTTCCACTTTTCTTCGTTCCCAATAACGTCCGTCTCAGACATGTTTGCCGTACATTTTCCGTCATGATTTGGACAATCCACTGCAATTCCTTGGTTACGAAGGCGGCTGGCAACCATGCATAACTTGTTAGCGACATGAACACCAATGATCCTTTTGGACCGGGTGTTGTTTTCGCACATGGTTGTAACCGCAATCGTACCACCTTGGAACGGGGTGTGTCCACCAGAGTTGAACAGTGGGTTGTTATAGCAAGTGTCACCCTCCACATTCACTTTGGTTCCATCCTTTAATCCACACAGCCTATTGTCTTGCTTGATCTTTTCCCTTATGTCATGCATGTCTTTCTCATTGAGGGCTACCATTGCCTTAGACACTTTACCGGCAGCCCGATGCATCGCGGATACATTTGGGGGGGCAATATTAGCGTGTGCCAGAATGCGACTCATGCCAGTATTGGATATGGGAGTGGTCATGAGACCTGTTTGTAAGCCGACATTGATTTTGGCAGGTTTTCTGCCCCGTTTGCCGGTTTCCAACTCCTCATACAGCCTATAGTACGGGCTTACATACGAGCACGAGTCACATTTTAGCCGCTCACTAGAGCCAAATCCCCAGTTCCTCGAGTTTGCCGTGTCAATCATGAGAAAGCCATGGCATGATGTATCCTCTATATGTTTCCTTATTTCAGTATTGAACATAATGCCAAGTTCCAGGGGCCTATAAATTTTATTTGTTAATAGGTCTGGATGAACCTTACCTGACTCCGGGTTTGTGTACTCCTCAATCCTACTCCGTGTCCTGGACCGCGGCCGCAGTGGTGCAGCGCTTGTGGACGATCCATCAACATCCTGAAAGGTCAACACTTCATCAAGCTGGGAAATTCGATCCTGATAGTCATCCCCAGGTAGTCGAACGAATGAACGCTGAACTACAGAGGATTCATACCCAAATGACTTTCCCATCATGACACTAGTGTGACCCTTCGCGTAGGAATTCTTTAGCAAACATGCTTTTTGCTTAGAGACTCTGGGCATTTTTGCTACAACTTAAGCCATCACCACTGGGTTTGAGAGAGAACACTGAATGAAATGTAGCTAATAAGACCTTTATATAGGAAAGAGACTATCTGGATGTGCAAAAAACATCACATTGCATTGTAAGCTGTCGAAGAAGCAATTAGCACCTTTTTGAGTGATAATTTTGGGTTGTAGGCTTGCATAGGCTTGAAAGCTGCAAATTTTGCCTCTTATCATCATTCCATTCATTCTTTTAACTGCAGTTTGAATGTTTTAATTGTCATTAATGCAAATAATAACAATTTTCTTAAAAAACATGATTTTATAGGCTGTAAGTGAGTTTTTCATTGAAAAAAAAGGCTTAAAATTTAAAAAAAATCTCATTTTTCATGAAGAAAAGTGTACTGATTCACAATTAATACATTTATTGGGGCCTTTTCCTGATGTATTGATTAATTTCGCATGCAATGGTACCATTTTTTGCCATTAAAGTTACGCGTAATAATTATTGGGGACAAAAAATCAGCTGTCGTGACTAAGACTAAAAATCATGCATTTCGACACTGCTGCGGCCAATTTAGTCGCCTCTTTTAATCGCCATTTTAAGGCCTTTATGCCCATCCGAATGAACTCAAATTGCATATTCATTGTACAAATAGTTCAAATCTCATGTGGAGAAAGTTTGAAAAAGATAGGACAAGGTTGAGTTCCCTTAAAGGTTACATTACACTAAATCATTGTGTATCCCTCCGTGGTCCATTCGAAAGTAGTGCCTATTACTAAAGAGTTCCTTTTCTCTTCTTGAATAAAAGCCATTTAACAATGTGAGACATGTCTTTTGTGGATATTTGTAATATCCTGTATGTGTCTGGAGTACTTTGATGCCTTGGATTGGTAGCTAACTGAAAAGATGAACTTTTGGGGGTGTCTTTTCTATTGTGTGGGGCATTTGTCGAAATTAGGCTTGCAAAACAGGTTTTTCTACGGTGGGTGCATTCAACAGCGATTTACTTTCTTAGAAGTTGCGAGACGGTATGTTTTTGAATGCAATTATTGGAAGAGGACACATCCATCTTTAAAATGATACCAGGTTCGGAAAAATTGATACGTCGGAAAGACAAGAAAAATGCGTTGAAAGTTGTCAGTTTTATAATGGGACCCTATGGGAATCCGAATTAGTGTAATATAACCTGGAAAAAGCAGTATATAGTGTCAAATCCCTGTGACAAGAAGGGAAGTGTGTTCATGGAAACTATGCCAAAAAGGACCACGGCCACAGGAAGTGGTCCTTCCGCCACACAGCGGCTATGAACCCACGCCAGCCCTGACACGCACATATCAATGAATTAAAATCGGTCTTGAAAAACATAACTTTGCTCAAACAGAAAGCTATAAATTGCCCCGGACAAAGTGTCCAACATGATATCGCATCCCAACTCGGACAGATGAGTGTCGTCGGATTTAAAAAGGGTAGGCGATTCGACAATGTCAGGGTATTTGATATAGCAGCCCCCTTTTTCTAAGAACAGTGCCGCTAAACGAGAATTAAGACGATGTCTACATTTGTTAGCTGTTTTGTTATTTTCAATGTAGCGCCAGCTTATGCGCGGGAGGATTGCAGAACAAACTAGGGTCGTACCAGGAAGAAGCTGCTGAAGGTAGCCTACTATGCAGACGTAATGATTATATATACCTAGTATTGAACGGGGACCGATCTCATTACCACCACAATGGATGATAAAACGTTCAGGTTGCTGATTAAATAGCAATATAGAATTAATGGATTCTTGTAAGTCTTCCAGACGCATGCCGCCTTTAAAGTCCCAGGTGATGTTGATCCCAGAGTCCTTTAAGCCCAGATCACTACCGACTGCACTGCCTACTGCCCTATGATAAGCGTCTCTTATTATCGATGGACCAACTATCCAGACGTTCCTTATGCGACCTCAAATACCCGATAAATATGAAAGTTAATATCAGATGCTCAAAACGTTAAACGTTTACCTGTGCCAGCCAACAGTTTACCTTTATATTACCAACTTCGTTCTTCCGAGATAAGTTTCCGGTTCTAGTAGATAAATAAAAGAACTTGCATTTTATTTTATACATAGCCTAAACTGATCACCAAACATTTGTACCATGAGCAATATGCTTTGTAAATAAATAAGCACATTTAGTGAACCAGCAACCAAACATGTAACAGATATACATAACCACCACAATGTTCTTCCGGGATTAAGTCCCGGTTCCGGTAGAGACCCGAGAACGGCGTTATCTACCAAGAACTTGATATTTATTTAATATTTACTTATCGCCAAAAATGATCACCGTGCTTTTCACCATAAGCCAATTTGGGCGATCGTGTCAACGCCATACTTTTGAAAATGAATAAGCACATTTAGTGCACCATCAACCAACCATATATCATTATATATAACCAACACAATGTTCTTCCGGGATTAAGTCCCGGTTCCGGTACAGACCCGATAACGGCGTTATCTACCAAGAACTTGATATTTATTTTATATTTACTTATAGCCAAAAATGATCACCGGGCTTTTCACCATAAGCCAATTTGGGCGATCGAATCAACGCCATAATTTTGAAAATACATAAGCACAATTAGTGCACCATCAACCAACCATATACCACATATTCACCATTATAACCACATTTTTTTTATTTTCTTATTACGACTATGATCCTATCTGTTATTCTTGGATTAAGTTTCGGTTGCAGTAGAAACCCTGGAACGGTATTATATGACAATATGCTTTCCCATATTAGACTATTTGCTTTAATCAAAAGACTCAAGTGTAAAGCCAGCATGCTTTAATATGTGTAGAATTTTACCTTTCGAAATTTGATATAATTAAACCAATTAAAACATATCAGAGCAAAATGCGTATACAATGTTGGTGTATTATAATAAAAATATCCTCTAACGAATGTAAGATTTGTATGCATCCGATTTCCATCTGCCCGTGGCTTTAATCTCTGGTACCGAAGCGCCCTTGTTGAACATGCCTGATGCACCCCCTATCCGAAATGAGTGAGATTTATATCGGCTATCGTCTAAGCCCGTTGCGCACACAGTTTTCTTTAAAACTGCATTGAATTGATAAATTGTAAGTGGGCTGCCATCAAAGTGACAGAATAGCGGGCCCTGTATGTCTGGACGGTACTTCAAATAGTCTAGAATAGCACTATAACAATTCAGGTCAGTGGGGTCGATCTGAATGCAAACGCACGAGCCATCTCTGCGTTGATCAGTTTTCGAAGCCCTGATGCATACTGTTATACAACTATCCCCAATTATGATATCTTCCGCCATTATGACCTGCACCGTTGACTTTGCGCTGGCCACGGCAAGCTCGCTTACGCGTAGAAGTGCTATGTAAGCCAACGAAAATGCAGCGCTAAACAGTTTTACTTCGTATTGTGACCGACAAGTGAACTCTAATTTTTTAGCAGCATTCGGAGAACGGACTGACAAATGGGAAATCGGGAATATTTTCTCACATGGGTACGCCTTAAATCTTCCAGCATTTTACGCACGATGTATTTCCGCGTGCAGTCATCGATGTCATTTATTTTGTTGATGTAGCTCATTGCAGACACATGTTGGCTGACTGTTGAACTCGCGTATTGACGGAGAGATAAGAATGCTATTTATTCGGTTACAGTTTCCACAGACGTAGGCCATGTTGAAAACTTATTGGTGATCCGACAGAATTCTTCAAACATTGATAAAGCAAATTGCTAGGCTTTATGTGTTCTTTTGGTTAGACCGGCATTAATTAATTTATTAATTTTCGGATTTAATATCTGTGGAAACGACTCCGGAATATCGAGCGGCGTCCTTGAGGCGATTGCCGGAAGAAGGAGAAGCACCCGATCCCACTAAAAACGACTGATCGCGTCAGCAATTTCGTTTTTGATTCCATCGATATGGGCGCATTTTACAATTATATTTAATTCAAGAGTGAATAATACAAGGTGTCTTATCAAGTACATAACACTTTTATTTTTGGATTTTTTTTAATTTATTATCTCAACTAGAGCCTTGTTATCCGACCTGAAATTAATCTTTTTATTTCTTAGTTTTGCACCCAATAGATGTAGAGATAAAATTATTGGTACTAATTCCAAAAATGTAACGTTTTGAAATAGCGCAATACCAAATGTGACTGGCCACGGGAAAAAGGACCATTCGCCGTGAAAGTAACAGCCGCAACCCAAGTCTTTATTTCCACTCGCGTCGGTAAAGAGTTCCATGACGTCACTATGGAGCCAATCGGCTTCATTGAATAAACACGTGCCATTAAACTCGCGAAAAAATCGTATCCAAACTCGAGCGTCATCCTTTAAACCGTTGGACATACGAATACGATGGTGTGCCTTTTTTGCATGTGACAGCGCATCATAGAATCTTCTGTTGAATGCACGCCCGGCAGGAATAGCACGGGCGATAAAGTTAAGTAGCCCCACTATCGACTGTAGCGATCGCAGTTTCATTTTCTTAGTGTTTAGAAGTAAATCTTATGATTGAAGAGACTTTTCTTATCTTTTGGGATTCGAATTAACTGATTACGCGCGTCAATTTCTAAGCCGAGGTAAGTTAATACTTGTTCGGGGACGAGACATTTTTCTGTATTAAATGGTATGTTTAAATCGCGCATTATTAATTTGAATTTTTCCATTATGAGGAAACACTCGTGCTTTGTTTTCCCTAGCATAAGAAAATCGTCAAGGAGATGTTTAATGTTAATGGCGAAGGCTCTAGTTGCAACTAACCAATGCAAAAATGTAGATACTTTCTCAAATATAAAACAAGCCGACGAAACACCCGTTGGAAGAGATTTCTTAATCCAATAACACATATCAGTTTTTATACCTTAAAGATCAAAATCCGATGGCTGCACTGGACATAAATCGAACGCCGATGCAATGTCCGCCTTTGCCATGAAGGCACCGTTACCCAAATTTCGCACTTTATCTATGGCACTGTCAAATTTTGCGTATACACTGCTGAAAGCCGGCTTAATGAAGTCATTTACACTTGCGCCTGATGGAAAGGATAAATTTGTGATTAGTCTCCAGCCGCCAGATGACTTTGGAACAAGACCAACAGGATTTATACGTAAATTTGAAATAGGCGGGACTTCAAAAGGCCCAATTAATAAACCTCTGCGTTTTAAACTAGTTAACTTTTCATGTAAAACATCCATGTGTACATGGGCTGATACAAGGTTTGTAGAATTAAATGGTCATCGGGGTCCTTCATAATGTAACGAAAATCCATTACTGAACCCGTTTAAAATATATAACGCATCAGGTTGGTTGGAATATTCAGCCAAGTGTAAGGCCAACTTTTGAATCTTAATAGGCGTTCGGCCGAGCTCCCATATACTTTCTAGGTTCCACGGATCGCTGAGCTGTATTAAAGGATCTGTAATTGTGTAGAGCATATGAACCATGAGGCCGGAAACGCAATGGTTAGGTTATTGCATTAACGTGGGTCTAACCGGTCGTTGGATACCGTGAGGCGCTTGACAGAAGCAATGCATAGATGGATGCCGGGAGCCACATTTTACGCATTTGTGGGCGAATGAGCAATTGGTATAAGAGCAGTAACCTTTATTATTATATGCGAAACATGGCTTAGCCACGACAGTGGCCATAGGCGAAATTGAATGCATAGATAGCATCCACAATTCAGGGTCGATTATGTCCCAACGACTGCTCGGATTTTGTGCGATTTTCAATCTAAATTGATTATCGTAGTCGGCCCACCCGGCGAAACGGGACGCTGCCGTACGACTGTTATTCATGTACCGAATGAGTTCAAAATGTTTGTTTCCGTGCCTCGACAAAAATATAGCCATATATATCAAGAAGGCGTCTGACCAAACTTCAATACGATCGATATTTTTAATAACGCTTGAATCAGAGACAATTTTCTCGCCATTTCTTATTTGGACTTTTTGCTGGGTTGATTCTCGGAATTTAGGCAAAAGGGACCTCAAATCAATAAATTCCCATTTCCAGAGTTTTTGCCTTGTCTGTAAAGGTACATGTGCGAACATATTCAACCAACCTTTATCGCTTTCTTGCTCGCTTGTTCCCGGCTCGGACGATTCGTCTGGGGTCAATTTCCGGTGCCGTCACTATCGGTTCCGCGCGAACGGCCCTCTGTCTCGATTCCGCGCCCATGGCTTGAAGCGCTTGCGCGACTTCCGCACGACGTCTTTTTGCACGTGGTGGCATTATAAAACCAAAGAAATAGTCTTGTTAATAAAAACGGAAAGCGAACAATGATATAGACAATAATTCCAATTAAAAGCAAAAATACAATTATTCTAGAATTTAAGCTTTGTTAAATAGTTCACATTTAAAATTTTATAGTTATGTTATTCAGGAAACACCATTTCTATAATCATACAAAAACGTGGTTGGTGTATCTTGAATCTAAAAACTCAAATTATATACTGTATACTAAATGTACAACGACTGACGAGATAAAGCTGATCACCACACACAATTTCGAGAACCGTACAAACACGTGGTCGGTAAATCTTGAATATAAAAACTCAAACTATTAAATACCTTACCCCAGAATAAAGATACTGAATTTCTAATACTAAATATACATACGAATAACAAGATTAAACTGTACAAAATAAAAACAAGTTCTCATTTAAAAAGAACTTCAGACATATTTTCAACCACGTGCAACCACGAAATTAAATGTACAATTCGTAAAGCAGTGACTTACTCGCTTTACTGGTCAGCTCGAAAAGGAATGACTGCGAGGAAAACAAGCGGTTTATATAATTGGACGAGTCTAAGTGATACAATGGAGTATAGCGTTTCATAAAGAGGGGCTTTTAGAGTTAGAGTGGAAAATAGCCTTTGCGTTGAATAAGATGTCGACTCGGATACACATGAGAGTTAGGTCACGAAACTATTTTGTCTTCAAGTCTTTCTTTGTTTATCTCCTTCCTGACTTTAATTCGATGGCACATTTAGTTTGAGAATAAGAACTGTTAATAAGACGATGCAGATAACTCAGATGTTACATCGTCGTATACAGTATTGTGTTTTAGTAATACATGCATTTATCATACCACCGCATTTACATGTGTGGAGGATGGTCATATCGGAATCAACTACAAAGTTATCATTTTAGTTAAATCGAATCAGATTCCACACAACAAACAATGTGATACCAAGATGATATATATTTTAAACACAAAATGCATACAAATAGCAAAACACATGTTTAACAAATATTAAGCGCGCGTGCTCATGACGTCATTATTAACACGTCAAACGACAAAAGTCATATTTTTTCCCGCTAAAACTGCAGCTTTTTTTAGCGATGTTTTCCTAATTTTTCTTAAAAACCGGGGACGTAGAGGTATGATAAACAGTAAAACAGGTTACTGCCTGATCTTTTTGAAATATAACAGGCTCGGCACGAATAAAATAAAGGCTCGGCAAGCCTCGCCGTTATATTATTCTAAGCCTTGCCTGATATATTACAAAAAGATCAGACAGTATATATATGCTTAGAAATTTATATTTAGAAATACTATGAACTGCAGCAAGGAAGTTTGTGCTGATATGCACGCGATCAAAATTAGTTTATGTTTTGTTTTGTTTTGTTCTATACCTCACGTGACCACTCTTTGCAGTTAATTCTTAGGCTAACTGTAATTGGGTAACAGTATAACGTTACTCTTTATTTTAATATACGGTGTCCCGGTGTATTATATAGCAGGTTATTGGGCAAATAATTTTCATCACGACATTTGGTCATATAGATTAACCGAAGTGTTGACAGTTTTATAACTAGTGCTGGAAATAATGTGACTTTTTTGTTTATATGATCGCCAACAATGAACATGGTGCTTAAATTAAATTTTGTGAAAACATATTTGTCCATTTATTGTGGGCTATTTATCTTAGCTCTTTGCATACTATGGCACGTAGATTTAACGTATTGTTTTAAATAACTCCATTTTTGTCTGCAGTTTTTATGTCCGATCTTAATAGAATATTAATTAAATCACATGCACGTTTAAATTGCATTAAATATATGCTTATTAACACTATGCAACGCGAGTTAATTGTTGCTTGAACGATGCGTGATATATCATAAACCGCATATCAAAGTTATAAATGCGACATGCCATAAACGATCTCATTGAAAAAAACTATTTTATAATTTATGGAACGTAAATAATCCGCTAACACCCGATCTTTGTTTTAACGCTGCATCTGGTAGCAATTTGGTGTCGAAGGGGTTGGGTATCGCTAGTCTGGTCAAGTCTTTCGCGTCGGGTTTGTTGTGGATGTTAATACAAGTTTACACCAATTTAAGTGGTTATTATATTCTATCTTATAATAATGCTAATTAGACGTAAATATAATTTAAATCGTATTAATGGCAAAATGGCAAAACAAAACAGTTTAAATCGTTACTAAGTTCTAAGTTACGAACGGCTATTTTGGCTTTCCTATTTTTTTTAAAGATACTTAAACATGTTTTTCAAGAAACGTAGGACAAGCGTGTATGAACGGTATTGGTCATTTTATTCACATACAGACTTCAAATGTTATATGTTAATTAAGCAGAACATTCCTACTGCTTTTAATTAAGAGCACTATTTTACTATGTGGATGACACGATTGGATCATTGTAACTCGATGACATTATCTTCCTAGCAAATTAACATTTTGAAACCTTCTTAGTCCTTGGCGATGTTGACACGTAACTTTATTGAAGCAATGTTGTAACAGAGACACACTATTAATGTAAATGTCTATATGTCTAAAAAAAGTTTGCATCTTGAAAAATTGTCTCGAAAAATATAGTTAAGTTTCCCAGGGAGTTAATTTGTTTTTATCGCATTAATTTTTCTCATATAAGAGCCCAAAATCACAGCCAATCAATTTATACCATGTTCAAGACAGAAGTAATGTGTCTCCCGAAATTGAAATTATAAGCGGATACATATATTTTGATTGTGAATACAATGTGCATGAATTGTAAGTATTAAAGCTTTACTCAAAGTTTATATATTTTTTATATGCTTTGCCACCGTGATTATCTGAGACCTTTAGTTATCATCGACATATCATCGGTAATATGTGTTTGGTTTCGATCGCAATCGTTTGTCATTTTATGTTTATTTACTTATATGTATACAATTTCAGATCGATATTCACATGTTTAGAACATTTATAGAAGTATTGTATTTCTATTTCTCAAGATTTATGTACTTGACTACTTATTGAATGCATCAAATGATTACAAGTAAACACAACACTGAACGTCTTTAAAGAGAGGTATGCAACTCACCATAGTGTTATACACTCATATCCTTACAAGATACAAATGTAAACGTTAAAGTGTTTTTTACATTGATGAAATCATTGGACTATTTTTTCTCAAAAACATTTCTTGGTCTGAGTGGGATTCGACTCAGGGATCTTTCTATTCGAAGATCAGCATCCTATCATTAGACAATTGTCCCACAAACAGAATATTGGTAGCGAATATTAGAATCGAATGTAATGTTGACATATAATGTTTTATATTTTTAAACAATGACTGCCGTTGATTAAAATAATTCTAAAACGGGGAAAACTAAACAAAAAGAAAACCAACGTACTAAGAATGAATTGTCGGTGGATGAGTGATAAGTTAGCATTTTAGCACACTAGTCAATCAATGGATATTGCTTTATTAATTCCACAGTTTATAACTCGCAGACGGTATCAAAGCACATGATTGTTTTAAGAACTGCCGAAAAGTTTCGCTACACATGCATAGGAAATATCTTAGTCTTTTTAAACTATACTTCTTGCAAAGGATGCAATAGAGCCAAACAGTCCAGCCGAGACTTGGATAATTTACATAACAATCGTAATAACATATGTCTACACGTTGTCAATGTTAACTGGCTCATATAATCCCCTGATATAATTTTTGTAGTATTTGGATAGTTTCTGACAATTAGACATGTCCATACCTTCATAGAACTTTGCATTTAAAAGAAACTTCTTTGCGAATGACATTTTCAAAACCTCAGTGGGGACCAGTAATTAAGCAATATTTACGATATACCATTGATATTTCAAACGTTTAATGTTTAAATTGAATTTACTATTATATATTATATTTTGTAGGTTTCCAAATTGACTAGAAATACGTCTTAATCATATAATATACAGCTTACATCATTTCTCAGTGTTAGTGAGATTACTACCAACTTCAACCAACTTCAACCAGTGAGTATTTTTATTTTATTCATACGAAAAAAGTTATCTGTCTATGGAAATCCAATTAATCAATTTTTAATAAAACGATTAGTGACGGTATACCTCCTGGGATTTCTACAATATAAAAGAGACAGCTCAAATGAATGATACTTATCGTATTTTCGACACGTTATATAAAGAGTGAAATAATCGCTCAATCGACAACTTAAAAAACAACAACAGTATTTTGCGTTCATGTTCATGTTGCCCTCACTTAGCCTGATCATTTGTTTTTGTTGTTGGTAATAATATACAAACTAATCGTTTATAATTGATTACGGTGGAATAGACGTAAACGAGAATTGAGTAATCAATCAAACATAATCTGCTGCATTTGCTTGTTCCGCACGTCCGCGTCAATAATCGGATAGTCTGGATGGTTTGGCTTCGCGAACATTGATTTGAGGAACAATAAGTATATCGCCAAAGTTCTGAGAGTTAAACTATCTGTGTCGTTCTTGCGGTTTCCAATACTATACATTATTTTGTTTTATATCTAAGCTAAAAGTATTTATTGTTCAACAAAATTGTGTATTTGACTATTTTTCTTCGAACAGCTAGTCGAATAAAGTAAATATGTTTCATGTATAGTTCGATCGCTTTTAACAATTGAGCATTTACAATACATGAAATTTTCGATAAGAAGGGTTAATGGGAGTATTTTGAGCACACAGGAGCCTTCAATTAAATGCCAGTATCGAAGAGAACGGTCTTCACTGTTTGCTGCGTATAAACGTATTTCTTAAATATAAAGGAGTGGTGTGCGTGAAAGTGTTGCTTCTGTGTAACATATTAATATTTAATACATCGTTTATGGTAGGAATGATCTGGAAATATCAAAAACTATTTAAAACCTTAATTTTATTCGCATGGCGAATCAAATAACGATTATACAATATTTATTGTAATCTTCATGCAATTAACTTCCGGCCATTGATTGGTATTCAAGATCACGTTTCCACTCCGCTTTTAAACGATTTGTAAGGCAATTTTGCGGCCATGAGATATGCACAAAATCGTTGTGTTAATGTGATTTTACTCACAAGGCAAATTGTGAAAAAAGTAAGAAACTTGAAAGATAAATGTTTAACCATTAAATTGCACAATGCCCGTTAAGAATCGTGATTATTGCAAAATTAGTAAGGCGATCTCTAATAATGCTTTTGGAATCAATTGTGTAGACGAAGAGACAAAAAAAATAAGATAAACTGAAACCTATTGGTGTCTTGTACAATCACTTCACGAGTAGATAGCTTTGCGCAATTTTAATATGATATTCATTCCAGGAGTAGTTAGCTGTGCAATCTTTAATATGATGTTCATAGTAATCATATATCTGATTGATTCTCACGGGACTTAAGTAACCCAAACTTATGCTATCATCGATGGTAATAACAATGACATAAAGGTAAAAGAGCATTGGGCGTAATAAACCGTATTTTAATACAAATTAATAACAATAATTTGGAAATGCTTGAATATGAAATGCGGTCAGGCACTTTAACGACGAAAAATGTTGTATATTGAAAATTGACATCAGATCTATGCATTACCAAAACCGCAACAGCGTGGCTACGACGCACTTGGTCATACTAAGTAAATGTGTGCCTAATTATTTAAAATCCGTTAATAAAATGTGATGTTTTACAACGCACAAGTCTTCTAAGGACAATACAGTGCTGAAGTATGACCCTTGATATTTAAATGTGGCATTGTTTCTTTTCAATGGTGATAGTTTTCTTGTGCACGACTCACTTTTTTTTGTATATGATAACAGTTGGCAAAATTATTTCGAAGTGTGTCAATCAAATTGACAATTAGAGATTTGCGAAGGCCTGTTAAGACAATGAGGTGAAGTGGTTTTAATTTTGACCTCAAATTATGATTTTGTCCTTTAACCTTGAAGGTAGCTTTGCAAGACATGTCGTCTCAGATGGATGAACACATTTTGTTCACATTATTTCGAAATATTTCAATGCATTCCTTGGTAAGTAAAAATCCGGACCAGTTTCTGCACATGATTGGTGGTAATGTCATATATACCTATTCGTTTGATAACATTCAAATAGCGCCAACAGTGTTGAAAGCGTCGTTTTTTTCTCGTATGTTTAATAAGAATATTTCATATGTAGTACATAATCTCTCTCTCCTCTATCGACCGGAATATATACATATACATATACATTTTAAGATCTTGTTCAATTCTTCACATACGTATCGTTTGCTGTATCGTTTGATGAGTCCTTTCGAACTTATTTAAAATCTGCAAAAAATGTATAATTCTTCAATATCTAAACTAATTTTATGTTTCAATACAATTTTGCAGAAAAACCGGGGTTTTCAGGGGTTTGCACACGGGCTTGACAGAATTTAAACACACCGTTAAGAATTTAATTTTTCAAATAGCTCAAATTATTAAAATACATTTACAAAAATATTTACGGCATAAAAGACAGTTTTTCTTGCAGTTGCACTTGCCGATATCTTTAAAAACAAGGATAAGTCCTTGAACACGTCTCAAATCGTGAGAAAATGTCACGTTGCGTGAAGCATAACCGTGCAGTATACAAGGGAGCTTTGAACAAGAACACAGGTCTATTAAGTAAAGTAATTTTGATGTATTTCACATAGCCATAAGCAGCGTAAACATCTGTTTTTTATAAATAAGTTGAAATTCTTAAGAAAAATTGTTTTAAAAAGATATTCGAAAAAAGCACCACTTGCCGGTGTGTTTACATCCATTAACGTTTAATTTGGAAATAATAAAAGTCATTGCAGATCCAACACGTTTAACACATGAGTGTGTAAGTATGTATATTATCATACGTGTTCTAATTTTAAACATTTAAGGCATTATTATCAAGTTCTTTCTTTTGAAACAAAACCTATGCAAAGGTCGTGTCTTTATTTACAAATCGCTTCGCAAAAAATCATTAAAATGACTTATGCGTTCCAAAAGGGAATGGTTCTATGTTTAAAACAACTAAATAAACAACAACAATCCATCTTAATAACGTTCATGTAAAATTAGGTCATGCTAGATAAATGAAAGAGCTTCCGAGAGTCAAGAGCGCTTTTTTCTAAGAATCTGCAACGTACAATTTCGCTGTCTCGAATCATTCTCATGAACTACTTCGTTTGCAAACAATGTGTATTAATGGCGTGTTGAGCAAATTATACGGTTGGTTTAATCAATTGATGGGCTTAGCGACATTCAAACAGATCAGTATAATAAATGTAATGGATTTTGTGAGGAGGTACTAAAACCATATTCTACGTCATCCCGTTAGTGCATTTGTCGATGGATTTATTGACTTTAAAGTCAATACTCGACGGAACGATGGTGATAATGCGACAACACTACTACAGTAAGGTGAACTTACAACGATACTTCCAAAGTCGAGTTTCAACTTTTAAATCTGCAGTCTTTCGGTATGTATGGTTATCATAACGGAACGGGGATGCGTAAGAGTAATATTTATCCTTCAAACAGGAACGGGGAGCATGGTCTTTTCTATTTCAAATGAATTTGACGAGGAAGAAGCCTTATTATGGCATTCATCGCAAGGAAACAATACCCAAACATTGAGGAAAAGAGCATATCACACTTGGCCCAGATATTTAATAATAATACATACAAAAAAACCTCATGGCATCGCAACTCAATTTTGATAGCTGCAATAATAACACCATTTAGCTTTTCAATCGTTGTAGGAAATACATCTCGTCTTTGATATAAGTAAAGCTTAAGAGACATATAATGTTACAATTTACCATAAAGTGTAGCGTTGTCCAACTCGGGAAGAAGTGGCAATATGAAGAACACATGGGAAATTAAACATATTGGTTGTGTATGTCAATCTTTAGAATTTTACAGCCAATAACGAATAACATATTATCATGAAACGAAACATAACACTATCCGCACGAGATGACCTTCGTTCGTCAGCAACAGTAAAATGTATTCGTTGGCGACGTAATACTATCCAGCGCTTAGCTGTAACATAAAGCATGTTTAATATGTCCTGATTATAGTCAGCAGGTATATTAGATGTTTTATTCAAACCTGTTTGTGTTGTTTCATCGCATAGCTTCTTGCTGAGTTATATTAGTTAAATTATAGATATGCATATCATGTATTTTCCAAGAAAAACATGCTTAAAATATAAGTAACATTTCCAATTTACGTAAATAATTAAGCATATGTGTAAACGATTCCCGTTAGCTATCGTTACAGCCACGTATAGACAATGGTCGCACATGTATGATTTAATTACCCGTTGTTGTCATACAGATTCATACATACAGGCATTCATTCTTTCAAATATGTACTATTTCTCCAAAGAAGGCAAACGGCCATTGTGAAGAAAATTAAAAAAAGGCATTTAAGCTCGCGGACCATTAAAAAAGCGCTAACATGGAGCGAAAAGCCGGATTATAGGGAAATTGTTTAAGAGCATTAGTGGCGGATTACGAAAACGTATAAACACCTATCAAAATACATCCTTAAGTTGTATTTTGGTGTTATGTTTTATTACGGATTTTGTTAACATCTTCCGTCTTTCTGCATTTAGTATATCTATTCAACACAGTATGGTATTGAAAAATTAACGATTGTAATATTGTTTTATCAGGGCCGAATAAGTATGTCTATTTTCGAAAATAATCGTGACTATTAAGGTACTTATGTTTTTCGCACAACAACATATGTAACGTATTACTTCAACAAAGGAGTTAGACAGTCATACTGCGTTTGGTCGTCGTCTTTGTTTCCGTGATTAAGAAACAGTGTTACGAGTTTCAACTGTGAACGCAATATGTTAGATGTGTAAATAGTCTAAGCTTGGGATCAGCACAAAGTATTATCACGATTGGTTTGTTCGAATGTTTACTATGTCAAGATATGAAGATGGAGGGGCTAGAATTGAACGTTTCCGCGATTAATAACTATTTACTATCGGACCGCTTTGGATATGTTTGCAAATAAAAAACCTCACTTGGTATTTGATTTTTTACATAGTTACATTTGCAGTAGATACTTTCCTTACGTGTATCTGGCTATCATGTAAGGCCACATACAAGTAACGAAATTGATTCTGTTTTGACCGAATCCTAGAACAAATAACATAAAATATAATTACAATTCGCAGTGACTCCTAAATAAACATCGTCTGGTGGTTTGATTTCCACAAACGATTGCACTTTGTATTGCTATATGTAACGCATTATCACAAAACGCCAATGTAAATCTTACACATTGATTTTGTGCTGCTATTAATATAAACTTATTTTTACGATGCGTCGTGGGGTTAGAAAAGGGGATATATATCAAGCAGATAGTATTAGTTAAATACATTTGAATATTTTCCTCTCTTAAATCATACTAAAGTTGGAATTACATAAACAGAGGAGGCAATGGCAATCTTAAATTAATGTACAATTGGCGTCTTCTTTATCGACTTTGCAGTCAAAATGTTACTTACAAAATGTGTGCTCACATAAGTATATTTTATCAATAATATAAAATACGCAAACATGATCATACGTCGTATCTATAGGACGAAAGCGACGCCTTGTGGAATATTTATAACTAATGGTCACCATGGAATTCATTTTATGCTGAACAAACCTGCTGAGTATTTTGTATATCAAATCTCACATATTGACTAGGTTTATAAATGTAGAATAAATAAGCAGAATTATAAACGAATGAGAAAGCCATTAATATTTGCGATGGTGGACAAAATTAACTTTTCAAATAAAAAAATTGTTCGCAATCGGTCTCGAAAAAACATAGAAGAGCGTGCTTGGTTCATTCGTTTAATAGTTAATACGGTATTAACAAACAACGAATTACCAGTTATTGTGTTCAAATGTTCAAAATTAAAAGTTCACTACATAAGTCACTTTATTGCTGATAGTCTGCATGTCCGCTTAATTTAAAGCATGCTAAAAGGGGGCAGCTAAACTTTATTTACTCAAACTGCAGAAATACGTTGTTATCATTACCTTTCATGCCAAAATTAAAAATCGCCGTAAATTGGGTTATAGTGAAACACAGTGAAAACAAGCAACGAAAAAACGGTAGTGAGCACAAGTTTAATACCACAGTCACGTTTATCCTACATTCAGCACGAGAGCTATATAGTAAATACAGATCCGTCCAGTTGTGTGTTTGTAAAGAGAACCGTATATACAAATCAACCTGATATGAATAGTAAGATTCCCTTGACGATCAAAAGGACAAGACAAAGTACATTGCATTACATATATATAAATATAATTATGGCTTATACAGGCGTTTTGTTTTGCAGTGAAAATGTTACATATAGTTTGGGAGATCTTATAGATTTATATGTGTTGAAATTGTTTTGAAATGTCATAATAAACTGTAACAATCATAAGACAAAATAAACAATGACAATATCATGGATAACTTCCTGAAGGAAGCGAACTTACAGTTTAAGCTTTCGTACTCTAATCCATGAAACGTAATATCATTTTTGATATGCACATGAAAGTTATGAAGTATATGCGGAACCAAAACACAAAATTAACCTTCTGTTACAAGAAAGCAGATAACAATCAACCTCTTACAAATGACGTGTTGTTATAATTTAATTCGCAAAAAAATATTGTTTTCACAAAGCTTGAGCAATTATAATTTCCTCATCTGCAATCGTACGCTTTAAATACAAAATTTGCAAACAGTGTTCATTGTTAACATTGCGAACAAATGAGAACTCTGGTGTTGTGTTTTTGGAAACAAAATACTGTCAAACCATTATTAATCGTCAGGCATACATGTTCGTGTATTACGTCAGTCGACCGATCGACGAATTTAAGATCCTAACGAACAATTATGTCCCATGTTTGAAAAAATAAATAAATTGAACAACAATGTTTGAACTTTAGTAACTTAGACATGAGGCATCGAAATCCACGCACACATTCATCGTCTGTTTCGTAAATCAAGATAAATCCGGTTTGTACCCCCATTCCACACCACGATTTGTCGCAACCTCGATTTATCGCGGATATGTATTACACACAAAGCGGATATTGACTTAAGCATTTTTTTTGTAACTTCAAAATCAGAAATTGGCGAATTTAAGTGCTGACGAAAAAGTCATTTTTTAAAAATTGACGAAATGTTGTGCTGTCGAAAATAAATGGTTTCACAGTATTGGAAAACACTATAAATGCTTCGAAGACCGTATGGAGGAAAATAAATTTATCCACAGATTAACGATTGTCGTACTTCAGTAAGATCATGGGCTAAAATGGTACGATAGCCCGCTGTTTTATAAAAAGATCGTTTTTTAATTCTAGAATTTGCAGGGGTATGTTTAACAACAAACACCCCATCGGTTTATATCATATTTAATTGACATCAAACACACCAAATAAATCAGCTGACGTTACTGTTACATACGTACATACCACCATATGGTAAATCTGTATTTGTTATTTGATAACTCAAGAGCAATCGTCCGTGTATTGCTTTAAGTTGTCATGACATTCTTAAACGCCCGATGTTTGAATTAACGCCACATATTTCCATTGTTTCCTTTGTTCCAAGTTCAAAAGTTTTAAGTGTTGTGTTTTATGTTTTGTCCTGCATTGTTCAGGAAATGTTCACTCCAGTTACATAACAGACTAACGGTCGGTAAAAAGATGGTAGATCTATTTCTTCTGATTACGGGTCTTGAGTTTCACTATTCTGACATTTAGTAGATTTACAATGCTGACATATTTGCTGCTTTTGCCGCTGTGCTTTAAGTGCAAATCATATCCAAATACTGTCCAATAAAGATTGTATGTGTATGAGATGTTTAAAAAAGATTGTGTGATAAATAAAGCAATTATGATCCAATAAAAAAGTGTGACTTGTGTATGTGTATGCTAAAATAAAACGATGCATAATACAAAGTATTGCTTACATTGTTATTTCTTCACTTCACATTTATGTGAATGGATAAGTGTTACAATCACGTAGAACATTATATTATTAATGCTCCATTTGATATTAAAGTCAAAGCAATTATCATATTGATCTATGTTAGAACTATGTGAACATCTTGTTGAAAATTAAACGGCGTCATTGTAAACTGCTGTTATTAATAGGAAACATAATATTTGATAAAGAATCATATGTGTTCAATCAAGAATATCATTCAGACAAGCGAGTTTGATTTATTTAAACAACTGTTTTTCAAACATTTTATACTATTTACGAATCGCAAACAGTCAGGAACCATCCAGTCAGATAGCCTATAGTTTGATAGAGTAATTATAGAAACTGTGTTACAGTTTGACGTATTAAAAGTTATTGCAGTCATGTCAAGAGTTGACAAGTGACTGACATCTATCAGTATTGTGACAAGGGCCTTAGCCCGTCGATACAATGTTTAGAATGTAGTTCATTTTTAATAACCAAACTGTGTTTGAACAGTTGTGTGAAAGTAAATTTTCTTTACCACTGCCTTAACTGAACACGGTCACCCTCTTTAATGCTTTATAATCAAAATTATAGGGAAACGCCAGTTTTAATAGTTGAAAGTATAAGTATTCGCGGGTAACGTTTGTATTTGTAGCGTATTTTCTTTAGTAGTTTGTGATGCATATCGTTTCGGTAGACTTACATTTACAATATGCAAATAAAATACAATAATTCGGATGCGAAATTGCAAGTTGAATCACACATTTCCTAGATTTTGCTTCTTATAAATAGTTATAGATGTGGACATACTGCGTAATTGACTAAATGTTTAGGTACGTGTATTATTTTTAAAGTGATATTATTGTTCACTGTTGAATTGAGCTGAAAAGAATTAACAGGTCAAAAGAGTTAGTTAAAATGTGGTTACTGACCAATTATCTGCAACTCATCTTGCTACCAGTTGTTTATAAAAATATATTTTATATTCGATATTCTTACGTGACTCACCCAGTCCTCTAAGCCGAAATGATCCGTTAAACAAAATTGTGACTTTGTGTCGTATGAACGAATCTGCACTAAAACTAAATTTAGGTTCACATCGTACATGTATGATCAGTTGTCAAACGAAAGTGCGGTTGATATTCAAATGCATTATTTTTCTCTTTCCGGGATATTGTTTTAGTATGTTGATGCTGCATTAACAAATATAAGTGTATATGAAGTGAAAACACCAAAAATAAACAACGGTTGCGAAAGACACCTATTAACTGCTAGATGACCATAATATCACTTTAAATCATACAATAAATTTATATTTTCCGAAGTTTTGCCGTTATCAAGATACTTTTTAAAAGTATTGACGACACAATAAGCCTATTATTGAAAATGTTAACGATACTTTATTTATTCAACTCATTACACAACTTGGTAACGTTTGGTAAGCAAAACTTTAAAAATGTGTTATATACCGTGTACGTTAAACAGCAGTGGTGAGCATGGTACGATATGTACGTACAACAACAGTGGTGATATTTTTAACCGTTTATGTTTAACAACAGTGGTAAGTATGGTACGCTGTGTATTCTGGACACCATTGGAGAGTATGGTACAAAGTGCATGTTTTACAACAGTGGTAAGTGTGGTACGCTGTGTACTTTTTAACACCATTGGTGAGTATGGTACACCGTGTACGATTAGCACCGTTGGTAAATATGGTGCACTGTGTATGCTTTACACCATTTGTGAGTATGACACACTGTGTTTGTTTAACACCAATGTTGAGTATGGTATAATGTGTACGTTTAATATCAGTGGTGAGTATGGTTAAACGTGTACATTTAACGACAGCGGTTAGTATTATACACTGTGTTCGTTTTACATCAGTGGTGAGTATGGTACACTGTGTTTTTGTTTAACAACAGTGGTGATTATGGTAAACTGTGTACGTAACATTTAAGTTCTGATTATAGTACACTGTGTACGTTAAACACCATTGGTGAGTATGGTACACTGTGTATGTTTCACAACAGTGGCTAGTATGGAACAATGTGAACGTTTAAAATAGTGCTGAGTATGGTAAAATGTGTAAGTTTAAAAAAATTGGTGAGTATGGAACAAGGTATATGTTAAACAACAGTGGTGATTATTGTACACTGTGTACGTTGAACAACAGTATAGAGTAGTGTTCACTGTTGGCGTTTAACACGATATTTGAGTATTGTACACTGTGTCCGTTAAACAACCGTGGTAAGTATGGTACACTGTGTACGTTTCATAACAGTGCTGAGTATGGTTCACTGTGTACGTTTCATAACAGTGCTGAGCATGGTACACTGTATACGTTTCATAACAGTGCTGAGTATGGTACACTGTTTACGTTTAACAAAATTGGTGAGTATGATGCATTGTGTATGTTTAATAACAGTGAAAAGTATGGTTCGCAGTGACCGTTTAACACTATTGGTGAGTATTGTACAATTTGTACGTTTAACACCATGTGTGAGTATGGTACACTGCGTATGTTTAACAGCATTGATGTGTTAGATACAGTGTTAATCCTCTACAACAGTGGATATATGATATGCCGGTACTGTGTGTTCTAAAATATTGGTGAGTACGGTACAATACCTATGTTTTACAATATGGGTAAGTATGTAACACTGTGCATGTTTAACGACGTTGGTGAATACAACAAATTTAACGCGTTTTCTCGCATATAAGTGTTTGCTTATATAAAAAAATGTGTTTACATTACTTATTCATCATTTCACTGTTTGTTGTAAGCATATTTTTGCGCACATAATTATCGATTGATAAGCTAAAACAAATGTTTCAATCGATTGAAGATAAAAACCTATTAAAGTTTGAAAGGATTGTGTTCATTATTCACATCACTGTGCTATATATTTTTTTATTTAAGCAATACATAGAATATAATTTTTGTGAAGAAAAACAGTTTTTCAAGAAATGAGCCGTCATATTCGCAAAGTGATTGTAATACATGCATACGCAAGTATAGTAAACGCATTGTTAACGCATCGTTTTGGTTATTACATCGCGATTTTTTTATCATGTGTTATCATTGATCTTACGTGCACCACCATTTTATTCATCAAATTCTTCTAAATACATAAGACAATTAAAATCATGCATTTACTGAATTTCGATGCTCTTCTTTACCATTCTAATCATTATGGATCAGTTGTCCATTTATTCGAGTATTATAATACTGGTATGTGTCACTTGTTTGCGAATTACAAATACATTTATTGATTCAACACGACTATAATTCTAAACAGAAGAAAAATTGATTGAACCACTGAGGTCATGTGTGTCGCTTAGTTACAAGCCATTGACCTAAACTAAATATGTAAATCTGATTTGATACACTAGTAGATTAACACATAGATACAATTTAATTTATTGTCGGCACACCGCAGTAACCGGTATTTGTTAGTGGTCAAGAATTTCGTCCGAAGTAAAATGTTTTTCACCGTCAGAAGCGTAATCATTTAATCAGCTGTGTCAAGTGATTACGGAAGTGTCTAATTGCGCAAAAGTGCGCCGCAATTAAAAAATGACAACTCACGCCAATACAAATAAATAAAAACAGGGTTTACGAGGGAAATAGTTGTTGTGAGGTTTGGGCCAAACATAACACTTAAATCACAAACTATTTAAGTTTAAACACAATTTTAATTGCAATCAAATAGCAATGCGGTCAAACGTGTTTCTAAGATGCATAACTAAGGTTCAATTACGATAGTTTAGAATTTGTTCTATATAATATTGTTAATTTCATATAGAGTATCCAATACGCACTTTGTTAACTTAACTTAGGTATATGAATATAAGGTTAACAGTTATTTCCATTCCAATAAGAAAACCGTGCATCCGTCAAGATTTTCTGCAAACATTATCTCCTCCTTAAACGTTTTTCAGAATTGTACGAACATCACAAAACTGTTGAACGCATAGTCGTTGAAGAAAATTGTTCAACTCGTCTCCGTTTTGTAGATTCATTGTTTCAAGGGCCCATAAGTTTTTTTGAAATAACAATTTGCGAAATATCCTCTCCGGAAACCGCATTGCACTGAGTTTTGATATTTGTAACGCAACTTCCAAGTGTTGTCCTGTAAAAGCATGACCAAAGTATTCCCTTTGGGTAAAAACTTCTCACAATTCAGGTGACAACGTTTTTACGTTGACGTATCTAGGCCAAATGATTTTAAAATATCTTCTTGTCTTAAACCGGAAAGGTTTTGCTTTTTTGTATTTTGCGTCATCTATCAGTCCTCCAAACAGTTTGTTTACATCACACCACATGGGTCCCCGGTTTATTTTTTTTAATTTTCAAAGCACACGGCGTTCTTATTTCGTATGTAGCAAAATGTCGAAGTACTAAACAACGTTTGCTCAAATTAAACTATTAAGGTAGATAGTGCCTATCCCAGGGGTCATCAGATTGAGTTTCAAATATAATTGTACAGGAAGACCTTTACAAATCTATGTATCATAAACCGTTTCGTCAAATGCTTTCAACCTTTGCTTCATCTAAATGTCCTCGACAAAGTTTTTTTCATTCATGACAAGTCCTATGGGTTACCGATTTGAAAAACACTTGTATCAGGAATACCTTAACTTATGTACTTCTATAAAACCTCACAGTACAATACTTTATATTAGGTATGTTAAATTATGTAAAGATGCTATATAAAGATGTCTTAATTATGTCCCTAGGGCCCGCGTTGGTTTAACCATCGGGTTTTGCCAGTTTTGTTTCGACATATATATACAACCTTTTAAAACCTTTTTTTAACCACTAACTCCAAGTCTTACATGTTTTTTTACGAAGAATCACGAATAATATCTACACGCATTGAATCTTTAAGAAACATCTATCACTTTAGAAACTGATGTGAATGTCCATACTATTTTAATTTTAAATGATGTCATTTATGTTAAATACAATTATATATGTGTGTATGTTTTATAGTTCATCGAGACAATGCATCAAGATTCATTGGATGGTAATATGAACTAAATTGAACAATTCCACAATTTATATAGCAGAAAAACAAATTTCTTTTAAGTTATGCAATGATAACCATCGCTTCGTCAAGATATCCAGTTTTAAATTGCTGGAATGTAAAGCTTTTGTCAAATATTGTGTGTGATTATTTGCCCCCTTTCCAATAAAACCGGTAAATATATATAGTATATATATATATATATATATATATATATATATATATATATATATATATATATATATATATATATATATATAGTAAATATATCTTGGAAAATTGATTTCCGTAAACAATAATGTCTGGAAGACGCTTTTATTCATTCGTATATCAGACTATTAAGCACACACATACAACCTTTCGGTCGCAATATGTCTGTTAAAGCTATACTTAGCTCCCAGCACAATGTTAAACAATATTAAAATCTCCAAATGATCGCGAGAAAAAGTGCTAATATACAAGTAATCAACACATATAATCAAATCATACCCAGGGCGTACATTGTAAATGGCTGTCAACGAAAATGCAAAACTAGGAGACTTTCGATTAAATAAAAAACAATTTAGCAATGTGGCTTATTGATTGACTCATTACTGTCTCTACAAAATTGCTGCAACGTAATGCATCCAATATGGAATGAAAATATACTTTTCACCAAGTCATGTTCATGTCAACGTAATGTTCAAAATGATTATCTTGTTTCATGCATAAATCACAAAAATGTAACGATGTTGTTCGCCATTTTTCTGTAGCGTGTTTCTATTTTATTAATATTATAAATATTGCACAAACAAAATTTTGAAAGTATAAGCGAAATAACAGTCGACATGATTTGGATTTTATAAAACGATGAGCTGTAATATTCGTAAGAAAATACACTATGTTTTATAAAAACCCATTATGTACGCAATGTGGTCAGAATCATGTTCAATACCAAATCATTGCAATAAGACACTCCAACCCGTTTTGCAATAAAACTATGCACTCCTGGGTATTCTTCACTTTCTTCCCTAATTGGTGAACATCACTTCATATAAACATTCAGCTTTGTTTTATCACGTTAACGTTAGAGACGACATTTAAAACTTCCTTTATATCGTTTCAAATCAATATGTAACAATTAATATATATGTGATGATTTTATTGCGAAACGGGTTGTTACACAAAATAACATTGCAATAAGACATTTCAACACTTTTTTCCATAAATTATTGCATTTTGCGTGATCTTAACTTTAGAACTCAATTGTTTGAAATCACTTTCAATACACATTCGGTGTTGTTTTATCGTATTAAATCTCAAAATGCATGACCTCCCATGCATTTTATGTCTAAACTCACAGTTTTGTTTATTTTTTATAACAATTTTATTTTAATACAACACTTGAATTTCCCTTTTAACTCTTCCAATCCATTTGAATTAATTTATACAAGAGTGATGATTTTATTGCAAAACGGGTTTATTGCAAAACGGGTTGTTGTAAAAAAATCAAATTGCAATAAGACACTCCAACTCGTTTTGCAATACATGTATTGCAAAACCGGTTTATTTCAAAACGGGTTGATATGAAAATTTCAAATTGCAATAAGACACTCTAACCCGTTTTGCAATAAAATTATTGCATTTCTCGGTTTTCTTCAATTAAGTATTGCATCGGTTGAAATCATTTTCTACACTTATTCGGTGTTACTCATGAAATTGATCACTTCAACTGCCTTTTATTTGTTAAACGAATCTTACACCTCTGTCTTATTTTGAAAAAAATCCGTATAAACAACATTTGAGAATTTCTTCGAAAAGTGTCCAATCACTTGGAATCAATTAGTACATGTGTGGTGTATTAATGCAAATGAGTTTATTGCGAAACGGGCTTTTATTTCTTTTTTTACATCGCAATAAGACACTGCAAACCGTTTTGTTTATCACATTTACTCATGGAAAAAGTCACTTTCAATGTCTGTTAATTTTAGGTCGGATCTGACACCTCTGTCTTATTATATGTATACAAACTCCATATATACGACATTTGAATCTTTTTTCAGCGTTTCAAATCAATTTGAATCAATAACTTCATGTGTAATACGTTTATTGCAAAAAGAGTTTTATGCACAACAGGTTGTTATACAACTTTCACTTTGCAATAAGAAACTCCAACCCGTTTTGCAATAAGACACTCCGACCCGTTTTGCAACAAATTTATTGCAAAACGGGTTTATTGCAAAACGGGTTGTTGTAAAAAAATCAAATTGCAATAAGACACTCCAACCCGTTTTGCAATAAATTTATTGCAAAAAGGGTTTATTGCAAAACGGGTTGTTATAGTGCACTATTAAGTAATGCAACTTTTATTTCCTGAGCGTGTGTCAATATGCTGCAACGATTCGATGCCTGAGTCTACTTGTCTGACAAAGTCGTCAAAGTAATATTGCACCAGTTTGTTTTGTTGCAAACAGAACTTTACTTACACGTTATAAATGCAATTATATAAGTATAAACTGAAAATACAACGATACTGCGATTAATGACATATGTGGTTTTTATCATTTTTAACAGTGTTGGAGGAATCTACAAAGTAATCCTCGCTTGGTGCTAACTTCGTGTACCCAGATACTTATTTAAGTTCAGAGAAATTGATCGCTATCTTGCATGAAATTTTGCTGTCACTGCAAGAGAATTTCTGATAAAGGCAAAACCTTTTCTGCCAGCCAAGTAATTTCTAAAGTTAAAACTATACTGTATGATATTGAGTCTTACTACATATAAGGGGTATTATATTTATAATTATATGTTACTGAATCATGTATAATTGTAATATTATAAGCTCAATTCCGACTACTTTTGTCTATTTTCGAAAATAAAGTATTATGGTATTTTCGCGGGGCAAACAAACACATATAATTACTTACATCTGCAAAATGGGAAACATATTCATGGTGTTTTTTGTTTTTGATCATCTTCTATGTGTCGGTATTCATAAAGTCCCCTGTCTCAAATATTGTACATCTGTATATAGGCCACGTTAGTGACAACAGGATTGGATTGTTCAAATGCTTGCTATAGCAAGTTCACAGGTTGGAGTGGCTTGCATTGAACAATACCGCGTTTAATAACTAATTACTATTTGGTCATTTTGGCTTTCTGTGCAAGGTTAACTTCGTTTGGCAATTATTTTATATGTATACTCTAAACTTAATGTTGCAATGATTATTGCAGTAAACTGTGCAAGTGTCAACTGTAAAACAATCAACGTACGAAACGATAGCGACTACACTTTAAATATTCGAGTAACGTTTATCCAATATCAAGCCCGAGAGCTATGTAGTGAAAACCAATTAAATCTGCGTGTTTGTTTGTTATGATTTGTTTCATATAAAAAGCATGGTATGTATTCACATATTCACAAGACAATCAGACTCGACAAGAACATGCTTATTTTATTATATCACGTATTTATACATTTCACGTATGGCCCATGAAGGTGACATGTTTTGCGGAGAAACGGTCCCGTATGCTTTGGTAGATCTCGTAGATGGGAATGTGTTGCTTTTTGCAATGACAACTTCAACATTGAAGAACACATTTGTTTTTTTTCCAAAGAAAATCAACAACTACCTGATTTATATTGCAAATACCTCGTTAGCAGTCTAAAGAGTTTTTCCGGGTTTCATCGAGAATAATAGATTTATGTTTTTTGAGAAATAACAAGTTATATCATTTGTATATGAATATCAATATTTCAGTTATGTACTATATTCTGAACAATAACTGTGTATAAGCTTACTCTTACTCTTACTCTTACTATGAAGCGATGACTAGCATAGTTCGCATCAAATATGCTTTGCCATATAAATTAATTCGTAAAGTTACGTTAAAACAAGCTTCAGCAATACGTTATTTCCCCGTATTTAATCACAAGCTTACATTTCATAAGAAAACAATATGAATTGATATTACGAACAAGTTAAACTGTTGGTGAATCGTATGAATCGTATGCTAAGTGACAGAAATAAGATGCTGCTACACAACATTAATGTGTTGTTCTGTTAAATAAAATTGAAAGCACATTCAATAACCCATCGATGCAACATTGCTCGATGAGCCGAATGTCCGCTGTTCTAAACGAATGTGTTTTTATGTTTTAGAACTGGGTTATTTAAACCACAACACACGTTTCGGTAAATTCATTTTTTATGATATAAATATCAGCATTGACCGTTCTATCTAGATGTGTATTATACAGGATTCACAAACAAGGATACTACGGTACTGATTGGAATGGGTTTAGAGTTTATTGAACCATCCTGCTTTATTTTTAAGCTCACCTTAGCCCAACGTGCTCATGGTGAGCTTTTGTGATCGCCTTTTGTCCGTCGTCCGTTGTACGGCGTCAACATTTGCCTTGTTAACACTCTAGAAGCCACATTTATTGTCCAATCTTCACGAAAGTTGGCCAGAAGATTGCTCTTAATGATATCTTGGATGAGTTTGAACATAGTTACGTTTGCTTGAAAAAAAACATGGCTGCAAAGGGGCGGGGCATTTTTCCTTATATGGCTACATATGGCTTTAGTAACACTCTAGAGGCCACATTTATTGTCCGATCTTCATGTAACTTTCACTCTAATGATATCTTGGAAGAGTTTGAAAATGGTTTCGGTTGGTTAAAAAACATGGCCGCCAAGGGGGCGTGGCATTTTTCCTTATATAACTATAGTAAAACCTTGTTAACACTTTAGTAGCCACATTTATTGTCCGATCATCATGAAACCTGGTCAGAAGATTTGTCCCAATTACATCTTGGACAAGTTCGAAAATTGTTCCAGTTGCTTGAAAAACATGGCCACCAAGGGGCGGGGCATTTTTCCTTATATGGCTTAATGAATCTTCATGAAACTTTGTCATAATATTTGTTTAAATGATATATGTGTATGAAAATGGTTCTGGTCGGTTAAAAAACGTGGCTGCAAGGGTGTTCACTAGTCATGAAAGTTGGTAAGAACATTTGTTCTAATGACATCTTGGGCTGCACAGAACATGTCAGTTCCTTTGAATCTCAGGTGAGCGACTTTGGGCCTTTCAGGCCCTCTTGTTCATACGTAAAGACCGATCATTTCTTCGAATTGATGGACGTTTTTTTATTATAAGATTCTCAAACGACCAAACATTCCATTTACCGTTCAAAGGTCCAAATTTTTATCATTGTTTATTGTAAGCTCTAGTGTCGTGTTGTTTATTTTGCCCTTTGCTGTAAAGATATTGGTCTCTTGTCTCACATAAAAGACTATTAGACGGTGACAAGATTGTATTTTTCCTTAAAATGTTACTAAGGTACATTATTCCTGCGTTGTAGATTACGGACACTGGCATATGTGCTTCTTAAGCCTTTGTACTTCCCCAAAAAAGTTTCAAATTATTTTTCAATTAAGAACGTGTGATTCATAAAGCACATAGTATCTAATAAGCAAATGCGACTTCACTTCTTTATATTGTGTATGAGTAAGCTTATAATTATGTTTATTTAATTATTACCCACATTCTTAATTTCCTCAATTTACAATCATGAAACATAAAATGTTGATTAGTTCTTAACCTAATAAGGTATTATTACTGTCATGTTTGAGTTTTCCATAAACTTTAAAGCACACGTAATCTTACACTTTGTACTATTGCTTTGGAATTATTGTTTCAACATCTTCAAAGATTAATGTTGGTATTTTTAGAAAACGTATAATAGTGTTGAGCAAAATGTATGTGTGTTTTATAAAAACACTAAATCATATATAACCAAAATGAATGATATGCAACCCAGAACATCATACCAGACAACCGACTTCGAATATTTAAACAACCTGTTTTTTCTTCAAAAATTATTACCTTTGAGAATAACTAAATGGTAAAACTGTACCGTCAAAAAATCCAGACTCTTATAGACTGGGAATAAACAGTCTGTTACAGTGTGATGTATTTAATGTCGTTGCAGTCATTTCAAGACTTGGCAAGTGAATGACATTTATCAGTAATATGCCAAAGATCGTTAACTTAATAAAATGATGGGATTGAATTCTGCATAGTAATAATTTCTGAACAAGTGCGTGGAACTCAATATTTCGGAACCAGATTTTAATCTGAAAAAACTCATTTATAAATAATCAAAATTAAAGTTTACACAAGTTGAAAAGTACATGTATAAGCATTAAATGGTAACGTTTGTCTCTTTGACATCTTGTTTTAAAAAAGTGCATGGTTCTCATGGTCTCTCTCTCTCTATATATATATCCGATAACTAACATAATTTATTATAAGAAAGGAAAAGTCATTCATTGGATTGCGACAGTCCCGGGTGAATCAAATTACTGCTAGTTTCTGTATCTGAATTATGATAGTACATACTGTGATATTGACTCAGTTGTGTAGGGATATGCATTATTTACAAATCATGTGATAAATGTGTTTTCTGTTTCGAAGTTCTTTATCTATATCGTTGATAAAAATGCACCATTGAAGGCAACATATTCATCATCATTATCGTCTATGTATCCCATGCATTCAATGTGATATTTGGATAAAGGCCTAGATGACTTATGTTGTATTTTTTAAAAATCTCGATGTAATTCATTGAAGCACAAAATCATAACACTACTTTAATAATACATTATTACACAATATGTATTCTTAACATCATTGGTGATTTTGGCACACGTTATATTTAAAATAACATAGGAAAGTATGTTACGCTGTGAATGTTAGACAGACGGACGGACTGACAAACGAACGGACAGACAGACGAACGAACAGACAGACGGACTGACATGTTTGACAGACAAACAGACATACAGACAGACAGACAGACAGACAGACAGACAGACAGACAGACAGACAGACAGACAGACAGACAGACAGACAGACAGACAGACAAACAGACAGACAGACAGACAGACAGACAGACAGACAGACAGACAGACAGACAGACAGACAGACAGAGAGGCAGGCAGGCAGGCAGGCAGGCAGGCAGGCATGCAGACAGGCAGGCAGGCAGGCAGGCAGGCAGGCAGGCAGGCAGGCAGGCAGGCAGGCAGGCAGGCAGGCAGGCAGGCAGGCAGGCAGGCAGGCAGGCAGGCAGGCAGGCAGGCAGGTAGGCATATCTTTCACTATTCTGAGCAATTCGCCTTGCACATGTATACCAGACTTAAACATGTTTAACCATAATGCATTGCGGTATATACTATAAAAATATATCGACTTGTATAACAAACAAACGTTTAATTTTATTTTAATAATTTAACACAATAAACATTAATAGGTAAAAAGCAAAAAGCAGTTCAATAACCCAAATCCGAATTGCGCATCCGAGATGATAGGTTTCATTGCATTTTTTTAATTTGCTTGTTTAAAATCGTTGTAAATATTTTAAAGCAACTATCTAGAGTAATCCATTAATAATTATTAAAATCATTAACCAAACATTGTTCATGTAAATATAGGTGATTTTGGCACACTTTGTATGTTAAACAATTGTAGCGCGAGCCGCCGACTACCTGAGACCGCCACCGAGCGCTATGTGCGCGGCCTCACAATGCCGATGTTCCTTCCGAAACCCTCGGAAGGCCAATTACAAAATAACAATGTAATTATAATTTTCCTTAGGCTACCTGCCTTCTGATTATGAACTTAAAATAATCGAGTCGCTTCAGATATATACAATGCGACCAAAAGAGGGGATCGATGCCTTCAACGAATCCTCCGGCTTCCGTGAAGCTACTGGTTACCGCCTCCGTGAGGCTACTGGCTTCCGCGAAGACACTGGCTCACGTCACACCAAGGCCTTAGGTGAAGCTTCCGTCACTGCCTTGTACGACGTCCATAGTATCCAACACTCTGAAAACCCTCTCCAAGAAACAGGAACTCTGCAGCCCGGGCAGCACCGTTTAAAGCTTGCAGCCAACGTAAATACCCAACTGCTCCAGAATACTGTTCTTTTAGAGTAACGTCCCTTTTCTTCAGATGTTGATCAGCTCGCATACACCGGAGGACTCCCTAACTTGTCTATTTGCAAGCCTTTATATACTGGCGAACAGAGCGCAACCTAGCCAACGGAAAGGCACGATCCGGAAACTACCGACGTTTCCGAATTCCCTCCGCACTCTACGGAGATTACCGATCAGCATTTCTCCTTCACTTACACAGAAACTAGCCGAATATATACGCAGTAGTTTACTAAAAACATTCCTTAGATATCAAATACTCTTTAAATGCTGTATACATTATTTTTAGCTTTACAATGAACTAACTTTATGAAGAGCAAGTTACAATTTCATATTGGTTACCTGGCAAATTTAAAACTAAGGGAGGTAATTATACTGTAGCAGTGAAAATACGCAAAGCATCTATTTCGACTACGAATCCTCTTAGTTATATTACCCACGCCTCCGATTTGACATGGGTCCCCTCATGATTCCAATATACAAAACTAATACAATCAAACACTACAACTAATCCAAAAACTGTACACAAGCAAACTTCGACAAGAGCTATCGTACACAATGCAATAGCGAATCTCTTCTTGAGATAATGAATGTATCAACATCAGTGCCAAAAATAAAACTAATCACTACTTAACATGGTTCGTACTGAACCGAAAACACAAAGCCCCCATTATCACACCCAATGATAATGTCACCGAGGCTTGCCGTGCCTCCGCATATCTCTCCAAGACATGCTGACCATCTTTTGAAGCTCATCGATTTGCTTCATTGGCTTTTTGCCATCTGTAGCTACCGCAGACACTTGGCCGTCGGACTCAGCTCTTTCTGCCCGATTAAAGGCTTCGAGCTCCACAGCGTGCCTGATGGCATCATCGAGCCTTACTGGTCGGGCCTGTTTGTTGCGTAGTGTCATGTCCGCACTTTGAAGAGCATCAAGAAACTGATTTGGCCAATGTTTCTTTCAGGTCTGCCGGTGCAGAGGGGTATGCCAGGTTGTTTAATCTTCGAATGTCTTGCCCCAGCTATCCCAACGTCTCCGATGCTTTTTGTCTGCGATCACGTAACTGCACTCTGTACAGTTCTGTCTGGTTAGGAGGCTCAAAACGTTCTTTCAAGGCTTGCAACAGTGAGTCATAATCTCTGGAATTGTGTGCAAGGTTTCCCAATACCTCTTGCGCTTGGCCACGCAACGACACTGCCAAATGCAATCCCTTGTCGCTGTTTTCCCATTGGTTAATTTCAGCGCACGTCTCAAAGTGCGCTCTATAATCTCGCCACGATGATTGACCATCATACCTAGCTGCCTTCACAATACTCAAAGGTTTCAATGGAGTCTTCTTCAATGTGGCGTTTCCTTCAAAATCATTTGGCTTTGATTGAGGCACAGGCGTCTCTCTTTCAGGAACAGGAGTACACAAGCCAGCCCGCATGTTATCACGCTTTAATAACTCCAAATGCCTTTCCAAAGCCAATGTGTCGCATTTTTCAGCGAGGGCTTCATTTTTCCGCCTCAAAGCCTCCAATTCTTCGCGAAGACTTGCATCACATACTTGAGCCATTTTGAGTCTTGGGGTTGACAGGTTAGAACTGTCGATAGGTTTCAGTTACCTATCCCACCGCTGCCACCAAATATGTAGCGCGAGCCGCCGACTACGTGAGACCGCCACCGAGCGCTATGTGCGCGGCCTCACAATGCCGATGTTCCTTCCGAAACCCTCGGAAGGCCAATTACAAAATAACAATGTAATTATAATTTTCCTTAGGCTACCTGCCTTCTGATTATGAACTTAAAATAATCGAGTCGCTTCAGATATATACAATGCGACCAAAAGAGGGAATCGATGTTTTCAACGAATCCTCCGGCTTCCGTGAAGCTACTGGTTACCGCCTCCGTGAGGCTACTGGCTTCCGCGAAGACACTGGCTCACGTAACCCCAAGGCCTTAGGTGAAGCTTCCGTCACTGCCTTGTACGACGTCCGTAGTATCCAACACTCTGAAAACCCTCTCCAAGAAACAGGAACTCTGCAGCCCGGGCAGCACCGTTTAAAGCTTGAAGCCAACGTAAATACCCAACTGCTCCAGAATACTGTTCTTTTAGAGTAACGTCCCTTTTCTTCAGATGTTGATCAGCTCGCATGCACCGGAGGACTCCCTAACTTGTTTTTTTTAATCACAGTTTATTTACAGGTCCTACCGGCCTCTTAACGATGTCTTTTAGGTCTGACCTGCCCCTGTGACCTTTCAGGAGATAAAAGTTATTTTAAGTCAGAGTAGGTCAGATTTACCCCGGGTGTCCGGGTGTTTTGCCAAAGGGTTTTACTTTTAGTTTTAGTAGAGTTCAGTGCACGCTGGCCAATGAGACCTTAATGTGCCCTGTACTGTATTGCTGGTGATGTTTTTATGATTAGGTGTAATGCTGTGTGCATGAGTAATGTGAATTTGTTTGTTATGTAGGGGTGTTCGGTGTATTGGTTTGCTTAGGGTGTTGTGTAGGTTAGTGTTGTGTGTATGTGGGAGTTATATAGGTGTGTTCGGTGTACTAGTTTGTTTGGGGGTGCTGTGTAAATTAGTGTAATGTAGTTGAGTTCTAGGTCTTATGGTGATTATGTATATGCGGTTGTGTGTAGAACAGTCCTAGAGGCTCCCTAACTTGTCTATTTGCAAGCCTTTATATACTGGCGAACAGAGCGCCACCTAGCCAACGGAAAGGCACGATCCGGAAACTACCGACGTTTCCGAATTCCCTCCGCACTCTACGGAGATTACCGATCAGCATTTCTCCTTCACTTACACAGAAACTAGCCGAATATATACGCAGGAGTTTACTAAAAACATTCCTTAAATATCAAATGCTCTTTAAATGCTTAATACATTATTTTCAGCTATACAATTAACTTACTTTTTGAAGAACAAGTTACAATTTCATATTGCTAACCTGGCAAATTTAAAACTTAGGGAGGTAATTATACTGTAGCAGTGAAAATACGCAAAGCATCTATTTCGACTTCGAATCCTTTCGTTATACAATATAGGAAATTATTGTACACAGTGTAATTTTGGCGATATTGGTGATTTTAGCACACGGTGTACGATTAGCATAATTGGGAAATATGGTAGACTGTGTTTGTTTAATACAAACATTGGTTGGTATAAGATACTGAGTAACAATAGTGATAAATATGGTACACTGTATATATTGTATTATATTGATAAAGAAACTTGTCACCGTCTCCTCATTCAGAAGAAAAATGTGCATTTGCACATTTAAAAAATATGAAAAAAGTGTACATTTATCAAATGTTAAATATAATTATTCAATCATTTGTTGAGGTTAAATTTATAAAAGTGTTGAAGACTTGCGTTCAATATGCACTGTTTGTAAACACCTCGCAATCCATGTACGCATTTTATTTATATCAGAATATGAAGCAAATACCTGTTTTCAAGTAATGAGTCGTGTTTACAGTGTTCGTATTGAAACACAGTACATGTTTCGCAATCGTTTTAAATCGCAATTTGTGGTGTAATTAATCTTACTTATACAATTATTGCAATCAATCTTTACACCCACAGAAAACAGAAAATAAAATCAGTTATTTAAGTTAATTAAATTATTTACCAATCAATATCTTATAAATTGGCAATACACTTATTGGCATATTTAAGACTGGATTTTTGTTTTATGTGTTACATGTTAACGAACGATGAGATATATGCGGATATAAATAAAAATAGTATTGTTATGTATTACAATTATATGTTGAGAGAAAGAATAGAGTTTCGTGTTTGCCAATTGTAGTATGTTTTTCTAAATAATGTACACACGAAAACTTTTATATAAATACAAACAGAAGAACATTTGAACTACTCAAAATGTTTTTGTAACTTGACTACCCCAGACATTTACCGAGACTAAATATTTTAATCTTATATGATACAGGAGTCAGGTGACACAGAGATGTAATTGAATTTATCATCAGAAGAACAAGGATTCATTCTGACGTAAATGTAAAAAGTACAAATCCGTTAACCCCATCAGGAGGGTAATTGACGATGCTGCTTTCAGCAGCGAGTCAAGGTTAACATACCATGAAACAATTCTTCACATTGGCAAGCTATGTAAAAGACCGAGCCAGTCCGATTGAGATAATGCAGTTTTTCTAATCGGAATACCTCGACCTCGCTGATTTTCGTTGATAACATTCTCCTAGTAGAGTTGTCGTTCGTGTTTCAACATACAAAGATGGCCGCGCCCATGAGAGAATGATGACTGTTGTGTCAAAACGTTCTTACAGGCTAAATCGGCTTGTTTCGCTATTTAGAAGCTGTCATTTAGGATATATGAGTTATTTATTCACTAAATCTCCGCCAATGACAACAATGGATGGAACGTTACATTCAACCCGAGTTCAATTCAAAGCTGGCGATTCAAATTGCAAGTAATGGTGATTCAATAATAGAGAAAGCATCATCTGGATTTAAAAAACATTTGATAAGGTTTGTTATACCAGACAACAACAAGACAAATTTGGATTATAAAAGTAAAACTACATTAGGTAAGGCATTCTTAAGTGTACATATTTCGGACATGTATAGTATTCGGATAAATAGTAAAAGATATAGATGTTCCATGCATTTAGATTGTTTTTTTTTTAGAAGAGCTATCATAGAAATGATGATCATATAATGACGATAAAATGTGATGAAAAGGTGCTTCCGGTACATATCTTTAATTACTTAAATGTGTTAAAAGACTTAAATGTGTTATAAGGAAGTAGATTTGAATGTACCAATTCATTAAAATATAAATATGTTGTGTTATGTATCAAGGTATTGTTATTTAATAAAGCAGTATAACTGTTTAAAATATTGTGTTGCTCTTATAGCATATTTTATCTAAAAATTGAATAATACAGACAATTTGACTACTCAAAATGTCAGTCCAGGGGTCATTGACTCCTGGTTTATAAAAGCTTTTGAAATTCCTGTATATTCGATGTAAATGAAGCACTTTCTACAACAATTGCCGCGCCCATGAGAGAATGATGACACTCGTGTCAAAACTTTCTTACAGCATAAGTTATTTATTCACTATATCTCCACTAATGCAACAATAGATGGAATTTGAAGGATGTATTCGATATGAATGAAGCACTTTCTGGATCTTGACAGCTGGACAAGGCAACACTGACATACTGATTATACTGGTATTTTTAGTTATCAATTTAAGTCACATTTTGCTTTTTAAATTTTGTTCGAGCATTTTGCGACTTATTGAATGGCTATGATACCCGATATCAACATATCATATGGGATTTGCAGATCACCAAGTTGTCCTGAAATTCAACAGTGATTAAAAACTCTTTACTCAAATTACTGGTTTGTATTCTTTCTTCTTTCTATTTAAGTACTTGATATCATGTTAGTCCAAATAATTAGACGTAATCTACCGTTTAGTCCATGTATATCGACCTCATATTTATAGGAGTAGGTATCATGTTAAAGTTAAATGAACTGTATCACAGTAAAAGAGACAGTAAGGCGATTTTGGCCAGTTTGGATCCTGATCAGCCTGCAGTTGCTTGAAAGCTGTTTGCTTAAGAGCGGTTTTCTGACAATAACAAATAGTTTAATTGGATACTGATTAGACTACCTTTTTTCTGGTCCCTCGGGATCAATGACTCCAGCACTTTCGTGTTGAGAATTTAATATTACTTAAGGCGATGCTATGGGGCGTGAGAGATGTTGTTATTTCAATTATCTCTCATGAACCGACTCATTAAAACCCAGTCGGCAATATTTGACTTTATTTTTGGTATGGTTGCTCTCGAGGGATCGAACAATTTCAGAATCTTCCTAAAAGCCTATAGTTGTAGAGTGTCGACTTTGATTGCAGGAGGTTGCGCTGCGGGTTTGATCCCCAGAAGCGACATTGCAAACTAGCCAACTATGTTATCTAAATGGCTGCTTAACCTAATATACTAAGATAATGTCAATTTTCTCTCACATGATAGTCATCAGTTATATTATATAAAACCTTACAGCAGTAGTAAACAATGGGACAATAATTAATGAACGCATCTTTCATTTGTCTTTGACACTTTGTGTTTGACATGTCCTAGATTTATATATGTGACTTGACTTTACAAGAACTCTTGTGACAGAGCTAAAGCGGAAATGTACCATTGACGATCACCTAAATCCAGATATGCTACACCCCAATTAAGATGTCCTTGAATAGTTCAATAAAAATCAAATTCAGAAGCCTGGTAACAGTTTAACGTTAATGTTACAAATCTGTCAGACCAGGGCCTTGATTTTGAAATCTAGGAAATGCATGGTCAGAAGATGTCATTTAAGATTATACATTTTTTCAAACACATACAAATGTAAACATGTATCTGTAACTAATGTAGATGTTATAACTAGTAAAATGCACTAAGTCAGTAGGCATTTGACTTTTCTGCTGTTGCCTTGGCACACCAGCTATTTCAATTGCAATGGTTTGATGGACTCACTGCTTGGATGTGTGTCACGTTTAAACGTTTAAACGGTCGCGTTTCGTGTTTTGCTGAAAAACGTTTACCAAAACAGTACACGTTTAAACGACAGTCAAAATTAATATAATAATATTGGGGTGCAAATAACGTAACCGACCAGCCGTACGAAGTATATCGATGACAAACTGCGAAACCCGGTACTTGCGGTAAATCCGGGCTACCGAATTCGGCAAAAATTTATTTCTGATTGGTTAGCGGGTGGCACAGACATGAACGGAAACTAACGGAAAATCTTCGCTACTTTCCGAAAATCTTACAACTTGGCAAGGAAGCAGTGCATATGCCGCCATCTTGAAATATTTTAAGAGATTGATTAGCCAAGTCAAACACTGCGGTAGCATGTTGAAAAGCAATATAATAACCAACTTATATATTGATTACGATTTTGCTAGTTAACTGGTTTTTCATTTTCTGCGGTCAAACGATATACGCATTGTATTTCATATGCAAAATACGTGCATTTGTTTCGGAGTGTCGTTTTCGGAAACAGTATTTTTCATTGATTTTACATTATTTTCGACGTTCTTTAAATTATTTTTATAGAATGACGAATACACATGTGGTGATTCGGATGCTCTGTTTTATAATATTTTATGGTTTTAATATGACGTCATTGCGCGAATGGGATATGCACTGAATATTACTTCCGGAAATAAAATACGATTTTCGGTTTGGAAATGCGATGGTACTGATGCTTTTTAAACGGACATAGGGATACCGTTTAAACGGTAACGTGTCGTTTATTTCATTTCGTTTAAACGTTAAGAAAAATCTGTAAACGTGACACCCTTAGTAGTTACATTATATATGCTTGCATCTAGTATACAATGTACTTATACTGATATTTAAAAAATTGATGCATATGAATGATACTGATAGACTAGACTGAAATCATTTAAATGATACTGGAACCATGACAGTGAATTAATACTGATAGTTATTAAATATATGTTGCTTGATACAATCATGTACATCTATATCAAATGAGATCATACTGTAACTTCAGTGATGAATTTCAGTGAATTAAATTAAATCCAAAATATAAGTCACTCCCATATCTCTCCCGCAGCGCGCATCCCTAAATATCCTGCAGTGTACCTGCAGATCCAGATAAAAAAATATGATACAAAATTATGTATCATATTGTAAAGAGGGGATGCTTTTCCCTCTGTTTTATCAATGTATGGTTTTACTTCTTTAATCAGTGTGTTTAAAGATATATAAACATAGCTCCAGGGTCGGTGCTTCAGGCAATGAATATTTCATCTCCTGATCTCTTTTTCTAATGGATATGTTAGCTAGTTCCTATATTCAAAACAGTCAAATATATGTTAAGTAGTATCTGTACACATTGGTAGATTAAATTTGTACATCAAATATTATTTGTTAGTGTTAAACAGATATAGTTCAAATGTTCATACTATATGAATTAAGAACCTTAGTCAAGCGGTATTTAAACATTTTTAAATATACCCACTTTTATATGGAGCCCTGACCAGATCTAAAATGTATATCCCTTTTCTCTGTCACACTGGTCATCTCCTTTTTAAAATGGCAAATTTTATGCAGAACAGTTCATTATATGCAATGGTTGAATAAAATACTTCAGAAAAAAATAACATCCTTTTCACATGGAAATTTCACTTTCACAGTCATGTGAAAAAAATTCCCTCACTTGCTTGATTTTCATAGACTTTTTATCCCCCCTTCGAAGAAGAGGGGGTAAATTGTTTTGCTCATGTCGGTCGGTCGGTCCGTCGGTCCGTCGATCGGTCCGTCCAACAGATGGTTTCGAGATGATAAATCAAGAACGCTTAGGCCTAGGATCATGAAACTTCATAGATAGATTGATCATGACCGGCAGATGACCCCTATTGATTTTCAGGTCACTAGGTCAAAGGTCAAGGTCACAGTGACTCGAAATAGTAAAATAATTTCCGGATGGTAACTCAAGAACGCTTAGGCATAGGATCATGAAACTTCACAGGTAGATTGATCATGACTGGCAGATGACCCCTGTTGATTTTCAGGTCACTAGGTCAAAGGTCAAGGTCACAGTGACTCGAAATAGTAAAATGGTTTTCGGATGATAACTTAAGACCGCTGAGGCCTAGGATCATGAAACTTCATAGGTAGATTGATCATGACCGGCAGGTAACCCCTATTGATTTTCAGGTCACTAGATCAAAGGTCAAGGTCACAATGACTCGAAAAATTAAAATGGTTTCCGGATGATGACTCAAGAACGCTTAGGCGTAGGATCATGAAAGTTGATAGGTTCATTGATCATGACTGGCAGATGACCCCTATTGATTTTCCGGTCACTAGGTCAAAGGTCAAGTTCACAGTGACAAAAAACGTATTCACACAATGTCTACCACTACAACTGACAGCCCATATGGGAGGCATGCATGTTTTACAAACAGCCCTTGTTATAGTTCTGGCTACCATAACTTTAAATGTCGCTTTTTATGATTTTTGACTGGCGCGACAGGTTTGTCAATACTATATAAACTGTACGCTGAAGTTTCTTTAGCTACCCTTGTTACAGTGTAGTTTATCCAACTGAAAACAAATAATGCACTATCATTGGCACATTAAGCACATTCATTAAACTTTAAACTTTGTGGAACAAATGTTTCACATTTTGTGATTAATGACAATAAAATGAAGAATGTTGATGCTGTTCATGTCTTGAAAACTGCGACATGTACAGCCACATAATGCTTACCAATCTAAAAATATGAAAAGTCTGATTCACATTTTTATGCCCCCCTTCGAATATTGTTTTGCACATGTCGGTCGTTCCGTCGGTCGGTTAGTCCACCAAGTGGTTTCCGGATGATAACTCAAGAACGCTTAGGCCTAGGATCATGAAGCTTCATAGGTACATTGATCATGACTGGCAGATGACACCTATTGATTTTTAAGTTACTATGTCAAAGGTCAAGGTCACAGTGACTCGAAACAGTTAAATGGTTTCCAGATGATAACTCAAGAATGCTTAGGCCGAGGATCATGAAACTTCATGGGTACATTGATCGTGACTGGCAGATGACACCTATTGATTTTCAGGTCACTAGGTCAAAGGTCAAGGTCACAGTGACTCGAAACAACACAATGGTTTCCGGGTGATAACTCAAGAATACTTAGGCCTATGATCATGAAACTTCATAGGTACATTGAATCGTTAATCATTACTGGCAGATGACCCCTATAGATTTTCTATTGTGATCGCACTGTATCCGTTGTCCATTATGATGCGTTGTCTTCTGTACATGTATACTGTAAACACTTAGGGGTCATTTTGACACAATGTCAATAAAACTTGGTCATGATGTAACAATATGAAATCTCGGACAAGATCATTTATGGGTCATCTGGGGTCAAAAACTAGGTCTCTAGGTTCCTGTTTAAGTTTGAGATTGGGTTATGTGCTGTCAAAAACTAGGTTACTAGGTCAAATCATATAGAAAATCTGTTAAGGTCGGTACGCAAACTTATAGGAAAAGTATGTTTATACTCAAGAGGTCACATACGTCTGTTTATACTATAGAGGTCACATAAGTCTTTTTAGCTCGGCCGTTTTTCGGAGAAAACTCGAGGTATTGTCATAGCCAGTTTGTCGCAAGCTGTTCTTACCATTTAAGGTTTTTAACATCGGCTCTAAAATCAAACTTCTTCAACATACATTTTTAAACTTCATATGTAGCTGCACCTTAATGAGTTCTACATGCCACACCTATTTTTGGGTCACTAGGCCAAAGGTCAAGGTCACTGCGACCTCTCAAAAAAGACAAGCTTTCATTTATTCAAAACTGAACCCGCAGCCGAGAGTGGCACCCGTTATTCTGTAGAGGTCTCATTTTTTAGCTCGGCTGTTTTCGGATAAAAAACCCGAGCTATTGTCATTGCCAGCTCGTCGTCCGCCGTCTGCCGTCCGCCCTAGGCGTCGTGCTAAAACCTTAAAATTGGCCATAACTTTTTAAATATTGAAGATAGCAATTTTGATATATGGCATGCATGTGTATCTCATGAAGCTGCACATTTTGAGGGGTAAAATTTCAAGGTGAACATCATCCTTCAAGGTCTAGGGTCGAAAAAACAAATCCAAGGAAAGTAATAAGCTAGCAACGTATATAATATTTTTTTTTAATAAATCAAAGCGGCGCAGTAGGCGGCATTGTGTTTCTGACAAACAGATCGTGGTAAAAGGTCAAGGTAAAGGTCATCCTTCAAGGTCTTAGGTCAAAAATACAAATCCAAGGGAAAGTGATAAGCTTTAAAGTGAGATAATTATTCAATATTGAACATAGCAACTTGATATTTGGCATGCATGTGTATCTCATGGAGCTGCATATTTTGAGTGGTGAATCTACAGTCGCGGTAGTGGCTTTGAATTATTTGCTACTAAAAATAGAGATTTGTTAGAGACAATTATTTTCAAGGGAAGTAATTTATATAATTATAATTCTCATATTTTATATTTCCTTACCAAGAATTTAAGTTCTTTTCACAGTTACTTTACATATTTATTATTTTGATTATTTATAACTCAAATGATTGATTTGTAATTTTTAAAAAAAATGATATAATTGTCATTTCTTACATGTTCTAATTTGTGAATGCTAGTTTTCATTAAATACTAGTGAACTTATGTCCATATATACATGATGAGCTCTGGCTATGATCTCTTTGATAAACCACAGGCCTTGGTTGTCAGTGATGTGTGACTTGGTCATTTTTGACTGGCTACAGACCCCCCCCCCCCCCGGTTGGATTGGACAAAATCCAACGGAAGTAATAAGCTTTAAAGGGAGATTATTTCTATACCTGCCAAATGATAAATAGAACTTTTATTTTAAAGCGGCGCAGTAGGGGGCATTGTGTTTCTGACGAACACATTTCTTGTTGGGTCACTAGGTAAAAGGTCAATTTCACTGTGACCTCTAAAAAAAAATTCTGCCAAGCTTTCGCAGCCGAGCGTGGCACTCGTTATGCGGTGCTCGTGTTTGTCTTATGTTGGTAAATGTTCATCTCGTTCAATTATAGGTTAAGTTTGAAAGTAGGACATATGTGGTACAAACAGACCAAATCACAGAAAAGGTAGGTGAACACTCCAGAGGTCACATTTTCTTCCAGATCTTCATGAACATTGGACAGAATGTTATCTCGATGAAATAAAGGTTCAGTTTGAAAGTTGGTAGTTTGTCAAAATCTAGGTTATTAGGTCAAATTATAGAAAACTTTCTTTAGCTTTCTACAGGTCACATTATCTTCCTTATTTTACGAAAATTGGTTACAATGTCCATCTTAATCAAATCAAAAGCTGAGTTTGGAAGATGGTTATGTGCAGGATAAAGCTAGTCAAATCATAATGTTACACAAGTTTTTGACAATCTAGATGGAGTTTTGGGTGAGCGATACAGGGCTTTCTTGTTTTAGAACAGCCTGTAGTAAGAAAGGGAAAGTATTGTATTTGTTTCAAAAGTAACATTTTATTGTTATTGGAAGTTACTGAGCAATTATATGATGTCATAGTTTTGGTTATTTTGCTCACTTGTCACGACGTGACGAGGTGAGCTTTTTTTATCACTCATTGTCTGTTGTATTTTATCCAAAGTTTATTGTGAACACATAAGATGATATAATTTTACAATGTTTACATTCGGGTGTCACCTTTTTGCCAGATTCTTATGAAACTTTATCACCTCTATGTCATTTTGGGTTTCATATTCTGTCAAAAATTAGTGCACTAGGTCAAATATAAGAAAAGGTCTGTTCAAACTATAGTGGTCACATTCTCTGATCCACTTGTAAATTGGTTAGAACATTATTTTAAATGATTTCAAATTCAAGCTTGAAAGTGACATATTCAAAATCTAGGTCACAAGGTCTAGTCTCAGTGATAAACAGGTCACGTTCCAAAGTGAGTCATGTGCTTCCAAGCATGTGATCAATAACTAAAATCATTAAAAATCTTTGTTAACACTTACATTTTTTTGCCTGATCTTCATGACAGTTCATCAGAATGTTCAAATAAAAAAAGTAGGAACTCGGTAACACGGCTCAACTAGATCGGATCGAAGCAAATAATTTGTTCATACTCACAATGCAATAATTTTTTCCAGATCTTCATGAACAATTAGTTAACATCACCAGGAAACAATTAGTTTCAGGTGAGCCACATTGTGCTATTAAAGCCATCTATGTATAGTATAGTTTGTTACAAAACCTTGTTTATCAATCAAAATAAATGCAAAAAATGGCTTTCTAAAAGTAGTAGTGTTGGATGATATATTCCTCAGCTTATAATCTATGACAATGTTTTGAGAAGAAAAACAAAATTGACAATTATTATACCCCAACATACTGTTATTCGGGGCTTACATAGGAATTCTCTTAGCGTCGCATCCTGAATTGTTAATTATGTTCCTAGAAAAATTATGGGTTAGCATATTGTTGCTGTTTTATCCATTGGTTGTCTAGACCATTACTCCCAAAAGAATAATTGTAGGTCCAAATATGCGACTTTTAGGTAAATACATCTCTTTGAAGGAGAGTGCAGTGTTCAAGAATGAAAACTATTGCACCACAACCATTAAACTATTGACTTGCGGATAAATGACAAGCAATAAAAATTACACAATTGTGGTGATGTAGATTAACTTAAATGGATGCTTATATATCCATCCTGTTCAAAAGCATCGTCACACCAGTACTGTCAGCACTTTGATTTTATTATTAGCCTGATGTCCTTTGTTTCCGGCAAGTGACCAATTGCACAAGAGAGCGTCACAAGACAAAATGACACAATACTCACGTATACCAATAAATACAAGTGATGCAATGTTTTTTTTACTGATTTTATTGGGTGGATGGGTCGAACCATATAATCCACTACTAATTATGTTCCAACCATGCCTCTGTGGTCATTATTCGCCATACCGCTGTGGTTGGATGACATGTTTATTATGGATGTACATAGCAGGATATAAATAAATTTAGTTTACATTAGTTTAGTATAAGTTTACATGAATATGATCAAAGCATTCCATTAATTCGCTTTCGAGAGTAATATGATGTAACACCAATTAAAAATATTAGCAGTTTCCATGTATTATTTATTCAATTCTATATTTGTTATTACTGTTAATTGATGCACTGAACGAAGTTTTGCACGATAATAGATTTACAAAAAACTACTATAGCAACAAATCTGAGGTCAAAAGGCTTAAGCAATAACAATCATCGCTCCGTCAAGATATCCGGTTTAGAATGGCTGCGATTGAAAGTCTTTGACAAATATTGTCGTGATTAATTGCTATTAGCAAGATTAAATATCTCTTAGCAATTGATTTCCCTAAACAATCAGTTCTTAGACTAGAGGACGCGTTTAATCTTATATCATAATATTAAGGACACACATATAACCTTTCGATCGAAATGTATCTGGTAAATCTATTTTAAACTCTTAGTATAATATAAAAACAATGTTCATCGATCGACAAACGATCCAGAGAAACAGTCTAACGTTATGATTTATCTGGAAGAACTTATTACGCATCGAAATGAAGAAAAAAGTACAATCACCGGTTGCTATATATTTGAAAGCAAAGCAGTGTATGCACGCACTGTTTAATTTTCAATAACATGTATTGTATGATCCCAAAGTTAAGTACTTGTTAACAAGTATTCGACATATTATCATCAAAAAGGAAGACAAAGTTATTGATAGGAATTAATTGTTGACACATTACTACAGGTACATATTTACTTAAAGTTCGTTATTTAGAATCGAGCATGCATTTTCGAAAATGCAGCAATATTACAACGCTTACTGTAAAACGTGTTCTTTACTTGTTATCGTTTTCGATAATGAATAAATTAAATTTATGATGAACGAATTATAGAAGTGCCTGCAAAACTACAGTCGACGTAAATAATGATTATGTTAAATGATGTGTTGTTATATACAAGTACATAAAATATGTATGTGTTTTTGTATTCGGAATCATTTTCAAAACTGGAATCATAGAAAAGCATGTGGTGGTAAAGGTTTGTGTGATGACTGTATGCAATTTATAAATCTGCTATGGGTGAGGAAAGTTTCATCCATACCCTACAACACCGTTTAAACGACTTAGCCACACAATCACCAAAGACTGTGTATTGAGTTTGATAAATTGTTATAAGAGTCAACATAATAGAGTTTTCAATCACGAGATAATATAGTTCATTCAGGTGCGAATAAGAATTGTAAAATGTTTTTTTTTCTAAGCGTAGGTCGAAATTCCCTAAAGGCTCGAGGTCGGAGCCAACATGTCTTATATCTTGTGGAAGTATTACTGACAACAAACAGTCACTAAATGAACTTGATTGAAACTTTATAAATGCACTTATCTTCAGCTTTTTTACATGTTGACTTTTATTTTTATTTTTTATAACAAATTCAATCCTTTTCTGTCTTACAGGAAGGCAGGTATTTCCGAGTATCGTACATTATCGAAATTGGTTTAGAACTGATTAATTTAAATGCCGATGTTGATATAAAACATGTATTCGTATAGATACGCGATGTGTATGAATTTGCAATAATTGCAATAAATGACGCACTTCACGACTAGAATCGTGTGTTGACTTTTTTATAAACGTAAAGGCATTTCTACCGCTTGCATCAACCGCATGCATATTAGAAATCAAATGTGTTGGCTTCAGATTCACATAAAAAGCGCTTCAGACAAAATGAGTCGGTGATTTATTGAAAACATGAACGTAACACAAATTATACATTTTTTAAAATTTACAAATTGGTTATTGCGTTTAAAAAAAGTATGATTATTATGTGAGTTTGGGAGAAATATATTTTTCATGGTTTGTATTGTATTGTATGTATTGTCATGTTAAGGCAATGGGTAACTTGACTCAAAAAAAGAAAAGCGAATGATAAACATAATTGAAACTCTGGTAATATTCCAAGAGTTTTATTATTCCTATTATTGGTCATTTACGTTGTTGATGACTCCAAATGTCCCGTTTGTTTATACGCGTGGATTTCTGGTATTGTTCACGACGTCAAGATAAATTGATATCGTTAAAAGGATCTATATATCATTGCAACTAAATTTTTAAATGTGAATATCACAACTTGTGTATATATTATTTATTATTGCTGTTTAAGTTATATTGAGGTACATTTTAACATTTGTGACGTTGTTTATAGTGTGTGCTGTGTTTAAAACATATACAAACAAATTGAGTTGTATTTATTTTATTTCGACCGAAACACGGAATCATGTTTAAATCGGCAATTTCAGTTTATTGTGTTTTTGCAAAAGCATGGCTGATATTTGACAGCATTTTGTTGATAAAAGATATTTAATAATTCCGTGCCGTGTTGCTCACAGCAAACTTTAATTAGGGTTCATAATAACAATTCATTCGGTACTTTAAGTACTGAGCTCATTTAAACAAAACCGTTTACGCGGCTTAAATTTCAGAAGAGTTTCGATATACATGCTACACATATGGTGCATACCACCAAAACTTACAAGTAATAAATACACGTACTGGTGACTTTTTATATTGCCTATTGTGGACATGTTGATATTACATGTGTTGTCAATTCCTTCTAAAGAAATGCCTGTAATTGTCATTTCTATGAAATTATAGAGAAAATAAGATGACTCAACACCAACGCACGTTGATTAAGCTAAAGAACTAACATGGTCACTCCATTTAATTAATATTCAGACAGTCTATGAGAAAAGTATTTTATTGAATCAATAATCGGCGTTTCGTGTGTGATCTTATCTGCATCAGAGGAGAAAATATAAACTGGCGTACCATCAAATATTTGCGATAAAACTTCCGAAAAATGCTATTAGATTAAGACACTCTCTTGCGAGTACTTGTTCAGATGTTTACGTATCAACTGCCGTAGTAATATATGACCATGTTGCTATATTTATTGAAACTTTATTCCACTTGCCGAGAATGGTTTCAACAACCATACATGCATGTATGCATGTATCGAAGATCTTTACCCGTTTTACTTATATATCTTTTGCAAACGTGGTATAGATTCTTAAAATAAATATATTAATTAAGTTTTGTTTATACATTTATTTTGAAAAGGCTCACTTGGCTACTTACGTCTTAAAGTAGTCGACCGAAAAATAACTTGAAGTATGTTTATCTTTGTTGATAGGAAGATAATACGAAGTTGTAAAGTAGAATACTTATCTTGGATTTAATATTCGTGTAATCTTAAGGGAAATAGTTAATATTGCGGCAGAAACGTTTATTGTGAACTACACATATTAACGAGCATTTGTATAACACATGTCTTGGTAAAAATACATTTAAATAACGATGAAGAAGAAAATGATGATGATGATGCAACCCGCTCAAACCCGCAATTATTTAACTCTATCCTTTACCATTACATAACAACTGAACATATACAACAAATAAGTATGGCGACATCCTAACAGCGATACATAAATGTAAAGGCTATCTCGCTAAAATATAATATTACATGGCTCCTTTACCTTTTTACTTTTTAACCACCCATCTGACGAGCCACATATGAACCTCTATACACTGAGCACATTAAGGTCTCATTGACCACCGTGCATCCTAATTATATTTTTGGCGATACCCGAGAAGCCGGGATAAATTTGACCCACTTTTTATAACTTTTTGTGAACATTCACAGGGGCATGTCCACTCCTATATATGAAGTCGTTAAGAGGCTGATGGTCTTGTAAATAAACTTCGAGATACAAACATAGGAAGATACGTTTATTATATTACTGACCCCGGTGTGTCACTGGGTGAACTTGGTTAAAGAAGCCGTCGACTATTATTTTTTTATCGAATTTCCTGAATGATCTTAGCCAATTGTCCAAATCATGCAAAACGTTTCTTCAAATAAATGCCTGATGAATTACAGCGTATGAAAACAATACCGATATAGAACATCAAAGCAGCAAACAAAAGATTAAGACAACAGAGAACACAAAGCAAAGGTATTCTGTATATATGTACACATATATATGGGCATCAATCTATGAATTATGTGTAAAGTTAAGAACATATGACAACCAATCATTAACTACTGTTCCGTAGTTTTATACCAGATTTTTAGGTACAGATTTCCGAGTAGGGCTTCTTAAACGTGATTACTAACGTTTACCTATCATAATTTATATAAGATGAATGACATCAACATTGGTACGCAATAATGGCTTGCTCTCTTTTATTTATTGAGAAGAATTTCTCATAACCCCATTAATATTTAACTTCGTGTTTGTGTTGATGATATGTTACATAAGCATTTATAAAAATATCTACGTCGTATAAATACGATGCAGATTTATTTTGAAAATGCATTCCTACACACAGGATGACACAATAAATAGCAAACATTTATTTCTATTATAGACATCTCTGTTAGATACTAAAAGTAAGAGTACTTGAAGTAAGAGTTTGCGAAATAGCGATCTCTGTTAGATACTTGAAGCAAGAGTTTTAGAAATAATGCAATCGGCCTGTCAAAAAAGTATAATTCTTACATCATTGCCGAGCATGTTAACGGAAATACCTAAATAATTGCTTGATAAATATAAGTGCAAACGTATGACGTGCCACACCGATGTTAATTTCTCATGGTCTGAAGTACCCTTCACAATATATATGCTTCAAAAAATAGTTTCCAATATTGTTGATTACATGTATTGCTTTTAAATGACATCGTTGGTGCAAATAACAATAAGTTGAAAGACGAAGATTTAAATTGGTAACGTATACAAGTTATGTTACTATTATAATAAAATGCATACTAATGTATGATGCATGAAGGCAGTTTGAGATAGGGTGCAAGTCATATTTTACATTATATGTTTCCATGAGAGAAATAGTGATTGGCGTAGAACGACATATTGACAATTGATTATTAAAAAGCATCAATATAATCTTATAGGCATCCTTGATTTCTTTGTGTTTTGTTCCGAAGAGATTTATCTTATTATCAGTTCACTATGATAACACGATCATTTCCCGTGCGTGTGTGTTTTTTTTTGTGTTCACGTGGTTTTACGTTAAGATTAACTAACAACTTGAGTGTGGAGGCACAATGTCAAACGAATACAAAAGACAGTTTCGCATTTATACAATTTATCTTTGACATAATTTTCAGGCAAAAAGGTTCAATTGATATCTACGTAAATAAAAATATGCATGACATTTGCAGATGTTTTTTTTTTACCATTTCGACGTACGATTACGATTATATCATGTGATGAATCAATGTATTTCTGCTTTAAATTTTACTATTGGGGCACATTAGGAAATCGGTTTTTACCATCTTTATCTTCAGGAATGAATAAACGAAATGTTAACTCCCTGATACATACTAAGTCTGTATCAATGTACACTATCGAAATAACGAAACTCGACGAACAAGATCACGAGATAGATTCTTATTTGCCTGTGCTGCTATTTTGTTCAATGCAAGTACCAATTCAAATACCATACAGAACAATACATACATCAAAGCTTTGTACATCATAATCAAAATGATTAAAGCAAGGTTCTGCTTCTTGGAACTGTAATTCAGAGCAAAAAATTATATTGAAATAAATGGTAAAAGTGCACGATTAGCTGATTTTATTCAAAGTCGAAGTGATACTATACATTATTCAGTATGCATTTGAAGGTATAAACCGGATAGGTAAACTAAATATATAGTATTTGAAATGAAATACAATGTTGCATCAAAAAGGAACACACCAATCATACTGTATGTGTTTGTAGTACCTATTTTCATATTTATATTAAGCCATAGCCCTCTGATTCGACGATCTTTTCTCAAGCATTATCAAATCAAACCAATGAACAAATTAAAGCCTGTAATTGACCGGTAATTTTTATTAAGTGCAAATGTATTCACTACGCGTGCACATTGAATCTCCTTTTAAGCTTTCCGGGGTAACAATGTCTTTCCTCAAACCTTAACGTCGTTGGATCCTTCACATAAATGAACAGCATGTTGTTGTTAGTGCAATACTGGGTGTATTTATTGGTTTATATTTTGTTTTACAAAACATCTGGTGTTTGAAATATTATCAATACAACGATAATTACCGGCCTCGAAATTTAAAAAAGGCACACCTTAAATGGACCGTCAACCGCGATAGACGAAATAAGAACAGTTCTCAAATACTGTATTTTTTTACAATTATAAGTTTATATTGATTAAAATATCACGACTGGTATATATCATTACTTGTTTTATCAATATCGAAGATGGTTAGTAGTTTTTCTTCATCTCCTACGATATTTCATTTCACATAGAAAACTATATATCTATGAACACATTACTGTTTTAAGTTCGTATATTGACATAATGAAGATACAGTGTGACATTTCTAAAAAAAGCGCATGTCATTGTATTAGACATGAGTATTTATTACACAGACGTTTTTGGTTTGCTAGTCTCAAAGTGTTCAACTAAATAAGCATAAGTGTTAAAGCTTAATATATAGCGTGCTGTTTTAAAGAATGTTCTCTTTTCAGAAAATAAGGCATTCAAAAAGAGAACAAGATAAGTATTGATGCAAAGCATCAAAGGGCGTCGGGAATTTCAGTGTAAAAGGCACTCAATGAAGTTACACGGAACGATTTTTCTTCTTCTGTAAATATTAATATATTGGCCGATTATTTTAAACAAAATGGAATAAGATACTGGTATTACCATTATCTATGATTTTGTGTTATAACTCCCAAATAAATATTATTTATGATGTTGTGTTATAACCCCCAAATAACCATTATCTATGATTTTGTGTTGTAACCCCAAAATATTTCATAGTTCATTTTATTTACATTTGATTCCTTTTTTTTACTGGCATCCGTGTGCAGTTTTAATTAATGAAACGGAACTGTTTAGGTTTTAAAAAATCTGCTTCATTTTGTAAGCGTAATTTCATATTTTTCTCAACTTTAAGGGGAGGTGATTCTGAACGTATTCTTACGTTGCTCATTTACGATAGGGGTTGAGTACTCATTGATATGAAAACACTGTAAAAGTTTGAAAAAAAATGAATGAAAACTGTAAATTGCATAAAGAAACTGCATTTCACAATACTTTGAAATTCAGTAAAAGATCATAATAGATTTATTGCTCCGATATTCATCATTTTCAATAGGGTTCGAGTAATACTGATACAAAAAACCCTTAACAAGTTTGGAAAGATTCAGACGAAAGTTGTGAAATCTTTTAAACAAGTGGAAATTGTTTATTTTGTCAAATTGAATAAAAAAATTCTGGACTTCATGTCCCGATGATTCTCATTTTAAATGAGGTAAAAATGCTCATTGATATAAAGAAAAATGTTGACATAATCACCTAACCAAGCAGTTATTCACTTTTATTTTTAAATTTAAAAGACATAATTCTGGACTTATGGTCCGATATTGCTCATATAGAGAGTTTGGGTTGGGTCCTCATTGATAAAAAAAACCTGTGCAAGTTTGGGAACAATCGGATGAGATTTTGGACTTCGAACAACGAGTTCAAAATTTCTCAAATTCTAGGGAAGATAACTAGTGACGTAATGGTCGGATAATGCTAAAGGCCCGATACCACCTGGATAGTAGTACGTGTCGCGCTTCGCGCTCTATATGTGGTTCTTAAAAAAAAACTCCGAGGAGTGCTTGACTCCAGGGAAACGGGTTGCTGGGACACAGCTCCTCCTTGATGAGCGGCTGCTTCCTTTATCGCAACTCATTGTTACAATCAATAATACGTGTCGCGCTTCGCGCTCTATATGTGGTAGGGATAGTACTTAGGGCCTATGATACACAACCATAGAAATACATGGATAATAGATTTGTTGTTTGCATTTATTTGTTAATATAAAAACACGTGTATTTTTATAAGATATTTAAGTGATCTAAGAAATTTTAATTAACGTTGTCACAACGCGGCACATGTTAATTTTATTAAAAATGTCCGATTGTAGTAAAATGGATTTTAAAATGTCTACATAAAATAAAGCTTTATAATATTTATTAACCTGACTGAAAAAAAAAGTCAGCCGCCGAACTGTTCCGTTCGTGCCGTACCCAGGATTGAAACGGGGGCCTTTAGATGATTGTTGCGTAAACAACTTCAGTCTAACGCTCTCCCAACTGAGCTATTCCGGCTGACATCATTTATGTACTGCTATTTGGTGAAATTAATAAACTAATACATTGTACGTTTTCGTACCACTACGCCTTCCAATAAACTTGCTTGTGCGATAGGTCGTCAAATATCGTACTACATTGATTCTCCACTGAATAAGCAAATTAGAAAAAACACAAAATAAATATATTTTGATTATGTTTTGTTTTTATACAAAACCATAAAGTTTCGCGTATTTGCCCATCTCCTGTGATCTTTCCCCTGTGATCAGTTGCGGATCAGTTATTAATTAAAACAATGAGCTTTGCATTATTTGCAATAAATGTAATAAATGTAATAGGCACAAATGCAGTACTTATTTACACTAATTTACACACAAAAATCACCACTATGCAAGATAATTTTAAAACAAAAATATATACATTGATCCGTAAAATAACTTCTCCTCCCATAAGTGATAAAAATGCATTTCATACTAGTCGCCGATCTCCAGAGCGACGCCAACTGTTTGTTTCATCTAAACACATACCTGTTTGCATTGCAAATGAAAACATTTGTATCAATTTGAATGATCCATTTTAGAGGGTGTATAAACGCTTAATACATATAATGAATGAAGATTGACCATGTGCAGAATTTCTTTCGCACTTATTTTGTCCGATTTCCGATTGATATTTCTGTCACAAATGTTGACCATGAGGCATCATCATCATCATTAATCCTTGTACTGGTTTGGCCGTCGGGAAGAAATGAGAGACGACGATACAAAAATCCTTCTCTAGTCAGGTCTGTTGTGTGCTGTTGAGTGTAATTCATCCATGGGAATGGATTTCAAGTCCTTTACTTTATCCATCCAGCTTTTCTGCTGACGGCCTCGACGTCGATCTCCCTCTAAACCTTATTGTATACATGTATATTATTTGCTTATCTGCATGTAAGTATTACTAGTGTTTATAACTTAATATTTCATCGTTTTATAATAAAAAAACCGTTGTTTCGTCTTTGACAATTATTACAAAGTTAAAGAGACCTTTTCACGTTTTGGTAAATTTACAAAATTATAAAAAAATTGTTTCAGAATCGCAAATTTTCGTTGTAGTTATGATATTGGTTACGAAACAGTATTACTGAAGAGTTTCCATGCTCTGAAATATCCTTTACATGCATTTTTTGACTATTCAAAAATCAGAAAAACAAGAAAATTATAAAGCGTTGCAACGCGAAACGATTGAATAATTTGGAGGGTTCTGTTGTTGTCGTTATATTTTGTGATAATACGAGAATGCTTATATAAAGTATAAAATACATATGTGGTCTAAGTGCTAGAATTTTATTCAAGGGGTCAGTGTTTCGAGCCCAGTTACGTGTTACTTTTTTCTTTCTTTGTTTTTATTCTTTTTATTACTGGGGCTTGTTCGAATGTTAACATCAATTTATCAATATGAAGCATTTAATAACAAACTTTAATATCTGCCAAAATCTGTGAAAAGGTCCCTTCAATATCTGCAAAACATGACTTTTATTTATGCTTAATATTAAATGAAAGTTATTCTCTTAACCTGCTTTTTAAATGCACATATTTAAAGATTGATTTATTTTAAGGCTATGGAGTTCCGTGGGCACTATAAGCACACCTTCGACAGTAATGCCTCGATGAGTCAGCTCGACGGCCGATTCCTCTAAGAGAGACTTTGCCCTATCGCGACAATCTGCATCATGTAGTGAAAATTAATCAAACCGCTGAAGGCACTGTAGGTGTTCGCGGTTGTTTAAGTTTAAACGCAACTCAGTTTTAAATATTATGTTATAGCTGTTTATATTGCAAGTTTTGAATGAACACAACCCATTCAAATTTATAAAGAGTGTGTCTTAAAGCACAGGTCCAGATATGTTTGTTTTTTAAATCATTAATAAAAAATATCATTTAAGCTTCATTTTGGGAAAACAGGGCTTAATGCATATGCATTAATTGTCATCCCAGTACCAGAGAATCTCTTTAAACGAAAAACATTATAAAATCAGAAATGTCGTCCTTGATAAGCTTGTGCGCATTGCACAGGCTAATCAGTGTGCACAGGCTAATCTTATTTGACATGCATTAAGCCACGTTTTCCCTGAAAGCAGCCAATATGTACAGATTTCAATGATAAACACTAGACTGGCCAACGTTGTCTTACAAGCTGTTAAATACACACTATGTAGTGTACCAGTGAGAACAGGCAGATGCTGTGGTTAGAGCAGACGCTTTTAGCATTCGTCGTCTGCTTAAATTTAATGGAGTTATCCACACATGCAGTCACGGGTTACGGTTCCTACCGTAGCTAAGCCCATACTGATTTGCAAAATTGCGTCTGCATTATTTGTGAGCTAACGCTCACAAATAAAAACGATTTGGAAGTGAATGGATTTACACGTTATTTCTTTTGTGCAAGTTTTTCAAAATGTCGTGTCTTGATATAACATCATATGGACATGTTTTGGATAGATTCACGGCAAGTTGAAACCCGTAGCTTATACACATTTAGGATTATTTTCACAATTAAACTTTCTTTTTGTTTCCATATAACATGGGCTTTTTACAAACTGTCGTTGAGACTTATTTGCGATATAACCCATACTTGGGCAAAATAGAGATATCTGAACAACATTGAGAAGGTAAACGTATACCGGAACATTGAGTAGGTAAACACATACCGGCACAACTTGTGTTCATTCCCGGCCTTTTCATATTCCTTCAAAAACTTCAGCGTCATACTATTAAGTACGTTACGTGTAATATGTATAGATTCGTGCTATAAGTTCTGTAATAAAGCCGAACACAAATAGTGATTAATAAAGTCTTGTAGTTAAGATGTTATTAAAAACGTTCATGAAATAAAAGTTGCAGAGATGTTAAGAGGTTAACGCTGCAACAATTAATCAAGCAACAAAGCAAAGGCCAAATGCCTGAATAAAACCAATCATCGCCTTGTCAATATATCCAGTTAAGAATGGGTGAAATGAAGAGCTATCGACGACGATTGTTTGTGATTAATTACACAAGATCCAATAACAAACGATAGGGTTTCCTTAGTAAATATATCTTAGTGATTTCCGTCAACATTGTTGTTAAGAGATTCTCTATTTTTTATTTCAGTTTCCTGTTTAGTTAATGCATTAATTATTAACGTTCCCCGGTTATGTTTAATTATAATAAAAATAATGATTCTTAAAAAAGCAATCTAGCATATGCGATATCGATAAATGATCGTGCAATTTGTTCACCGCAAATTCCGGTCACACAAATAACGATCAAACTAGCATTTGTCGAACGAATAATCAACCTGTGAAAAGTCTAAAGACGTTTCAATGCAAAGCACGACAATATTCTTTACGGGACGTGTGTAGTATAGGAGAAAAAGATGATATACGCTTGGTCATACCGTAGTAGTGTCATAATAACATAATAGGTGTGCTAGCTGTTTACTTACAAGGGTTTCTACCAAATAATAATTTCGATCGAAAAAACTATTTCTGGTATTATATATGACTTTAAACATTGGATTCATGCGCGGTTAACGCTAATGAGAATGATCTGAATATATAAACCTATAGACCAAAATAAGTTTTCGGTCGTGTTTTTTTTTCATTTGAAGTGTTTTATAAAAGAACTGAAACATATATGATGAACTATTAATTGAATACCAATAAATCTAATTAACAGTTAATTTGTCTACTTTATGAAATTCCATAAACAAACTTTCATAGTATTTGATGAGATAACTTCATTACAAACTTGGCCACAGAGTAGAAATTGTTTTTATAAAATGTGATATTTTGCTGACTCACCTTAGCGATGTAGCTTTTATACACAAAGACGATTAAAAACTCCCAATATCACGAGGTGCTTGAATGTGAAATGTGAACATGTATCTATAGGCTTTTAGGCAGAATATTTTCTGTATTATCTTACATATACAATCACGTGTTCATAAATCGACATCAATGAAACTGTACTTTGCCACCACTATCTTATAAATATATAATTTAATTAAATAAAATATTCTTAATACTTTTGAACAGTACATACCAACAATTATAAAAACGCATATTTTTGGTGATCGTGAAACATCAATTCATTAAACACTATGGATGATATCACTCTGTATACAATGCGTGTCTCGCATCTCGTGTCAGATTTGTTCTTTAATTTTCTGAAATGATGGAAACCATGAGCTAACATATCAGATGGCTGACACATTTCAACTAACAAACATTGACGGCGGGTGCGGAATACAAGTTTATTTGATTACTGCAGCCCCATGTGTCTCTGAATATCATTCCAGACAACCAGCTAGGCTTAGTATCCGTTTTTTGGAGAGTCAACAATGTAAGTTAATTGATCAATATTCAAGTGTATTTGATACGAATAAGACCAATGTTGACAAAAAAATATGTTTTAACAAAAACAATGTTCATAATTAAGTTTAATATAGTTCATGACAATATGGATATGCCGTCATTATAATTGTTTACAGAGCAAAAATGCAATGGTTGCTGACCATAACATAAAGTGTTTTGTTTTTTGTGCAGGTCACTGTCCAAGAAGTGAAAAATCACGATTCGGTTTCGTAAATTGTGTGTTACTGATAACATGCAACCATCATAATGACATCTGTATTTATAGCACATGCACAAATGTTTGATAATTGTTAATCAAACATGTGAATATAATGCAGTATTATGAATCTATGAATTACTCAAGTACAATATCGAGTTAATGTGTACTTATTTTATGGTTCTTTGGAATTTTATCACAAAGTATTGCCTGAACTAAAATATATACAACAATACAAAAACATAAGACAAAGTGATACGCAATAGGTATTAGGAGACGTTTATTAGAATACCGTATGAGAGAAGTAAAATGTTGTTTGCTTTCGGCGACCTATCGATCAAACCTCAACGGCTGGCACCACTATTTAAATTAAAAATGAAAATGTTCCCGATCAATTGTTTTTATTTATAAGTGTCAAACCGAGTATTATGGCTTAATTAAACAGACGCTAACTGTCATACATCTAATTGGTTAAATTGTTTATATGTATATATATATATATATATATATATATATATATATATATATATATATATATATATATATATATATATATATATATATATATATATATATATATATATATATATATATTTATTTATATATATACACACTACTGTTTAAATATCAACGGCCACTAAATATATACTACAACATAAATCTTTTTAAACACTACATAATTTTTGAGAATATATTTGTTAATCAACTGTATGCTTTATATTTGTAGAAATATAAGACATGTTGCCGTATTTTTTTATATAATCGAATTCGTGTATATTTAAACAGACGGTTTCCTTATACAATGATTTTGTCGCAAAGAATTAATAACATGTTTTACCAGATGGGTACTCTATATGTATGCAACCTTTGTGTGTTTCCGTTTGTCTGTTGTCTTTCCTTCTTTAACTCAAGTTGAAAATAAGATTTCTGATTTAGTTGATACAAACGGCAATAATGCAATCATACTTTACATGGTCTTCATTGATCATATATGTCCAAAGTCAGATAAATATCACCATAACAAAATTTTACATCATTGATACTTGAACAACTGTATGCATGTTGCTCTTCAATATGGGTTTCTTTCGCTTTTATGTCATTGTTCCATCCATGCATCTTGTTGTTCGTCCATTCGTTAATAGAAACGTACACAACTTACGGTATAATTTTAATCATATGAGTGAGTTACTCACATACTTCGAAGTACGTATTACGTCATTATAAATAACGCTGACATGCCCAGGACAGGTAGTGCGAGGGTAATGAGCATTACTTTTTTCAAAACGTTTATGTCTAGTATTTGTTTTTGAGCGTTAAATTGACTTGACCGAACGATTTAGTCTTTTCCACATTAAAACGCGTTGTTTGATGCAGTTATTATTTGTATGCAACATGCGTACCATGTCCAACCTTTTTGTCATTGGTGACGTAAGCAGGAGGAGCTTTAAAGTTAATATAAAGTTAGTTAAACAGTTAAAAAATTACGTTTTTAATTACTCTGGACCAAAGGTGAGATTTTGTGCAATTTAAATCCTTAAATACCACAAATGTTTTGCAATTACCGTTCGTGATAACCCGAGTATTATTCATTTACGTTTGTGGTTAGTTTACGCTTGTGTTGGTTCTAGTGTTGTTTTGGTGTATAATACTTTGTGGAAATTTCGCAATTGGTAAATCTCTATAAATAACTTAAATCGTTCTTTTTTATGTATTTCCCCCGATATCGCGGTTTTAAGTAATCTTGTGTATGGTGAAAGGTTTACTCTTCTGCTGGTGCATTTGGAATGTTATATATCACATACTGATTTGTTTAAGGATTACACATGGGAGAAATCCGCCCACAATGATGTGCGTAATTTGCTCGTTTCGAAATCAATAAAATGACTTTTACGGCCACATGCACAAACCACTTGTAAAGAATGACGATTTTAGATGATTCATCCAGTAGTTGCTTTCAGATTGTCGGAACGATGACCTGTGTTGCATATGCTGTTGAATAATGAAAGAAGTTAACGCAGCCGATAAACGCTGAGCTTTTTTAAAATCTATTTACAGGATCGACTTATTACACAAGCTTTTATTATGTCTTGAATTGGGAATTTCTATCAGATGCTTATGTTAGTAAACAGCTACCTAAATCCAAAACTGTAAGATCTGTCATTGTGCATCTTTATATTCTTTCAGAAATGTAAATTAATGTCCTTGGCTGTCCGCGCTGAGAATTGTCATTATCACATAAAGAGGGATCGCGTAATAATGTGTGACGCTGCACACGTTAATATCAACATTTAAAATTGTGACGCTGCACACGTTAAAATCAACATTTGAAATTGTGACGCTGCACAATATCAACGTGAGAAAGTCTGCATAAATCACTTCATAAAACCATAAAATATAGATGCATCAAAATTGCAATCTCAATGCATCCTGGGCCCGTATTCACAAACGTTCTAGGTCTAAATTAAAGCCTCAGACTTAAATTTCCCAAATTTCAAAATCAATTTTCTAGAGATATTTATTCATTTTAAATGAATGAAAAGTGATGTTCGTGTAGTTTTCTTAACATTGACTGTGATTTTTTTATTGATACGAATTATTGATTAAACGAAATTTCGAATCTTTTCTTAAGTCTGAGTCTATACTTTAGACTCCAGGAGCCGTATTCATCAATAATAAACTCAAACTTGGACTCAAACTCAGACTTTGACTCAGGCTTAGACTTACTAAAGACAGACTCAGGATTCGTATTCACGAACGCATTTGGAAATAGACTTCAATAAGATTGTGTTTTTTAAATGACGTCACGACTAAGCGAACTCTCTAGTAGGGAAAACGCGCCAAATAGTGTCAAAAATAGTAGCGGACATGTTTGCTATAACTTATTGAATGGAGTGTTTGGCAGTTGAAGACAGCGAAACGAAGCGCCAGCAGGTCAAGATTGGTCCGAGCCAGAGATTGTTTTTAATGCGCTGGTTCGGGACCGCTTGAACCTTCTATCCGCGAGTATAAGTGGATCGGAGCCGAAAAGAATTTGGTTATTCGAAGAAAAAAATGGGACGAGGTGGCGAGTAGAATATCAATGTAAGTTATATGTTATTATCGTATCTGCCTTATAGTTGTAATATTTTATTTAATAGCTTACTTTTGGATTTGCTACCGATGTCGTTTTTACTAGCGCCGAATAATGCACTAAGTAAACAAGGGGCATAACCACTCAGCAAATTGTACTTACGGATTTCGGATGTGATTGTGGAATGTGTTTTAGGTTCAAACATTTGTTATGATTTATGGTACGGTTGCACGTTCTTTGTTTCCAAAATTTGCACAAGTGAATTGTTATTTAAGTATTAATAATGAATATTTGTGGTTTCACGGATAAGTTTACCATTTAAGGAGGTCTATTGTTTTAGTTTTCATCTCGTACCCTGTTAGATTCGTACCCATGTGTGTTTTATTCGTATCTGATTACAATCTGCATATTTCCAAACGAACTTTTCATTTACTACACGTTTACATTGATAACTATTACCCTGTATGTCGTTTATATTAAACTTATCGACAGTTATGATGGCAAACATGAAATGTAATGTGTTTCATAAATACTGCTATACATCATACAATTGTTTTTATTAAACTTTCAGAAAATTTGGGGTCGCAAAAACTGGTGAACAGTGCCAGAAGAAGAACCAAAATTCCAAGGCTCGGTGTAAGTTAATTACTTTTTTTGTTATGCTTTCATTTAATTAATTTTGTTGAAAAACTATAATCAATTGCAATTAGTTTGTTTCAATATTACTACATGTCGAACCTAATATGTGTTTTGTATGTGATATAATCACAATGACTACTTACTTATATTGTTAAAATTTGTAAAAAAGCTTATGAGCATTTTCATTGGTTAATGTATGTTTTATGATACTGTATTATTTTGCTGAAATGGTGCTAGAATATATACAGCTACGTCACGCATTGAAAACAATTTTCAGTTTTTTTCGTTAAATTTAACTTAATAATAATTGTCTAAATGCGTAATTGAATTAGTGTTATAAAAAAGATCTGACACTTGTCAATTCATATGATTATTGATTAAACTCATCAAGGAAATATGTAGGTAAGCTCACCAAAGGTGCACTAAATAACAATATTCATGAACTCGTTCACAGAAATATGGTATGAAATGGCAACTTGTATCAAAGTCTTTGTTTGTTGTAAATATAGCAGGGTTTGGTATAAGGACAATTAAAATAAAACATTAAGATCATTAATTTAGATCGGCTAATGAAGTTTGTGCATTTAAGGAAGTATTTCTATTCCTTTTTGTTAGATACTTTAAATCTCTTGACTATTTCAATTCTGTTGTTGAGTTCATTTATTCAAGGAATGAGTGCAAATGCAGACATTGTATTTCTTGGTAATCAACTAATTATTATTATTAATGAGCATAAGTGTATGTGCGTAAGTGTTTTACAAAGTTATATGTTTGAATTAATTTTTGCGTTTAATTTTTGCAGCTTCTTCATATGCGTTACAAAGCAGTGAGCGTGCCACAACAGCCAGCAGTGAAGAACATATGGTAAATAAATAGATTATCATTTATATGCAGATAAATAGATATTGATATAAATGGATTATGATCGGTGCATTTATGTGCATTATATTGAATGAAAGTTCTGCCTTATGTCAGAAGTGATGCAATATGCTGATGTGTCTTAACTTGATAATCAAATTTAATGTCATCGTTTTACTATTGATTGAAAATGCAATAATATGTGCATTTGAGAATAAAATATTATTCCTGTTGTTGAGTGTTTTATTAATTTACAAATAAAGTGCATTACAACAATGCACTTGCCATCAACAAGTGCATATTCTACAGCATTTGTTGCAAAAATACATTTTGTATTGGAACTCAATTACAACATAGACAGACACAAGGACAGATGCACATATGGATTCAGGTGTACCCTATATCTTCTTAACAGGGTGTATAATATGCACATTAATTATAGCACCTTTTTTAAAATTAATAAACATTAATTAACATTACATTTAAGATCAAGAATTTAAGAATAACTAAATAATCGTCATAATTTATTTTGAAAATGTTGAGAAAAAAAAAGTCCCCAATGTAATTTCGAACCACCGACTATTCGGTCAAATATAATCACGAGCACCGATGCGCTACCAACTGCGTCATGGCAGTGTAACTTTTATCGGCATATACATATCTATAGGTAAATTCCTACATCTATAAATAGATTTGTAATAGTAATGAAATCAAAATTTATGCATAGTAAATGTCTTGTAAACGTTTTCTAATAGGTTTCCCTTTTTAGAGAATATCCATTATTATAGTTTATGATACATGCAAATTATATGTTATTACTTTTTCATTCAAACAACAAGTATTATCCATAAAATTAGTGCATGTTCACGTTCATTAAGTTTGGAGATTATTTTCACAAAAGACAACAAATAAACGCGGACAAATATGAATTTGACAGTTGTTTACAATAAATAAGAACAATTGCAAAATGCACACATCGCAAATGACTCACGTATCAGCGATCGCACCAAGTTCTTGTTTTGCACGAACGGCGTCGTACCAGCTGGAAATTTGACAACTTCAACTCTCTAGCTGTCAAAATATTATTGACCTGTGCACAGGTCTACATAGTTCTGGCTACCATAACTTTAAATGCCGCTTTTTTATGATTTTTGCTACGTTGCTCGGGAAAGTACACACTGCCAGGGCGACCGGAACTTGCAGAATCCGCATCGTATTGCGGCTCAACTATTCCTTGCAAATATTGCAAAGAAATACGATTCCCGGTCGGGTTTAATAAACGATACCGTTTGTAAAGTTCAATATCCCTATAAATCTCCAAAGGGTTGGTACGATCTAGATACACTCTTTCAAATATAATATTATTATTACGCAAGGAGCTCGTGCAGCGGCCATTTTGTAAAGTAAACGCTATAACGACGTTACGTCATGATTGTATAGCGTAAGTCTAAACATTGTAGACTTAGCATTTGAGACTTATCTTACTGAGTCTGAGTCTAAAACTAACCATTTTATGTTTCGTGAATTAAGTTGTGTAAGGCTGAGTCTGAGTCTGAGTCAGAAACTGGAGCTGAGTCTAAGATTTGAGACTTACGTACATTGGTGAATACGGCTCCTGTGAATTTGAGCTAAGTATTCGGAGTTATTTGTCAGCAGGGTTTCGATACTTACTCGTATGTAATCAGTGAGTAAATGCATGTTGCACTATTATCTTGTACATTATTTTACTACCAAGATGATTAATATATGCCAGCATGTAGAACGGAATTAAACTTCTTATACGCGTTGCATAATATTGTTGATTTTGAACATAAGTACTATTGACTAAGCATTTTTATAAATTATACCTCAAATTCTCAATCACAGGCAAATACATTTTGTCGCATTTTGTAAAACGAAGCAGGCTCAGAAAGCATTTTGCAAGATTGATGAAGGTATACTTTTAACATTCTTATATCATTTGAATGGCATGAACCATGTTGATCGAATAATCAATATACTTTCTAAGGCATTTGCTTAAATTGGATAACAAACAAAGCTTAAATATATTGAATCTTTTCAATATCACAAACTTTATAAATCTGTATTTTTTAATTTAACTATGGTTGGTGGCTAAAATGGGACAGTGCTGTCTACGTATAAGACAGTTTGTTTCCCAACATAGTTGAACACATATTCATTTGTACGTTCATATTCCGGCACAGACCTCGTATACGTTGATAACCGTGCAGGGGATGAAATGTCAAATCCATGAAGATTATACTGTATTTTAGTGACTGTTGATGAATTTATATTGGCTATTTATACTACACATTTGCAAATCGGAAGATCCTGCTTACAAATAGACAGGATTTACAAAATCAATGTCTCTATTCGCATATTGAAGTCTTTGCCTGCGGTCGAATCTTTCCTTATCCATATTGATGATTGTATTGTCGCATTCAATTAGAAAAGTATTTATAAATTAAGAAATTTATTTATTAAAACGTGATTTATTTATTAAAACATTTAGTAATCATGCATTTATACATCAAACCATACATCGATCAAGCCATTTATTTATGTATGTATTTATTTAAAATGTATTTTCTACTTCAGTCATACAGTCATACATTCATCCATTCATTTATGTTTATAGTTATTTAGTTATTCATCAATTTAAGGGGCATTATTTGGATGCTCTGCAGCAAGTTTAATATTATAATAACAGTAACAGACATATATAAACCCAGCTTAATTAATTGGTGTGAATTTAAACATCGTTCTCTCAACAAACTATATTAACAACCTTTTTTGTCTTTATAGCAAGATAGTTGTCGTAACAAAGTCATATTCTTTTTGTTTCAGTCAATGTTATATCTGATATTTATAGTATAAATATGATAATGTATGGTAATTGGTAACGTGATAGCAAAACAAGACGCAATCAGTTTGTTTGTAGTCTATGAAGCATCTTTTGTTCTAATAACATGCCCAAGTGTTCTGTCCTTGAACAACAATCAACAATACATTACCCATAAAATAGTGCATCATGAATAAAATAGATATACAGTATCAACTTCGTTTGGAAACAGGGCGGTTCTCCCAAAGCATCTTATAACTTCCATCTTTAAATGTATGAATTTGCAAATCTTGTTCTAGAAAATAACATTATCACCACGTTGTGTTGGCATCTCTATAAAGCGCAGACCATTGGATCACAACGCAGACCTCATGTAAAACTTTAAAGTCTTTCATAATTCCTTAATTTGAACACTATTGATTATTAACCACATGTCCTGTTAGCAATCTTGATTTAAAACAAGCATTATCGAGTTAAATCATTTTTGTTTATAATTTTTCATATTTTATGATTTTATGTAAGAAAATAACATTTTAAATATACATGTATATACAACTTTTCTGCATTTTAAAACATGTAGCGCAGACATCCGTCCCAATGCCCATTGTATATTTGAATGCACAACGCTGCAACACAATATTTGTAAGAATCTACGTCTGAATTACTTTACGACCTGCCTAGAAGAGCCGATGTGTGTGCACTATGAACGGCAATCATATTATAAAATGGAGCGAGAACGTTATTTTCGTTCAACATATATATATTATATGTGTATATTCCTTTAAAAAGGACAGGAATAATATTTAAACAATACATCAAAGTAGTCCAATTGTGACTGACGTCATAAAATATTATTAACAAATATAATGATATAACGGTAAACTCTTATTATGTGAATGCCTCAAACCATGATGCTGTAAATCGGCAGCGTTATGCAAATAAATTCGCTATAAAAGACCATAAAACGCAGCACATCCTAAGTGCCGCCAATGTACTTGCGGATCAGCTTGGAGGCGATTTATTTTAGAAAAATAGCTTGAAGACGATTTTAAAGTAGCCATATAATTCTCAAACGGGGTTATAATAAAATTTACATGCCTGGTTTTAATAGTTTACTGTAATCAAACCTAGATGATGCACATTATTGATTCCCGAGTCAATATGCTTTAGCTGTGCTTAAGTGATATTGTTTTGTTCTTGTTAATTCAAATGACTAACATCAAGTGATGACATGTATACATGGATTCCAGCAGTGGGCTTTATATTGCAATTAAATTCCACGCACACTTTGGACATCTGCTGAAATATGAATAAAAGTACCGAACACAAATTAAAACAAAACCCTAAAAGCCTTAAGTTCTAATAAATATAAGAAAATGTATTTTTAATATGATCAGTGAATTAAAACCATTCAAATTTCTTCATTTTCCTTATACTGCCATTTTATCCATCAACATTCAAAATGAAAGGCAGTGAAAAGACGCGACTGGTGGAGATTATTTACTTAGTATCCAATAAATATTTCGGAGTATTACCGCTTTAAAGTACATGACGCGTTTCGATTAATCGAAACATACATTGAAATTCGGTGAAAGCAGAAATTTGCTCTACTCTCTGTAGTTTGGAGTCAAATTAAACGGATGAAGGCAGAGCAAAAACATTTCACCGGTATTTGTAATATTTCAATTACTAGATATCTGAAACTACGGACTCAAGCAGTACTTAAACAAATTCATACGCTTAACATAATTACGAACAACTGTGTCTTCCTTTCGGAGAACTCTTGGAAATTATTTCACACGAAAAAACACATAAACTGAATTTACCTTATAAATTATATGTATTCCAAAAGGTTTACATTTTATTAAAATTAGTGCAAAAATAAACTTACCAAACAATTTAAATTAGTAATGGATTATCATTAATTGGAAAATAATACATTTTTGTAACGTTCTAAAAAAGTCACTTCTGAAACGTTGCCTAGCTTTTAAACATTGATACTCTAAATGGATGAAAATACCACATTGTAAGTATTTAATACTAGTAAATACAAAGGAAACAACAATAAATAACCAGGATTCTCAACGTAATTGTGTAATTATTTCTGCGCTTTTTTGCTTAAAAAATCGTCTACTTCATCTCCCGCTTTACACTCTTCGATATGACACTAGAAACCAAAGTAAAGCCCACAAAGTGCATCGCAGAAGTATAAAATAATATGTAGGCTATGTGAAAAAGACGGGCGTCTGAGGATCGGGAAGACAATGGCGTCTCGTTTATGAAATAAAAACTGGGTCTAGATTTATGAAGCTTGTCTAGTGTCCGATATTGAAAAGTGCGGGGTGATCAAACGGTGATTTTTCAAGCTCATAGAACAGTAATCAATTGCGTTTGTAATATCCGTGGTTTATATATGTATTACAATTTACAATTTTTCAACCTGCGATAAACATTAAAACAATTAGGTATTAATAATGATTCGTCCTTAATCGAAACATTTATTAGCCATGGGGCAGTACTTTGCGGATAGCAACAACGAACAACATTATTATATTAGAATCATGTTTTTAAGGGTTCCCGCATGAACTTTTAATATTTTGTCCAAAGAACTGCTTACAGAAAGCGACGTTTTTGTGATTTGTTTTAAATTGTGATGACGCGAAATACCCTGAACGATGACAAACATTAAAGCATATGGGACGTTTAATACACCTGCATGACAATTTTAGACTTAGCTCTTAGAATTAAGTGTTCAATGTTTATTTGTGCGTTCCATTTTATGGTGTGTCTGAAACGAAATGATAATAATCATCAACATAAATGTCTTGTATCAGCTTACACCAAACTTCCAAGCTGGACGTTCAAGTGCTGCAAGTTTTAAATGTTATTTCACTTTCGTTAAGACGTTATTTAGTTGTTTGTTTCGGCTAACCCGATCAATAATAAGTGTTTGTGCCGAACTTAATTGTGTTTTGTATTCAGGATGAGTTTCAGATCATATTTCCTAAACATACTGAAATAACTGTAACGTATGCGATATTGTTTGCTAATCATTTGTTTAATTAACGTTTTATTAACACAAACTATTTGACAAAGGAGTGTTCAGAGATTGGGAAGATATCTGCATGCAATTTCATATTCTTATTAATTTGGGAATTGTTATAAAAATTAAAACGAAAAAAGGTTAAGCCGACCTTTCTTTTTTGCGACGTTTATCGGAACAAATTTCTTTGTGGCATTATGCATGAATGCGAGTGTATACCTTGAATATAAAAGACACATCAACAGTCTAAGGAATAAATGCGAATCAAAGGTCAAATATCATATCATCACTTTGTGTTGATCTCCGGTTTTCAGTTCATGGAAACACACGAGATTGTACGATATTGTATGCGATTATTTGAAAGGAAACACTTAGGCTTAAAATAATAGATACGAGTTGTTCGCAGAAATTTTCTACCTTATGTTGCAGATAACGTTTAAGCGATTCATCGCCAAGTATTATGTATACTGTGATTATGCCGCAAATAAAATAGTTAGATAAGATCTCGGCTCATTCGTCAATAGCAAAAGGACGCAATTATGTTTACAACGACGCTCGACGAAGTTAAAACCGAAACAAGCCTGATTAGTGCGCAAGTAGACAGAGGTCTATTCTGAGCATGACGGTGTAAACAAATAGCGTAAATACATAAACTACGAGCAATTATCCAGCCAGTTCGAACTTCAATGATATGCAGAAAAAACTATATTTCATTCTTGAAATAAAACGTATAAACCACTGTTAAATTATCGCCTTGGGTATCTCATCGACTCACAGTCGTTAATTAATGAAATAAACATTTCTTCCGTAAATGATAATAACTAAAACACGATTGAAACGTCGGACATCTTGCCATCTGGTTGGCATCATATGAGACACAACTAGCACACGTGTGACAATAAAGCATGAGTGTAATTGTAAACGAATAAACCCTCCATACCAAGATTGCTAACATGCCATAAAAAGCCCGTTTACCAATGTAACATTTATATTGCGATAGAGATCGTCAGATCAGGCAATTGTTTTATAATTCATGGGTCATTATAAGACGATCTAGATTCAAATTATGCCTCAAACATTATCAACACGTAGCATGATGATCCAATTTAAAACCTCTGAATGGAGCGGACGAGATTAATTTACCCCTTAAGTACAACATACAGAAGAGCTTTAGTCAATGTGACTGGTTTTTAATTCGAACTTCGATGATAATATATGTCTACGAACATTTTTACAATTGTTTTACATAAACATAATTATCCGATCAAAATGTTGAGTTAAAGCGCTGACATCGTAATATTTGACGCCGAACAAAACTTCCCACACCAGCTGGCCCAAATGCCAAGTCGCCTTTCTAAAGGTGTTTTAATAAAACGTTATTTTTAAAACATATATAATTTCAAATAATTGTTTTACATATACCGGTACTGGATTTTAATTATGCTGTGGAATTTTTTATTATAGCTGAATATAGTTTTGTAAACAGACACTTTATCGTACAACGATACGTCAAATGGGTATGGTGAGAAATAATATCGGTTCAAATTACACATAATACGTCGTCAGCGAAAATCAGTCTTGTGCACGCTGACGTTTATGTCGGGAAATCGCGAGATAAAAATCTTGTACGAAAATGCGCTGGGTATTTCGTCTTTTTCATACAATTTCTCGGCTAATAATTTATGACATGCTTTGAAAATTTCCACAATATAGCATGAATATGTCCTTAAAACACTGGCACAATTGGTGGTTTGTAGTCCGCTTATTTAATTCAAATTATTCCCCTTGAAAGACACTGTTTCGTTTGCACTCTGGATCAGCAGACGATTTATTTCATAAATCAATATCTGGGTTAATGGTCGCCATCTTTCGAACTACTTTCAAAAGTACAACAACAACAATATAAACAGTAGAAGACAATTTTAATTGCGAAAAGTTGAAAAATTTAGTACATGTGTCACGGTTGTTGAGTGGAATAGTGTTATTTTTAACTGTGTACGAAGCATTTGAACTGGTAGTGGAATAAGCGAATTGTTGGTGGAAATGGAATTAAGAAATATATCTAATAATTCATTAGTTCTGGCTTCCATAACTTTAAATGTCGCTTTTTATGATTTTTGACTGGCGCGACTGTCAATACTATATAAACTGTACGCTGAAGTTTCTTTAGCTAATAATTCATCATCGTGTAGAATTATCATCAGCATCATTTCTGTGGTACATTGCAATATTCAAGTGTTTCATAGCTATGGTGCTTTTGACATAGTTCACTAACCATCAAGACTGAAATGATTCATGCACACAGGTAAAATAAATAATTGAATTTGTGCAGAATGTTTATTTTTTACAAATTCTTATTTAATTTAACCAATTTATTTTAGATAGATTGCACTGAAACTCAAAGTCTAAAGCTTAGTAAGACACTTAAGCCAGTTTTCTGAGAAGAAACAATACTTGTTCAGAGTATAGCAGGCTTATGCGGCCTCTGGTTTATTTATTTGGCCTCGGCCTTTAACCTGTGTCGCTTTGATTTCAGGTGTTTAGCCCCCATATCAACAAGGCTTTCTCGACCCTATATGTACTTATTCATATTGTTTAAAGATTTTGAAAACCCTCTCTCAGTGCCAGTGGGGATGAAACAGGGACCTACTTATAGCTAGATGAATGCATCAAATATGCCAGCAACACTTTATGATCAATAACTTTATAATTGATGATTATGTTCTTTTAACTACATTACTAATTTACCAAAACAATGTGAAACACATTTTTATGCCCCCAAAGGAGGGCATATAGTGATCACACTGTCCGTCTGTCTATCCGTCACACTTTGCATTTAGGTTTTGAAAATATGCTCATAACTTCCATGTCGCTTCAGATGTAACATTCATATTTGGTACATGTATGCATGTGTATATGGACAAGGCCTTCCCATACACACACAAATTTTGACCCCTTTGACCTTGAACTTAGGGTCGGCGTTTAGGTTTTGAAAAATGCTCATAACTTCTATCAAAGCGTTTATCGGGGGCGTATGTCATCTTACGGAGACAGCTCTTGATTTTGCTACTGTCCTCTGCACAAACCATGATATATCTGCATATGCATCCAACCAAATCGGTAAAACTATTTGTCACTTAATTACAGTAAACTTATTGCATGTTAACTTTTCAACAATATATATATCTATATAATTATATATAACAGATCTTGAAAAAAAACACACATCAAACTTCAAATTGTTTTAGTAAATTATAGGCTTTAATTGGTATTGTGACATTGACACCACTCATGCATGCGACTATACAATTATACAACTATGGGACACATTATTTATGAGAAATTCCAATACATCAACATATCGTCTCAGATTTAAGGCAGATAATCTAGTGGTTTTTTGCTGCCATTTTTACTATAACACATTTTTTCATTTTATGTTATGATGCATTGATCTTGTTTCTAAATTAACCAAGCAATCATGTTAAACTTGTGAAGAAAGATGTTGTCTGATAAATAATGAAAATATAATCACTACAAAGTGAACAAAATTCAGTTGAATACTGTGACCAACGAAGATTTGCCAAAGAGCAATTCAGATCATGATTTAAATTAAATACAAGTAATATGAAAGTCTGCCTATTGGATCCCAGTTAAGACTTATTTGTCAAATCTGCACATTGGCCATGCAGAATTGGGGACTAAATACCATCAAGTCATGTAAAAAGGAGCAGGGTATAGCACGCTGCTAATGATCTCTTGAGCTTTCACATGAATTTTACGGGTAATTTTCATACAACAAATGATATTATATAGTGTAATGATACAGCATTATGAGTACAAATTATATCTCTTACTAGTGGTGCAAAAATCATTTAAGTGTCACATTTCAAAAGAAAATTTATATAAAAAGGTATTATTAATTGTTAAAACGTTATAAAAGGTTATTTCAATTCACTTAAGCATTTAATTACAAGAACAAGTGCATTTTATTTCCATTACAATACATGTAACAGTATTGGCATTGTATTTATCTGCATTTGATGTGCATTTAATACACTTAAAAATGCAGACAAGACACACTTCTAACAGAAACAAATGTATTTTTTTCTGCATTTTTCCAGCATTAATACTCTTCAAGTGTATTTTTTATCATCCCAAATTCACTTTACCAGGAAAAACTTTACCAGGAAAAAGGTTTGTTAAAAATTTTAGTTTGTTTTAAGTATATTTTCAAATACATTAAGACACTCTTTTGCAAAAAATGTTTAACAAAAACTTGAATATATTTAATATACTAAAGTGTAGTAATAATTAAAGTTTTGTATGAGCATTAAAAACAGTGTCAAATTCATACCAGTGCCTATTTAGTAGCAGTAGGCCTTTATTATGGTCTACTTGTGGTAGACATAATGCATTTTGTATAATACAACATACATAAATTAAAAAATATAGCTGCCCATACAGTTCAATACAATGTTCAATTAACTACACTATGCAAAGTTGAAATATTACATCAAGCTTGGAAATATCTTTTCAATAATGTATAATATGCTGTTTTAATTTATAAGTGAAATAGACACTGGGATATAAAAACTGATTTTACATCAAAACTAAATGTTTAATTTGATTTTAGCTCCACTGGCCAGGGTTGGCATAAAACCCGGGTATTATAGTATTGACCGGCCCTGGCGGGTAATACTGGGAAACCCGGGTTTTACTGGGCAATAGTGGGCAATACTGGGTAATAAAGATATTGCAATATTGTATAACTTGTACGATAATAATGAGTTTGTACATATTAAAAGAACATATCTATTAACAATTTTTTACTATTAGTTACATTGTCAACTTCTAATGCATGTGAAAAGATATTCATAATTCCTTCTCATTTTCATGAAAATGGAAATTCTTTTTCTTTGTCTCTTTGGATGGGCATTACTTGGGTATCGAAGATATTGGACAATTATACAACAGCACAACTTGCATAATGATAATATTAATGATTATAAATTAGTACATAACAGAAAATAACTATTAATTTTAGCAATTCTATTCTATTATTTACACTGTTAACTTCTACTTCATGTGGATGCATATTAATAATTACTTTTTTCTGCAAAAAAAGCGCAATTTAATTTGTGTTTGTTTTGGATGGTTTGGATGGGCTTTACTGGGTAATAAAGATATTACACAATTATATAACTTATATAATTATTAGTCTCTATAGAAACATATCCATTAATTATTAATAATGAGAAACTATTTGTTACATTTTAACCAACTACATCATGTGGAAAGTTTGGAATCCTAATAATAATTTCTTATTTTTACATAAATGAAATTCAATTTAATGCTCTTTATGGACAATACTGGGTATAACTTGGTTTCTGTGTTTTATCTGATTTACATTTTATTAACTCACTTACATTATTTTTCTAAAAATATGAAATGATATGTAACAGAATGGTATTTATGCAGGAAAAGGGAAATGGGTAGAGACATGAGGGATTATACATGTAATATATATTTTTGTTATCATTCAACTTATTAAGTTGATCTTACATGTATGTTGCATTAAGACTCATGCCCCAATTTAGTGTTTTAAATCATTGACACAGTTTTGTGTCATCATTTATGAAACACAGTTTGTACAACTAACAGTAACACTGGGCCACTTGGATAAACATTGGACCTATTTGGGCCACATAAAGGCCCTATTAGGGCCAGACAAAGGCCCTCTAACTGTTTATTAGGGGCCATAAAAGATACACAGACTAGTGCCAATTAGGGCCCTCCCATAAACTGTGAAAACATGCTTTGATTGCTACATTATTAGTGACAGATTCCTGTTAATTGTGTTTCAATATAAAAAAGTATTTCTTCAATGATCCCTCATTATCAATTCTGACTTTAAAGTTTAATGATATTGTAATTAATAAAACAACAGTCACTTTGAAGTCTGCAGTAAAATTATATATATTATACAGTGACAATATGTTACTTCTATTTCAATGTTATTGCCAACAGCATTTGCTAACTCTTTTTTCTTTACAATAGAGGCTAGCAGAGAAGTAAGGATGATAAAAAACAATTACAACTGCATGTTTAATGAAGAAAAAATAGTATTGCCCACTTTCAGAGTATTGCCCGGGGCGGGAAAAACCGGGTTTTCCTACCGGGTTTTCCCGGGGGCGGGTTTTTCGTGCCAACCCAGGCTTTTTCCGCTCCATTTTGGGAAAACAACACACTGGAATTTTGGGAATTTCGCGTCGTGAAAACCCCAATTTTGGGAAAAAAAAATAATCGCAAAATTGGCTCAATTAGGAAAATTTATCGCATGTAAATAGTGTTTCTTATATTTCAAAGAAGCCGTTAACTGGTAAATAACGACTATTTTGATAACTTATTATTAAAATTTTACAAAATATTATGAACATGTGTGAAAAGTCCAGGTTTTTTAATCTGAATTTGGGGAAAAGGCTTGGCCTATTTTTAGTTGAAAAAAATCGCGCGAAGCGCCGGATTTTGAGGAAAATAAGGAAAGTCTTAAATAATCATTAACATATTTTACAGTTTTTAAAACAAATTCAAGGCAACAGATAATTTAATTATGCAATACTTTCTATTTTCTACACCGGATCAGGTTATATATTTTAAGGTTAAAAAAAAATAAAAAAATAAAATAATTTTTTAATTTTTTTTTGGAATTTGGATTTTTTTTTTTCAATTGGGAAAAAACAACCAGATTTGCATTGGGAATGGGGCCGAATTTCGGACCCGTGGCATAGAGCGGAAAAAGCCTGCAACCCTGCCACTGGCCAAAGGTCCTGTGTCCATCGTGCGTCCGTGCATTAACTTTTTCTTTAAACATCTTCTCCTCATCGTCGGATACCCACGACTAATTCATTCCGTTACTCTCCAGCATTAGATAAATGGAGAGTAGCGGAATGGGTCGAACGTGGGTATCCGACGATGCTTCTCCTAAACTACTGGTCCAATTCTGATGAAATTTCTTAGGAATGTTACTGGGGTGAACCTCTTTCAAATTTGTTCAAATTATGCCCCTGGGGTCAAATTTGACTCTGCCCCGGGGTTCACAAAATTGAAAATTTGCTTATATAAGGCCTATTTTGTGAAAACTTTCAAAATCTCCCGTCCATAACCATTGGGCCTAGGGCTATTAAATTTGGTATGAAGAGACATTTAATATTCCTCTACCAAATTTGTTCAAATTATGCCCCTGGGGTCAAATTTGACACTGCCCCGGGGTCACAAAATTGAACATATGCTTATATAGGGTATATTTTGTGAAAACTTTACAAATCTTCTCGTCCAAAACCATTGGGCCTAGGGCTACCAAAGTTGGTATGTAGTGGCATCTTATAGTCCTCTACCAAGTTTTTTCAAATTATGCTCCTTGGGTCAAGTTTGACCCTGCCCTGAGGGTCACAAAATTGAACATATGCTTATATAAGGCCTATTTTGTGAAAACTTCAAAAATCTTCTTGTCCATAACCATCCGGCCTAGGGCTATCAAATTTGGTATATAGTGACATCTAATAGTCCTCTACCAAATTTGTTCAAATTTAATCCCTAGGGTCAAATTTGACGCTGCCCCGGGGGTCACAAAATTGAACATATGCTTATATAATGCCTATTTTGTGAAAACTTAAAAAAAATTCTTGTCCATAACCATAAGCCTAGGGCTACACAATTTGTTATGTAGTGACATTGTATAGTCTCTATATAGTTTGTTCAAATTATGCCCCAGGGGTCAAATTTTACCCTGCCCCGGGGGCCACAAAATTATTTATATGCTTATATAGTGCCTATTTTGTGAAAATTTTAAAACTTTTCTTGTCCTTAACCATAAGGCATAGGGCTACCAAATTTGGTATATACCGTAGTGACATGTAATAGTTCTCTACCAAGTTTGTTCAAATTATGCCCCTTGGGTCAAATTTGACCCTGCCCGGGATCACAAAACTGAACATACGCTTATATGGGGCCTATTTTGTGAAAACTTTAAAAATCTTTTTGTCCATAACCATTAGGCCTAGGGCTTCCAAATTTGGTATGTAGTGACATCTAATAAACCTCTACCAAATTTGTTCAAATAATGCCTCCTGACTATGGGTTTGTTCTGAGAATGAGCCACTTAAAGTATCGTTGGGGAGATGAGTTGTCAATTTTATTTTTATCAGTCTTTCATAATCCAGTATACCTGTAAAAAGTGAATTTGTAACTAATAATTACACAATTAAAATTGTATGCATTTAGATTTATTTAGTACTGCACATTAATCATTTTCCCAAAATATGTAGCAACATTATAATATATAATGCTGCAATACTAAAGTAATTTACTAATTAAAGGTCGCTGATGTGTAATGGATGTGGTGTCCACCTAATGATCTGGAGGTCACTGGTTTGATCCCCAGTGTGGGAGCATTCTTAACAAATCTCCCAGAGACACCGAAGTACTGGTTCTAGGCCCAGGAAACGAACTCAAGAGCATTTCACATACATGTTCGTAGTTAGTACTTTAAATTTAATCGAACTAAAAATGGGTTAAAACTAACAACTGAAACCCTTATTAATACATTTTATTTTGAATCAAGCAAATGTGGAAATTCATTAAAAATAATAAGTAAAATTTAAAAATTCTACTTTTAAGTAATCATTATAATTTAGATTATTTTCAGAATATTTAATGATGATAATGATACAATTATATATTACCTAAATGATAAAAAGAAAACATGTAATGTTAATTTATGAAAAAAATGTTTGAATCTTATCAATATCATGGTAATTACAACTAGATACAGGCAATTAGATGAGAAACATGCTTTAATTATATTAATGATCAACCCAGACATTTGTAGTGATGTATGGTCACTATTTTGATTAACGTTCTAAACATGACCTGTCATAAAAGGTATTTTTTAGCCAGTACTACAATCGGCAATGAAAGTCTGTATTGCATACATATTCCACCGTCTATTATCGATTCGCTTCCTCAAACTGAACAAATATTAATGTTTACATCGCGAAACGTAATGCATCCAGTTTCACTTTCGGTTTGGGTGGTTTTGTAAACACCGTAATTTCATCTTAAAAATTGGATGATAGGGTGATTAAATAATAATGGAAAAGTAAATCACTTGGATAAAAGGTCAAAATGCAACACAAATGAACGTTAATAGTGCTCTTAATATCAAAGTTTCGGTAAAAAGTTTGGCGCTAGTTCAACGCGCATCGTATACAGCCTCATAACAATAGACTGACAACCTTTTGGGTAGTAAAGTAGTAATACAAGGCAATATGGCGACCGTGAGCCACGAGGCCTATCTTACGGAGGAATCCGAGATAGCCGATGTATCACGATTGTTTCGTTTGAGCAGTTCACAGGTAGCGCAACCAATCTGAACGCATCGGACAGTGGGCTACACCAATCTGAACGCATCGGACAGTGGGCTACACCACACCGTCTCTCTGATGTACGTAGGCGGCCGTCATATTGGATTTGGAACTACTTTAGAAAACAAGATGGCGGACCCTTCGTAAAGAGGAAAAATTTAAATGTGTGTTTTAGCTCGTCTTTTTAAAGAAAGCATTCTTTAAGTAATACTTTAATGTAGATCTGTGAATTCCCACAACGTACTTAAAAACTTGTTAAAATTTAAAGATGCCATTACTGACATACTGATAGGAGTACTTATAGTATTGACATCGAGTAAATTAAAAAATTAAATCGACTGTTTAGTGTTTTCGTTATATTTTGTGAGATACGAGGAATGCTTACATAAACTTGATAGACTTTTACTCCATGGGGTCAATGGTTCGAGCCCATTTGAGGGTTAGTTTTATATTTGTATTCAATTTTATTCTTTTTTTATTGCAGCTTTTTAGATCCAATGTTTGCATTTATCAATATTGTTCTGGCTACCATAACTTTAAATGTCGCTTTTTAAAAGTTTTTATGATTTTTGAATGGCGCGACTTAATAGGTCTGTCAATACTATGTAAACTGTACGCTGAAGTTTCTTTAGCTACTATCAATATAGCATAGAGTATAATGAAAAAAATAATTTGGGGAGTTCTTATGTTATAGTTGGATTTTGTAACATTACAAGGATTGCTTATATAAAGTATAAAATAAACCACTGACTATATGGGAGCACTGATGGCCCATTGGTTTAAGCTTTTACTCCAAGGGTCAGTGGATCGAGCCCAGTTAAGGAAGACTTCCTTTCTTTTTTTATATTTTTTTTATTGAGGTATTTTGCTCAAATATTAACGTATCAATTTAAAGTATTTAATAACAAACTTCAATACATGCCTAATTTGTGAAAACATCCCTTTGAAATTGCTAGTTTTCCTCTTACATGCCCTTGTATTTTAAGATAGAATACTTTCCTCTCCAGAGGAAAGAGGTATGGGTTTGAATCCCATCGGGGGCTTCAGAGGATGATTCATTTTGATACAAATGTTAATAGTTGCTTTAGTGTATCCCAAAATTAACCTAATATTTTATATAACTGTGAAAGATAATTCAAAATAATGTTTGTTTCTATATACATTGTGATCCATGGACATGAACATTAAATTATGCAAGAAACATGTATGATTTAAGGGAAGAATACAACAGCAAACTTAGAATGGACATTCATTTTAGATTGTTAAGTAACTAAAACTATAAATGTTGCAAAGCTTGTGTATGACGTCCTTGCTTCTGGACAGCGGAACAGTTTAGGCATAAATGATTACTCTTTTTCTTTAGAATCAACATTGATGCATTATTACTTAAGCAAAGTGGAACTTTTTAAAAACTTGATGAATTGGGGACTGAATTTTTCATGTTCGTTGCTTGCAATTTACCAGTACTGAACATAATGTTACTGGTGAACAAATGCCTTCTCTCTTTACACTTTACAGGGAGATGGTGTTTTTCATAAATATCCAGGTTTATTTGTATAAATACCGGGTAAGACCTCGTATCATATTTATATACATGTAAGCTATACATTTATGATAATGACATTTTGTGTTTCGCTGTAAATTAACAGAGAAAATATACTACAGCCGCATGTCACCAGAGTTGTTAAAAGGGCATTTAGACAGTATTGTCCCTGACTTTTGCCCATTTTGACATATTCTTATAAACAAGAGGGCCGCGATGGCCCTGTATCGCTCCACTGCTGAAAAAAAGGCTGAATCAAATACCAGTATTCTCGGCATGTGCAAATACTTAAATATATAGGCCCTATTTAAGCACATGTACACTTTTGTGACCCCCAGGGCTGGGTCAAATTTAACCCCAGGAGCATAATTTGAGCAAACTTTGTAGAGGACTACTATACCTCACTACATACAAAATGTGGTAGCCCTAGGTCCTAGAGTTAAGGATAAGAATATGTTAACAGTTTTCACAAAATAAGCAAGATATAAGCGTATATAATGTTCAATTTTGTGACCGCCGGTCAGGGTCAAATTTTACCCAAAGGGCATAATTTGAACAAACTTGGTAGAGGACTATAAGATGTTACTGCAAACCAAATTTGGTAGCTGTAGTCCGAATGGTTTTCGACAAGAAGATTTTTAAAGATTTCACAAAATAGGCACTTTATAAGTGTTTATTCAATTTTGTGACCCCCGGGGCAGGGTCAAATTTGACCCCAGAGGCATTATTTGAACAAATTTGGTAGAGGTTTATTAGATGCCACTACATACCAAATTTGGGAGCCCTAGGCCCAATGGTTATGAACAAAAAGATTTTTAAAGTTTTCACAAAATAGGCCCCATATAAGCATATGTTCAGTTTTGTGACCCCCCGGGCAGGGTCAGATTTGACCCAAGGGGCATAATTTGAACAAACTTGGTAGAAAACTATAAGACGTTACTACATACCAAATTTGGTAGCCCTATGCCTTATGGTTAAGGACAAGAAGATATTTAAAGTTTTCACAAAATAGGCCTTATATTAGCATATAATCGATTTTGTGGCTGCCAGGGCAGGGTCAAATTTGGCCCCTGGGGCATAATTTGAACATACTAAGTAAAGGACTATACAATGTCACTACATACCAAATTGTGTAGCCCTAGGCCTAATGGTTATGGACAAGAATTTTCTTTTAAGTTTTCACAAAATAGGCCTTATATAGGCATATGTTCAATTTTGTGACCCCCCGGGGCAGGGTCAAATTTGACCCCAGGGATAAAATTTAAACAAATTTGGTAGAGAACTATAAGATGTCACTACATACCAAATTTGGTAGCCCTAGGCCCAACGGTTATGGACAAGAAGGTTTTAAGGTTTTCACAAACAAATAGCCCTTTATAAGCATATATTCAATTTTGTGATCCCCGGGCCAGTTTCAAATTTGACCCAAGGGGCATTATTTGAACAAACTAAGAAGAGAACTATTACATGTCACTACATACCAAATTTGGTAGCCCTATGCCATACAGTTATAGACAAGAAGTTTTTAAAGTTTTCACAAAATAGGCCTTATATAAGCATATGTTCAATGTTGTGACCCTCGGCGCAGGGTCAAACTTGACTCAAGGGGCATAATTTGAACAAACTTGGTAGAGGACTATAAGATGTCATTACATACCAAATTTGGTAGCCCTAGGTCCAATGGCTATGGACAAGAAGATATTTTAAGTTTTCACAAAATAAGCACTTTATAAGCATATATTCAATTTTGTGACCCCCAGGGCAGTTTCAAATTTGACCCAGGGGCATTATTTGAAGAAACTAAGAAGAGAACTATTACATGTCACTTCATACTAAATTTGGTAGCCCTATGCCATACAGTTATGGACAAGAAGTTTTTAAAGTTTTCACAAATTAGGCCTTATATAAGCATATGTTCAATTTTGTGACCCTCAGGGCAGGATCAAACTTGACCCCAGGGGCATAATTTGAACAAACTTGGTAGATGACTATAAAATGTCACTACATACCAAATTTGGTAGCCCTAGGCCCAATGGTTATGGACAAAAGATTTTTAAAGTTTTCACAAAATATGCACTTTATAAGCATATATTCACTTTTGTGACCCCCGGGACAGGGTCAAACTTTACCCCAGGGGCATAACAAACTTGGTAGAGGACTTTATATGCCACTACATAGCAAATTTGGTAGCCCTAGGCCCAATGGATATGGGCAAGAATTTTTTTAAGTTTTTACATAATAGGCCTAATATAATCATATGTCCAATGTTGTGACCCTTGGGGTAGGGTCAAACTTTACCCCAGCGGCATTATTTGAACAAACTTGGTATAGGACTATACGATGCCACTACATACCAAATTTGGTAGCCCTAGGCCCAATGGTTATGGAAGAGATTTGTAAAGTTTTCACAAAATAGACCCTATATACGCATATACTCAATTTTGTGACCCTGGGCAGTGTCAAATTTGACCACAGGGGCATAATTTGAACAAATTTGGTAGAGGACTATTAGATGTCTCTACATACCAAATTTGATAGCCCTAGGCCCAATGGTTATCAACCAGGAGGTTTAGAAAGTTTTCACAAAATAGGCCTTAAATAAGCAATTTTCAATTTTGTGACCCCCGGGGCAGGGTAAAATTTGACCCCAGGGGCATAATTTGAACAAATTTGGTAGAGGACTATCAGATGTCTCTACATAATAAATTGTATAGCCCTAGGCCCAATGGTTATGGACGAGAAGATTTTGAAAGTTTTCACAAAATAGGCCTTAAATAAGCAATTTTCAATTTTGTGACCCACGGGGCAGGGTCAAATATGACCCAGGGGCATAATTTGAACAAATTTGGCCAGTGGAGCTAAAAACTGATTCTTTGTTTAGCGTGCAAAGGGGATGGAGGAACATTTGTTGGTGCCTTTTTAAAAAGTTGCTTCATTGTGTGGAAAATTGAGTTTAAAAATGTATGCACAATGCCTGATATGTGGCAAATTCCAACAATGTCTGTGGTTTTTCATGTAAAAACAAGAGATGTGTTTGTCAGGGCCGCTTTGAAGCCGTATATTTGACCTTTAAGGATGACCTTGACCTTTCAGTACTCAAAATATGCAGCTCCATGAGATACACATGTATGCCAAATATCAAGTTGCTATCTTCAATATTGCAAAAGTTATAGGAAATGTTTAAGTTTTCGGACAGACAGCACATATAAGTTGGTTTTACAAATTCACTGAGTGTAAACATTGGGCACTTATATAGCTCAAAGTGACCGGGAAACAAATTCTTGTGTTCTGATTTACATACATGTATTTACACTTGCAAAATTCAAAATTAAGAATGGTAATTGTTCTTTTATTGCCAACAACTGCATAAATCTTAACATTGTAAACTGGTGGTTTTGTCTTTATTACTACTTTTGTACATTCTTTTGTATTGCCCTCTTTATATTAACTTTCAACAGATCTATTATATCCAGTAATTGTAGATATCATATGTTTTGTGATGTAAATGTGTAGGGTTCTTGTTACTTGTCACACCATTTCCATTTCATAATGCCTTAACACTGATATAGGATATAAGTGATTTTTGATTATTGTATTTATGTAAACTTATTCTATATGCTGATGAAAGTGTCATCCTTTATTTTCACAAAGATCCTAGTATCATCAGTAGTGTTTTTTGTAAAGAACTTGCAAATTGTATTAAATGGTTAGTGGATAACAAACTGTCTTTACACCTTGGAAAAACTGAATGTATAGTGTTTGGTTCCAAAAGGAAATCTAAACTTCATAATTTTAATGTAAAATGTAATGATCACACTATTGTTTCTCAATCATTTGTTGAACACCTTGGTTCAATATTCGACACTGATCTTTCTGCTACATCTATTGTTAATAATATAATTAAAAAAGGTGAACTCAAGAATAAGATTCTTCAGGGGCGTAGCTAGCACTTTTTGAGCTTTAGGCCCGAATATGTTACATAAAAACGGGGTGTGTGTGCGGGGGTCCTCCCCCAGAAATTGTTTAAATCCAATAACGCCTGTGGTGAGATTTAAAGCATATCTAGACAAATAATAAGGTAAGAAATATAAGACTTTGGCCTGTATTTCTTTGATATTTTACTTTTTTATCTCAATGTCAGAGAACTAAATTTTACTGTATTATCTTTATACCAGAGAACTAAATTTTAAAACAATATGGAACAGAGAAACATTTAAAATTGTAACACTCGCTTATTCACAAGTCAAACCATGGGAATTCTTTCCAATAATACTGTCTGCATGTCTATATAGAAAGAAGTAGAGTTGATAATTGGAAGATATGTCCTTTGAACAAGACCAGAATCCATTGCCTGAGGATCATGTCAATATGAAATGCAGATTTCTTACACCTCACCACCTTCAGGGTCAACATTTTAATGCATTTTTGAAGTTGAAGCAATTTTAATTTTTTCATGTTTCAAAAAAAATTGTAGGCCCGGGCCTGCTGTGCCTAAAAGCAGCTACACCCCTGTTCTTGTACAGACAAAACCACTGTTCAAATATGGAATTAAGAAAATTGTTATGTAACTCATTGCTTCAATGCCATTTTGACTATGCTAGCTCTTCATAGTACAATGGTATTAGTAAACAGTTAAAAAATAGATTACAAGTTGTACAGAATAAAGTTGTTAAATTTATTCATGGATATGACTCTAGAACATCTTTGAAAGTTAAATATTTTAGTAATATTGGTTGTTTAAATGTTCAAAACAGAGTTAAGCAAATAACACTCATTCATGTTTATAAAATTGTTAACAAGAAATGTCCTTCTTACATGACCTTTTTTGTATAATAATTTTAGTTTAGTGTCTGATATACATAGTGATAACATTAGACATAGTAAAGATAACTTTTATTTACCTCAATGTCCTCAAGTGAATGGTTTTACCAGCACTACTTTTAATTATAAACGATCAAAGACTGGAACTGTTTACCTGCTGATGTAAAAATTCTTATAAAAGAATAAATATGAATTTGAAAACAGAGTGAAAACTTCTCTCACAGACAATATGATTGAAATTGAAAGAAGATGCTGATTTTATTTGTTACTAGTAGTCTTATTGTTTAAATTATTGTTTTATGTCATTGGTTTGTTATATTATATATATAATATATATATATTGGTTTGTTATAATATATATATATATATATATTACTGTTGTTCAAATAAGTCATCAATAAAGTATTTGTATGTACATTTAAATGTGATGACAAGATAGTAGTATACATTGTGTAACTAATGCTCTCTAATAATATATGCTAATTACTATTTGATCTCAAGACTATAGTCTCAAGTTTAAATTAATGATATTTTTATACTTATTAATGCCACAATTTTTGTACATTTTCCACCCATCTATAGGGCCCCATTGGAAATAAGTTGCAAACCTTTCATGGGACATCCTGTGGTATATATATAATGTCTTGATTTAAACATCTTGTAACTACTTGTTATTTCAGATCTCTGCCAAATACACTGACTATTTACTTGTAACTGAATTTAAATGATTATAATGTGAAATGTGATATATCAATGCATTGTGATCCAAATCCTGTGATAATTGTTTTCCAATTGTTAAATGTTGTACATTGACTTTACTTGTATGACATATATATACATATGCATGAATAAATCAATATTTAGGAAAGTGTGACTGACACTGTTTCCAGACATATTACAGTTAAATTACTTCATGTCAGTAATGGCAGTCATGGATGGAAAATATCTTTTTACAATTGTTGCCTGCACTGTCGACCATATTTAGTGTTTTTGTTTCCCATCTAAAGAGTACCGACCCAAAACCATGGGCATGCCTGTGATATGTATCTTAAAGTTTCTTAAAAGATAAATAATATAAATTTTAACAACACCACAGCTCAGTTTTAACATTTCCAATACAGTATGTCTTATTTTGAGAGGCCATTCTGAATTGAGTTCATTTCCAAGGGCAAAGTTATGCCTTAATATATTAATATTACAAAACTGAACATTGTTACACTGTCCTTAATTTTAAAGGCACTGGATTGTTTAAAGCTTTGAAAAGCTAGTTGCCTGGCCGGGATTATAACAACATCTGGAATTAAAATGCCTAGGATAAAGTATAAACAATATCTGCCAGAAGTACTGTATGGTTGCCATCATCAAATGTACAGAAAAAAATCGTTTTTCAAATTCAATCAAGCCCCACTTATTCCATTACATGAAATATACAGTTTGTGACTGCCTGGCTGGTCACTATAATGCCATTGGGACCAACGTGGAGTTTACTATTTCTTATATTACATCGAAGAGTTTTCTCTGTACCACTGTACAGTGTTGTACGATTGTTGATGGTATAGAACATAGACATATTGATTAAATCTCAAAGTTTGTCGCCTGCAGCCGAACATCAGCAATGTTGCAATGAATATAATTTAAGAAATACTGATTCTTTTAAGTTTGAATAATGTTGATGTTTTCACTTCAATAAACAACTAATTGGCTTTCTTAGCATTTTATTAAAATTTGAATATTTTGCATGCAAAATATCTAATTTTAAACAATAACATTAATAAATATTCTATTATATTACTCCTTAAATATATTCGTCCTTATATATCTATATTATCGGTTGATTCAGTGCAAATTTAATGGTGTGTAACCCGAACTATATTTTCGGTGTAATATCTTCCGCCTAGAGGCGTTAGACATATCCTTCCACCAAATACACCCGAGAGACGATCGCCGATATGGCGGAATTGTCCGAGGAGTCCCGATTGGTAGCGCAACCTGTCTCGTAGTGTTCATTTTCAATGGCTATTAAACGCTGTAAATCAAAATGACATCTTGTACTAATGGATGTCTTCAATCGAAGAAGGTTCGGAAATGATATTTCCACATGCTTAAAATAGGTAAGTGAAAGATATATGTGTATTTTTGCTTTGTGATTAATTTTCGCGACTCGCAAGTTTGACCCGGAAGTAAACTGTACGATAGCAACTGAATTGTTTACATGAAATGGTGGAAGATTTAAATTTGACTTTAAAATATCATGTCTCAATTTATTAACACCAACACTGTTCCATGTGAAATTTCACAAGACCAGGACACGTCGCTTTTAAATTTAAATGATTTATTGAATGTAAATGAACTTTATTTTGAAACTTCTCACCCCGCTACTCAAGATTTGTTTGATCATGATGTGATAGATGATTATGAAAATGACCTTGAGTCAAACCATGATGAGTCTGATATTGATATTGATGTAGAAGCTGTCAAAAAAACATCAGATACTGCGTTTATTGAAAAGTCTGAATTTCATGTGGCAGAAGCTGATAAACAAAACAAATTTAAGGTTGACTTTTTAAAATGTTTAAGCACAAATTTAATTAATAATTATTATAATAAAAAAGTGTTATGTAGATAAATAACCAATAATTTGATATTCTACAGGTTGGGAAGTTATTTTTCAAGACCCCGAGGAAGTGTGAGGTGTATGGAATCAGCTGTGAAGGATCTGGTATTTGAATTAATTTAATATCATTGCTATCCACAAACTGAATCAGTCTAAATGTAATCAACTACCAATTGATTATTTACTTTTTATTGTTGTGAGTGTGTGTGCGTGTTTGTGTGCGTGTGTGGTCTGGAGGATATCATTCTCGTCTAATATCAATCTTTTATGATATCACAATAACCATGCATTATCTAAATGTTTCAAACCACCTATTAATTAATTGGAAAAAAACAAACTATTTGGGTATCTCTAGTAAGTTATTACGGTTTATTTATTAGTCTTCTGTTTCACAGGAAAGCAGGTGTTTTACCTCGCAGACGAAGCCAGTCACATGGTAAAGGTGCAAATGCTGTGGTCAGCCAGGTTCACCACTACCTCAACACATATGGTCTTGGCGAACAGCATGCACACTTTCAGTGTGACTACTGTTGCGGCCAAAATAAAAACAACATAGTCATCTGGTACCTTCTGTGGAGAGTTCTTGTAGGTAATAACAAGCCCTTAGTTATTTAGTTTCTGATAGCTTTTTTTAATGTTGAGAAATTAATTTAGCTAAACCTGTTGTTAAAAATATTTGTTTGCAGTAATGCAATTGCAAAATGGTAAAGCATGTTGATATGTAGTAAATATGTTAAAAAAAATTACTCTGGTATCAATCCCAAAAGGAAAATTCTCTTAAAATAATATATTGAAATGAGTCAACATTTTTAAGTCAGTCAATTACTACAAAATACATATTCTAAATTGTAGCCTGACCTTTTTTAATAATTATTTTTTAACATTTCAGGTTTACACAAAATCATCACACTAAGCTTTATGTTGATAAGACATACAAAGTTTACACCAGATTGGCACTTTGGCATCTGGAAATCAAAGTGGAGGTAAATTCCTTATCACAGTATGGTGTATGTGACCTGCATGATCCTTCTCGATAAACCTTGTTTGCATTTCCATAGGTCTATCCAGTTGTATAGTTCTGCCATGTAATAAAATATAAAAATAATAAAACATAAATCAATTAAAAATAGTGTGTAGGTACTTTATGTCTTGTAACAGGAAAATAAATATTCATTTTAATAGTTTCAGCTGTTTTATTGGTATGAAATTCTTGATATGGCAAACAAAATCCCATGCAAAATCATCCTTCATACTTTGTAGTTTTCTATTACAACAACAACAACAAAATAATAATTTGATAATAGAAAAACTGTATTTTGTTCCATGTGTCAGCGGAGCATCCCGGTGTTGTGGAATGCAGAGAATTTAGTGACTCACCAGTAGTCAGAATCACGCTCAGGAAGGTCTCGAAAGTGAATGTTAATGTGAGCTGTGACAACCTGCCATTAGAAATGTTTGCGAAAGGGCTTGATCTGGACCATCAGTGGTATTTATTTGAAAACATTTTTTAATTCTGTCGCATAGATGAACCAAAAACTTGACATGTCCGAAACGCGCTACTGGTGAGCAACAAAAACAGACTATGCCCCCCAAAAAAGAAAATGCATTAAGATGCGCATCTGATCTTCTCTGATGGTGCCACATCAATTACATACATCATGTATCAGTGTTTATTTTGGCCAAGGTATTGGATGATATATTTTCCCCCAAACAATGCAAAAAATCCTCTATTCCTAGGAAAGCTAAAACAAGTATACGATTGCTAAATGTGTCAGTTGATACAGGTTTTGAAATGTTCAATGCAAACGTTTGTTGTTCTAATTGCACAAGCTTGTTTTCAAGTTTTTTATATCTCATATTTACAAAACAAAAATCATTTTTTCCATGTAACCATGCAATTGTTTTCACCTTATGGACACAGACTGCCTTTCGGAAAAACTGGGAAAAAATCGGTGTGAATATTGTATTTATTTATGTTTTACAATTAAAATCCTATATGTTTGTTTGTTTGCTACATTGTTTCCATAGTAACAAAAACAAACAATTTTTATGTTTGAGTTATTGTTTATTTTGTCTATTTTTCTCTATCAGAAATTATGATAAATAATGATTATTTCATTTACTGAAACATTTAGTATCCAAGTGTACTTTCAACCAACACTTTTCAATGCTGTGTTTTTCCATTCTGTTGTGTTTGAGGTTACATTACACTTAAATACACATGTAACTGAATAAAAAATGGAAATTGTTCATGGAACACACAAATTATTTATTGTTATTGTTTAACTAGTTACAAAACAGTGAAATTAATGTTGTGTTTGCCTTTAAACAAACACTTGATTAAAAATACAATTCATAGATTTATAAAAGGCGTGATTGTGTGCTCTGGTGATTATTAACATGTAGATCGGTTACCATAGCAACACAAATGGTACATTTTAAATGTCCATAATGCTGTTGTCAGTTTATTGCACTATAATTATGTATTTGACTAAAGGAAAGATTATTGTTTTAATAAAACAATGTGCTTGTTGTTTGAATGTTTTCGTTGTTTTTTGCATTAAATGATAACTTTTAGTGACGGTAAAATGTAGGGTTGGTCACTTTGGAAGGTCATAAAATTAGTTTTGAATGTGATAAATAAAAAATCTATATCATTTTTGTGAACTACAATGCTCAGAGAATCCAAAATTGCCAAAAAGTCAAAATGTGATTTTTTGAACACAAGACTGATTTTCCCAGCTTCGGTCACATAGTACATAATTTGTCAATTTCAGCGTTTAATTAACATAGTTTTCGTATTTATTTAAAATCACCATTGATAAATTGAGAATATAACATAAAGGTCTGTTTAATAACATGCAAAGTTGTTTGAAGTATGATTTAATAACGAATTGAATACGTGCCCTAATACGGTATATTTCATGGACAATCATTCTGAATTCTTGACAACACCTAAGAGATCATGCTTAAGACCAGTAGAACACCAGCAAAGAGTAACCATGTTGAATAAAGCTCCTTAAATATATTCATTGTTAGAGACATATAGACTGTTACCGATCCAGTAGCTAGTTAAGTCGGGGGAGGGGGGGGGGGGGGGTACCGATTACCTTCCTACAAAGGGTTCGGCACAAATGATGGGGATCGGGTGTAAAGAGGTTTATCACTTAAAGCCGCCTGAGTTGATATTTCTCACAACAATTCGGTAATTTCAACTGACCAGAATTGATCAGATATCGTCAGATACATTCTAAAGCTTTACTCGTTTATACTGATTTTCGCAAAAATTGTGCCAAAAATGTCAAAAGCCTCAAAAATACGAAATGTAATCATGTACATAAGGTAATCCTCAAGACTATTATTAGCCTGTGACGTATGCACGCTTTGGGTCACGTGAGCGTCAATTTCACGTGATTTCCACTCTCGCGCATTTCAATACAAAGAAGAACTATTAAATAACACAAGCAATTCACAAACGAATTATGTCTACGGATAGCCCTAGCAAAAGATTATATAACATGTCAGGCTTTTTCCGCCCTATGCCACGGGTCCGAAATTCGGCCCCATTCCCAATGCAAATCTGGTTGTTTTTTTCCCAATTGAAAAAAAAATTCCCAATTCAAAAAAAAAAAAAAAAAAAAAAAATTTTTTTTTTTTTTTTTTTTTTACCCTTTAAATATATAAGTTGACCTGATCTGGTCAACCGCTTCCCGCGATTTTTTTCACCTCAAAAAGGTCAAGCCTTTTCCCCAAATTTAGATTAAAAAACCTGCACTAATCACACATGTTCATAATATTTTGTAAAATTTTAATAATAAGTTATCAAAATAGTCGTTATTTACCAGTTAACGGCTTCTTGAAATATAAGAAACACTGTTTTAAATAATTTACATGCGATAATTTTTCCCAATTGAGCCAATTTTGCGATTAATTTTTTTCCCAAAATGGGGGTTTTCACGACGCGAAATTCCCAAAATTCCAGTGTGGCGTTTTCCCAAAATGGAGCGGAAAAAGCCTGCATGTTTTTGCCTTAATGGATAAACGAGGATCATTGTGTATTGAATATAATGTTCGTAAAAAGTCAGAATGCAAGCTGATTGCATAGAAACGATTTCTCAGCTCAGAGCGAATTCAATAAGGCCTATTTGTGGATTGAAAACAAAAGGAGTTTTTATCAAGCTTGATGAAAGTTTATTGTCGAGTAATATGCATAGATATTGACAAAAAATCACGCTTCCAAAAACATTACGCTGCGATGTCCAGTCTGTTTGCTTGTCCCGTTGTAAACGGGTAATGACATGATTATTCATCATTATGCAAATGGCGTTGTAAACAATGATGCAATGGTCACCTGGTTTTACATGTGACCCGCGCGTGTTTAAATTTAGATTATTTCTGTGCATGCACAGAAATTGAAAAGCCATATCTTTGTACTGAATTTGGGCATTTGTTTTCCGATTTTGACCAAAGTTTTTGCACATCTGACATAAATACAAACACATTTTGACTCATCATTTCTTTTTTGCGACACATAACAAAAATGGGAAAATATGCCAACATCAACTCGGGTGGCTTTAAGGTGTCTCATAAGTAAAACAAAATGCTGACCCTAAATCGTAAGAGGCTAAAAGGAAATGGTTAGAGGTTTAAATTAACTTTTTATTTGGTCTCTTCTTGTTGTATTACGATCTTGAACATATTTAGTAATGCTTTAGTAATTCGTAGTCTAATCGCATTTAATATAATAATAAGATTGAAGAGTACAGTAGGTATAAGCATATTCTGTAATTGTAAAACGTGAACAATTTATTTCAGACAATATACAGTGGAGTAATATTAAACGTATTCACAGTTCTAGCAACCAGACGTGTAGTAATATACAGAAAGGCGTTTACTTATTAGATGTACAAACTAGCATAAGTTAAAGTTTATTATTAACGCAATTGTATAAATAGAAGTATATAAGCCAGTTCCGTTTGTATCACCAATGGGTTAAACAGTTCACATGGAGAAAATATATTGAAAACTTCAAACAGTTGTAACCACGATTGGAAAAATGCCTCTTATAAAGCTGAGAAAGGCAAACGATGCATATAACACCATCCACAAACAAAACACATAGCCAATTTATTGCAGATGCATATTCCACACTCGCACATATTCACCGGTAAATAAATGCAATGCAGGCGGATAAATGACAATCATATAAGAATTAATATTATTCGCTAATAATAAGATTTATTTGCTTTTTATAGCTATGACCTTTATTTTTCGTTGTTTATTTCTTATACTCAATATATATAACAACTATTGATTGAATCATAAAACAACTACAAATGGAAGCATCAATCCACGACGGTAACAAGCAGCAAACCACTTGGTATAAATCATTTTAACAACAACGCATTTTAGCAGCAAACAACTGCGCATTAAACCAATAAACACTTACGCATTGATTCATCGAATAAAACTGGCGTATAATCAATGATATTTAAATGTATAATGCACATTGAAAACAACATATCATGTGTGATAACAAATGCTCACGATAAATAAAATAAAAGTCGAAATGTATAATTAAATTGTATTCCGTACATATTAATAATTAAGATTTTATTCAGAAGACTTACACAAATCATTTGAATATGTGCGTTTAATTCGATCGCTTGTTGTGGAATCACTTAGACTCCTGATTCTAAAATTGTTTTATTATGCATTCATATTTTAAGCATAAACAAAATATCGCATCACGCTACATATAATATGCTAACGACTTTTACGACTGCGCCCCTGAGCGGCGTGAAGTTAGGAGCCAAATTGTCTGAAATTTGTACGAAAATCATTTTATGTATATACATGCATAAATGTATTATTTTGTTAACACATACCAAAACCAAAACAAATACAACACGTTCGAAATATAGAGAATGCTAGGTTTGCGTTGAATACAGAGAAGTTTATGTTGCGAGGCTTAGAACGCCAGAAGCGCGAGCCTTGGCGATCTATTTATCCCATTTGATTTTTCAACGTGACATTTAACATAAATAGATCTAATAACCTTAACAATAATTTTAATTCAGTCATAAAAGCGCTTAAAATCTTACAAATGTAACCATGCGTAGTGATACACATGTATTTGTTCTGGTACGCAAAATAGTCTTTAAAAAATTCACACACAAACTGTAAAACAAGTAAAAATATCACCATATGCCTACATTCAATTTTACGCAGTATGCGAATTTTAACACATTACGACCGCGAAAAGAAGATTTTACTTTACTATAATTCATTTTATTTTCGAAAGAAAATGATCAAAATCCAATATGGCGGCGATTGCTTCTGACAAAATGCTGTCGATGTCAACATACATACATGTACACCATCGACGACCTAGTTCTGGCTACCATAACTTTAAATGTCGCTTTTTATGATTTTTGACTGGCGCGACTTTGTACAGGTCTGTCATTCCTAAATAAACTGTACGCTGAAGTTTCTTTAGCTATCGAAGACCTTGACAATTTTGACGAGTAAACAGACAATTGCAGCGACTGACACTTTATTTGACAAAATATACAGGGCAATACGTTTTCCGACTTCGGACGACGAATTTAAGGACGCGTAGAACGTGTTTTTTATATAATGTTATGGGTATGCCGTGTGTGATCCGATGCATCAATGGCGCCCATGTTAAAATCATTTCCCCGAGAACAGGGAACGACAAAAGTACGAACAAAAATTAAAACACGTAAGAACTAGTATCTTAGTTTCTTACCTTTTAATTATCCTTTAAAATCCATCTAATAATCCAGTTAACTCAATAATTGACGATTTTGCATCTAGGGTCTTTAATAATTATTTAAGCATAGTTAAATAAAGACCCTTATGCCATTCTATCACTTTATTCAAATGAGTTTATGAACGCGATAAACTTTCTTCTTCGTCACACGCTACGTCATGTACTCTACATTACTGCTGTTCAAATGAACCGGAGCAGTTTATCTAATAATAGCCGTTGGTAAACTCGGTTGCATTTGCAGATTTCTGCATACAAACATAATTATGTTTAAACTTGCACAATGTTTTATTTATCTATGGTAAATGCCCTTATTGTACGAGAAAAGAATTTAATATATAAATACACAAAGAATGGAAAACATTCCAGTACACAACAGATTAATGAGTAGAAAATACCCGTGTACAAAATGGGACGTTCCCTATTCCGGTGTGGTGCTATTTTTACCATCTTATACTTTACACATCTCTATGCCTAACGTGAATTAAATAGGATAGCAAACATAGCAGATTATTCATGAACTGTGCGATATGTGTATGGCTTGTTGTACATTCTTAATATTTAAGTTAAATGTCAAAAGTATATGCTTTGGTTATTAACAATGCACATTACACGAAATAAGGAAAATATCATCAATTGACAATTCAGATATGTCGACATACAGTACGTGTAGAAAACATGTGAAATAAGTCGCGTTTATAATAAATCGTCAAAAAAAATGGGGAAAATGACGCAATAAGTATGTCATTTTATGACGCCATCAATCAGCTGATTCATTATACGGATGGCGAAAAATTATGTCATATGACTAGATTTAAAGGTTGAAGGTCGTATAATTTTGAAGCTTAAGTTTTGTCGACTTTGTTTCTTATGAAAAATCATTCAGTGGTAAAGTAAATATAAATAAAAAAATAACAAAACAAAAATCGTGTAATTTTATATTTTATTTCAACAGTTCTTTTGGTGAATATGTCATATATATATTTTTCTGCAAAATATGCACATTTTCTTCTAATGGGTGACCTTAAAATTCGATCAATGAACCAAACAATATCGACCTAATTTTAGCGCATATCACATGACTTCATTTAAAAAGTAGTCCGTGCACGCGACAGGTATATTCCACAGTGTTGAATACAAGCAAGTATATTCCACAACGTGTTATACCGTCAATGTCGCGGTGAAAATGGGATAAAATGGAATGTAGTGTTAAGGCAATAAGTGTATCAAAATATTAGATGCTTTTAAATGCTTAATAATCGTTCCATCAACGTCAATAATACTAACAGAATAGTCGTATATAACCCAAATAAAACCACATTTTTTCCGTCAATAGCCACGTTGAAAGCAAGTGAAAATACGCTGCTGGCGAAGACTGTGTACTTGAGGATCCAATAAACATGTGTGGCGTATGTGCCGTTTCTCAAGTACATAATGTGGCGATTAATTGCAACAAACCGTGAAATGTGTTGAAAGCGTTCATCACGTAGTATTTAGTAACGGCTTGTGAAATTCAAATTACAAAGTATAAGTATCTTTCATTCTCCATCACACACATTACACGTAAGTTATGTTATTACACATGCATTGATATATCAGAAAAATATTATTAAATTACTAACAAATACAACAGCAAGTTATGTTGATGCATCAAACAAGATTGTAAAATACCTTGGCGTATTTAGATCAGAATATTTATGAGAATGAGAATTGTAGTTAATAATTAATCATAAATACGACAAACTTATAAAATGTTTCAGACTGATATAACTTTTAGAATTTGTAGAGCTTTGATAATAAACATTGATAAGCGTCATGAAGAGTTTTGTAAAGTCAATTTAAACGCAGTGAATAGTACTAAACATGTATTATGGTTTGACAAAAAGACTGCATTTTTCTGTATTTCGTCAGTTTGTGTAAATAATATACTACTTTAAAATGGTATTATGACACAAAATGTATTGATATTTACGTCTGCATACCATGAGCTTATTTAATGAAAGTCAAAACGATAGGGAAGTCTGGAAAACAAGATATACGGAATTTGTGTATATATGGAATCGACATGTGATCCAAATTTATTGGCTATAGTAATTGTCTGAAATTAAACGGTAATGCCTGTTCAAATAGTGAATATGCAAGCTCTATAGAACAGGATTCAGTTAAGTTCGACGTATCATGTTGTATATGCTACTTATATAAACGCCTTCATGGATTTGTATCTATTACGCTATTTGATTAGTAGTTTTAACTCATCCCACGTATGTTAAAGCCTGATGATTTACTCACAGTTACAAACAACACTCACTTTTGTATGTATCCTTTTTCGTCCAAAACAAGCTCGACAATGCGACCATAAACTGTTTAAAATTGTAGTGTAGGTAAACGAGTTTAAATTTACAAATAACAACAGACCGAGCGTTTACAAAAAAATGAGGACCGTTTACACCACACAACAAGTGTATTTACGAATATAAACTTTGCTGAACCATCTATGTCAGCGTTCCTCATTTTGCTGTAGTGTTTCTTAACTTTTAAACATACTTCAATATAAAGAGACAAATATAATTTACATTGCCGGCATACTACGAACTATGCGAATGGTTAATGAAGTTGCTGCAAACAAAATACATCCACCATTATATGTTGACTTACTACTACGATACATTAGACTGTGCAAATGCAGACTAAGCACATACTTTCTTAATTATATAAAGGCGACATGAAACCTTGTCTTAAATATATTTTGTTATCACATATGGAAAACAGTGTTATTAAAAGAATATGCAACCCTATCAAAACGGTGATTTCAGTTTATGTGTGAATAATGTTCATATAGTGAATGCCTTCACTCAGTATAAGGCATAACAAAACCTGGGAATATGTAAATGGGATATGCAAATTAAGTGGCGAGAAAACCAATTAAGGCATTAAGGTAAATTACACTGAAATTCTGCGTTTCCGCCACGGGCAGTTTGCCTGTTTTCCATTACTGCACAACATATGTAGTATGTGTGTAATTTATTGATTATCCTTGTATTGTTGTCGGCATACGTTTTCTCGCGGTATCCCTATTTCCGCGGTATTTCGATTGCGCCCGTACGTGTTGTTTACCGGTCAGATTTGGTGACCCAATTTCTTTCGTCGTCTGAAAACAGTATGTGAAAATTGCGATTGTTATCCATGAGGAATACGTTTTCCTCCAAATTAAACGATATATCTAATTACATTTTTCAGTATTTTAGCTTTTTTCAACTTGTTTCACATCGTCTGCTCGCACTTCTCGATCTCATTAATACGCATATTTTACAAAATCCGCGCACATGACTTCGGTTGCACATCATTATCTTCAGATTGGGCAATATATTCGGGGACAAATAACCATGACGAAGCAAACTTACGTAAGTAAACAATGAACAATTGTTTTTTTAAGCGTTCACTTATACATGTTTGATACAATTATCTAAGGTATTCTTTACTCTTCAGCAGAGGCATTTAATAATACTGAGAATTATCAGTTTAACATGGTAAAACATAGATTTGCATAAAGTTAACAAATGATAGTGCTCAAAATTTCTTCTACAAATTATTGCAGATTACTTTTCGTTTCATGTCATTAGATTATTCTACAATAAATCGTTTTAACTGGTATACATTATGTCTGGACTTGACACTTTCAGTTTGTTCCACTGCATCATGAGACCTATTCCGGACCGATGTCTGAACACAATTGTTTCCCCGAGGATATACCAGAAAGTGATTGATGCCGCCATTGAACCTGCACAAAACGTATCATTGAAAAATACTCGTGGTGAACTGTAGGTGTATTAATCTTAGTGCAAATTGCATTAAGATACTGTGATTTTAATCTTTGAACCATGTATTGACATATTTTACGAGTAGGATAACACTTAAGACACATTTTTTTGTTAAACTGCTTGTATTGTAATACAAACACAATATATTCGTTTACGTTGAAATATTAGGTATAACGTCCCGTTGATTATGAGATACCATTTCAAGACCTGCTTACAAATCTTTTAAAATTATCAAACACAGATAATAGTCACATAAGTAAGCGCTCTTAATGATTTCATAATCGCATCACAACGACGAAGTCTTAAGAACCTAATAGGAAAGCGAACTGGAGAGCCTAGCGACATTATAGCACTTAAAAGTACCACTTGCTATTGACATTCTTTAAATTTAATCTCAGACAACTTATATGATAGCGTTTATTTACAGGCACTCACATTTGGGGGTATTGACAGAGAAAATATGAGCAACTTGGGTGATACCAGATTAAATTGTTAACTGTGTTTTCGACTGTATAAATGTCACTATTGCAGCTGTTTATCCTGCTCAGAAAATATTCCTGGGAAAAGGAGCAAAAAAGCTTATATGTCGTGAACATGGAACCTATGGATTGCCAACACCAAAGGATACTTTTTAAGCGAAATACCAAATTATATTTATGACGGCTGGAGACAGCTTCTTAAAATGAGTCGTTCGGAGCATAAAGTGTATGCATTATTAAAAATGAGGGAGTCAGGAAATCGTGTGAAGTGGTCTCCTAAACAAAACATGTTTAGACTATTAATGTCCAATATATTATTTTTCTAATACAACATTAAAACGCACATAAATATCATTTAAGATATTATATCAATACATGTCCAATATATTATTTTTCTAAAACAGATCTGAAACGTACATATAAATCATTTAAGATATGATATAATGGTCAATAATGATGCATTTTATATAATTGTATTTTTACTGAACCGTCATATAGATACTGGCCTGATTCAGTATTTGACGGCTGTATTGAAATCGTTATAGAGGGAATGATCAGGGTTGATTTTATAAATTGCAAATCATTTATATCTAGTATTTAAATCTTTCAAGAACTGCTTAAATATCGAAGTCATTCCTTCCACCTATTCTTTTCGTGTTTCCATGTAACTATGATAACGTTCAAAGAATTGTTTAAAACTCATCTTCGTAAAAAGGGGGGAGGTCTTTTCTCCTTATTAATTTTAACCTTACGAACTCCGTGCTTTTTTTGGCGGAACGACAAGTGCACTCGTTATCCTCTTCCTAATTAAATATTGTTAATAAGTGTTTACAACTCTCAATAGCCTACTGATAGTATTTCTAAATTGTTTTGAATTATCAATCTTCCAACCAAAACACTTTTCAGAACACTTCAGAAAAGAATTGTGTTCAGCAAGTTATGCCACTGTAACTGTCAAATGCAGTCGAAACACAAATTGTGATCTTGCCCTTCAAAGCTATGGATACAGACACATTGTATTTATTTATTGAAAATCTAAATTCCCTCTTTTGATATAAGAATGTGATCTTTAAATTAAGATATAAACGTTGCGTATGAAAAATAAACAAAGGACAATTATTCCATGAATCTCAACGAACCAGAATGCACAGGAGTCGCGATTGAACCTCCACGGAACGTATCAATGAATAATATTATGGTTTTATCAAGCTTTATGTCCGCTGCAATTGCATTAAGCAGTGTGCGTTGTAATGTATGTTATGTATGTACACACTTGTGACAAATTTTACAAATATTTGTTACATCAAACTTGTTTAAAAACACAAAGAGTTTTAGTCTAATTCTATTGTTAACATCAGTACTCATTCCCGTGCATTACACAATACAAACATTAGAAAATAAAACATGTAAACATGCTTTGAGTAAATGAAAAGTGATTTTATTATCTCTTTATAATTTGGCTAATTATGTAACACTTACCGATCGCCTAGCGACCATTTTTCACCAAATATTACACACTAATGGAATCCTTTACATGTTATTCTAGTACAATCTACCTATAAAAGTGTTTATTACTAGCCATCCAATGTGTGAGGTCAAGACTGCGTATTTTAACCAGATTGAATTGCTTTTCTGTGTTTTCAGATTATAAGGACGTAATAGAGAGTGATATCAAAGGTCACAAATTTATTTAACAAAAAAAAAATTCTAAAAAAAACAATAGATGATAATCAATGTTTTGCGCATTTGTAGGAAAACCATTTTGTGTCACTTGTGTCTTTGTAAATGTAAACCACAATCTTTGTTAGACATAAATAAAACAAATAATAAGTATAATAAATCCAATCTCGTACAGCATAGTCTTCTGCCTCGACTGTTCAACTGACTTGAACATATATGAAATCACACGACATTAAGAATACATAGTCAGATATAAGCCCCAATTACCTCTTTATATTGAATTGTACATCAGTTCTATATTGGTTTACCTGTTAGTGTTTAAGTTTCTGACTGGGAATGGTTTTCTTTTGATTATGATGAAATTGAGCTATTTAGTGCCAAAAAGATATGTCTAGTAATTACATCAATGTGGAAACATAATAAAACTGTATTCAACAAGATCTATGGTAATGGCTAGTTGAATCACGCCATCCTTGAAGCTTTACATCGGTAAGACTTTTCATTAGGGAATAATACAACTATTGTGGGAATACAAATTGGTTAATACGGAACTGTATCTTGAATGGATCTAAGTGTATTTTTAAGTAATTATGTTTGATATTTCGTCTATCAACTGGTATTACACAAAATACAGAAAATGTTGCGGGCATAGCAATAATTTGATTGGATTTGCGGAGGTTTTCATATATCCTATGCATTCGTCCATACATCATAAAGAATTAGTGATTTTTAATGTACAGCTGTATGTATGCATCCTCGTTTTTTTACCCTGGTCTATCAAAGGTTTGTATTGTTGCAAATACATATTATATAATATACGAGAAAAACGAAACATAAACCAATCATGGTTGAAATAAACAAAATATTTTCTTCAGACAGGATGTGCTCTCACAAGATCTTAATTGTAACAAAAGTTAATGGTTCGCAAAATATTTTAAATAATGCTGTATACATGCTGATCAGCCAATCAAATATATATAATTATAAGATGTGAAAAAGTGCTATTTTTACAACACCTGTTTAATAATATAAACCGTCCCTTAATTTTATATATACAGCGAGTCTGCGTTTTGTTCTTCGAACTTCGAAATGGGTTATTTATATAAATACACAAATACATAGGTGATGTCAAAATCAATATTAAGACTATCCACTTTTAAAACCATCTTATGACTTTAATTGAGTTGACCTGCCTTATTATATTGAGTAATATAGTTTACTGTTACTTACATATTTACTTAAAATCATAAAATAGTACAATTCGTTAATTTATCAATCGAAATGATTGTGGTCGCCAATGATTGAAAGTCGATCGCCAATAGTTTGGGATGGAAAGTGGAAGGAAACATAATGTCTGTCGCAAGTATGCACGCCGTTATATTATATAGCTTAGATAATACTAACGATAGTACTATGAACACATCAAGGTTCAGAAGCTTGAGCTGTTTGCGTTACCCCAGACCAGAGGCCAGTAGCATGCCATAAAGTAATAACACAACGAAAACAAAGGCATTTTCGCCACTGTACTGTCCTCAGTTAATTTGTTAACACACATTACGAAAGTGCACGCTTTTAAAATTGCTAGTTATGTTAGTTTCTCAAAATTTTTAATGTAATTGTACATTTTATTTCTCCAATAGACCTCATTACGTAAAACGGTTCTCAGGTTGCATAAGCAAACCGGTTGCGCTGCTTTCAATTGATTCTGCATTTCTTCATTTAAAAAAGAAACACGTAAATATATTACGGGTTTTAAACTATAACAAATTTGATGCGTTTTACATTAGCTCAATGTACAGGCATTTCCGTCTGGAGATAAAATGCAGTTAGGCAATATAGCATGCAAAAAGGTTTCTGTTCTCCATCCTTAAAATGTTAGTTCTGAATAATATATTATTCATGTTTAATTTTGTTTCGTAAACACATTCATAAAACACACATGAATTGCACATTAATATTAAGAAAGAAAAACTGCTATTGTCAATCACAATGCAATAAATGTTTTGTTTGAGCAACTCTACAGAAATGATCATTTTGGCAGCCATTTCAAGAACGCTCTCTTTCCGCTGAAACATCGAAGTAAGATTAATTGGTTATGCCAGTCGATTATTTATTTCAATTTCATTGAAGCCATTGCTAAAATCAAATCATATTTTAAGTTAAAATTTAAGACGAAGGCTTAAAACTTAGTGGTTTATTATACATGTATATTTATATAACAAGAGCTTCATTCAACCGGATTTTGTCACGATTTGTACCAGTGTTTTAACCTTCCGGTTGTTGTTTGGAATAACCACTTGATCGATGAAACTCATTTTCGCTGACCTGTTATTTACAACATGGCAAATCACAAATATAAGTGTAAGAGCAGTAATTAGTGATTTCGGTTCAATTGTGATGGATGGTTTGATTGACTGTTACCAGAATCGGTTACGTCATGACGAGATCTATCGAGCAATGCAAATGAAAACCCGTTTAAGCGTATTAATGCCATTTTTTTTTATACAGTTGGTGTTTTATCGGTCATCGAGTTTATCTCGTTAAACTTTATTAATATTTTCTCTCTGACGGGCGTTTCTTGTTTGATTTATTATTTTTGAAGTCACATAAACAACCAAGCTATATAATATGGATCTTTTACACCCAATATTGCTGCTTCTCCCTGTATTTGCACATGGAAGATCTGAAATATTTACTATATGATGCTGTAGTTGACACTTGTTTGTAATTTTCATTAAATCGTGTCTCAAAAAGTTGTAACTCTGTTGCTCTGGTCTCCATCCTACCATTGAGTAATTAAATGGAAATTAAATTGAATGCGTTCTAATTCCCTTTTATTAATGTTTAACTTGAGTTGCAGTGCAATGAGATTACATTTTATGTACACTTATATGTATGATGAATATTGCTGGGCCAAGTGTGAGGTTGCGCGCTCTAAAACCGATTTAAACCCCCAATGCTTTGCATTGACCGTTCCAAGGTGGTTACCCCAGCTTTATTCTTTTGTGTATTTGATGTTTTGCATTGTGCTGTTTCGTACTGTTTTGAAAGTTGGTCACTTGCCTTAAATAAAGGACCAACAAATTGTATATAATAAGAATGCAATACTGCTCCAGCAGCTGGAGTTTCACTTCTTTATATTGTTTCAAGATCAAAGATGTCTGAATAAAAAATATTGAAAAGAAAACCATCCACAAGTCTGCTGTTGCTTACTTCAAGTTGTTCATATATCAATTCTCTATTAAATACACAATATGTGTGCATATTTTCAAATTATGACAAAAATCACGATACTTTATTTCCTGATGCTGTTCTATCTATGATGATCACTTAATTTCCGACAAATATTGGTTTGATCCCATTTTGCAAACTTACTTTTAAGCCCATTATGAGACATACTTTGCAAATGATAAATACAGCTCATACGAATATAACAAGACTTCACAAGACATAATATGTCGCGAAATAACTCGCTATTGACACGATGCACTCTTTCATGAATACCTCTTTTTTATATAGTCTTAATTAATATTCTCGAGCCGTATAACAACGCATTGCTAGGTTTTCTCGAACTCCATGGTGTGTGTTGGAATCATCAGATACATGTACACAACAAATTTATTGTAATATAACACAAGTGAGGTCACTAAAGTTGCTCAAATATTCATTGTTTTATATGTAACAAAACAAGAGTTTTCTTTCAGCTGGCATACATGCGATATAAGACAACATAATGAGAAAATAGCGTGCATGTTTGGGTTAACGCAGTAACCCACAGCCGTTAAATTATCAAATGAATATTTCGTCCGTCAGCAGAAATGTGTCAGGCGCTAGACATGTTGGCTCATGGTTTTGATTTATGCGTGATAGAAAAATCTGGCAATGAATGTTTGAGAATCATCGCGCATGCGATAATCTATCTGCACAAAATGACAAATTGCGTAAAAAGTATGTTGGGTTAGGAATATAATGAACAACTGGATTACATCATCAGAACACATTTTATTATCTAATAAAAAGGAGATAGTGCCTTTGCAAACGCGATCAACAGTTCTTTAAATAATAATGTTCATTGATGTACTTACTATAAACAATGTACCTGTCAGATAAACCATTCATCGTTTGACTAAATATTTTAAAATTCATTTAGTTGAATGATACATAGTATTTATATTGAAGTATGTTACCATTAAAATCGTTTTCTTTAAAAAAAATGTGTTAAACGTCATCTGTATTGTTGCTCTGAGGTTTTGTTGTGTATATGCAATGTTTTGTGTACTTATTTCAACCTTGTAAACGCTGTTGTGTGGGCAACTAAAAGGTGTGTTTCCTTACACATGTCTTGAAGCAAAATTCATTATCATTACACATAGTTATGCGTTTTAATGTTAATTGACTGATGTTAAAAGATCACTATATTATTAACGATTTGTTATCGACGTCTTATATATATTTGAACAGATATTTGACAAGAAAATGCTCTCTAAGAAACATGATTTATTGTATGATCTTGATTGCTCATCTCATCGATATCATGCCTGATATATTCTCACTTCTTGTCTTAAAGCAGAATCTACGGGGTTCAATGTTACACTCAGTTTGTTCTAGATGTATGTATTTGCCTAACTTCGTCGCATAATAAGTGTATGTTTAAGCATAATTTTCGCATACAAAACAACACTGAATGAAATGTTAAAATACGCATGATAGTTACGTGTACTTGAGACGTGTCTATGCTTAAATTACACTCATCTTAAACATGTCAGGGATTATTTTTTGGTACAATACTCGATTTCATGAGTTAGTTATCAAGTTGTTTTCAAACAATGCCAATACATGGATTACCGTCAGCTCAAGATGTAAATAAAATAATATAAGGTCGTTACGGTAAGTTTGCAAACAAGAATGTCAATATATGTAACTGGTGAATTTCCATGGATTATTCACATAAGTTTAGCTTGTAAGATCAGTGTGCCACAAGCTAGAATCATACTCAATATATAGAAGATTATTTTTTATAAGTAACGATTTCAAAGGAATTGCTGACCTTCGGTTAATAACAGATTTGTATTGCCACATGTCCACTTTAGTGCAATCCAACACAAGCGCCACAATAAGCGACACTTAATCTGATCTGAGTTTTCAGGCTTTTATTCAAAATATGTGTGTCCGTACGTTATGATTCGGAGCTTCGCAGTCGTTCGCAATCTGTTTACGTTGTTACAATTAGAGATGTTAAGATCGCACACCCTCTGATCTCCAGTTCAAATACAATAACATACGATTTGAAAGGAATGCTTCGCAGAATTCCACGTTTTGGTCTCGATTTGTCAAGATAACAAATATAACATTTCCTGAAATTTGAACATTTTGGTGTGAGGTAAAACGTAACCTTACGTTTATCAAGAATCAATGCGCTCCGTAACGATACAATACGACAATTGTTTGGTTATGTTTCACGACTTAATCGATTGGTATCGATTGGGTTAAAATATTTAAAAATAAAATATCTTGATTTATAAAAAATACCAATGACCTTAAAATATCTTTTTCTGATCGCGATAACATAGCTGCTTGTATTTTGATACTCAAATATAAGCCATGTATTTCTTAGCCGTGCTCATCTTAAGATTTGACATTGGTGCAGAACGGCTATGCAGACGAAGGAAGAAGTAACTCACCAAAAAATTATTCAGCTTGGGACAACTTTCTACAGAATAAGTGAACTTAAATAACACGTTGGGCTTCATAGACAAGATAAAATATTATGACATAGAAAGAGACTAACAATTGCGTTTCCGATACGATAAAAATCTATGTTTGGTACAGTTGTTTCACAGCTTTGCATTATGCTTTGTTTAAATCATCGGAGATGGAATAGCTCGGGGATCAATTTGAGATTTATTGTAGGCATAGTACGGCCTGAACAAACAACGATTTGCAATAATATGGACAGGTTGTTGTATGTGAGACATTGCCTGTAAGTAAAGAACGCAATACAACAAATGGTATTGTTCAAATTAAAGAAATATTGGCTTATATGACCAGGTTATTAAATGATTTTGACATTATGTAAACATCTTAAGGAAACCATTTGTAGAATATGGAATCATCTTAGTAATCAACTTAATCAAGAATTGAAAAGAGCAAAAACATGTATAACAAGGATTCGGCAGTATTTAACGCAATACTGGAGTCTCTTATCGGCCCGTTGAAATTCCATATCAATTAAAATCTATCATTACTTCTATATTGCCTTTTATTTGTACTTTTGTGCCTTTCCTTCCTATTTCTATATCTTCCTAATAATAAATTATGTTACTTAAGAAAGATTGTATTAATTTGTGTAATTCTATTTTAAGAAAAAGAATTAATAATTCAATACTGCTCCAGCAGCTGAAGTTTCAATTCTTTATATTGAAATTTGTAATGTGCTAAACCACACTATGTTTGGAAACTTTTGCATCGAATGCTAACTTATTATTCTGACCAACGACTTACGAAACGCAATGACCGATCGACAGTGATTTTTTGTTCTCTTTAGATTTTACAGCCTGTGCCTTTTTGATTGGGAAAAAAGCGCGCTATGATAAATCATAGTTTACACATTGCTTATAAGTGCATGTTTTAATTCTTTAAAACATTTATAGTATAAATTTATAGGGAATTAAATTGCTTTATAATTAGCTCTATAAACCAATCATTGAATTCATTGGAAAACATTTGCACATTTTGGGAAATTTTGGTCTAATTTTTTGGGGCAAATGTTACGTTTTACAATTGGGAAATAGCCTGTAAGATGCTGTTATTTTGGGAAAACACAATCAATGGTCGGAGCCAGTTATGTAATTTCTTATGAAAGTTCCATTTGTGAATGACGAATACACTATCCGGAATGCGTTTTGGATCAAATAAACCTCCATGTCCGAATTGTCGTCCTTAAAATTAAGAGTCTACCTTAAACTGGTGTTAAGTCACAGAAATAGCGTCACTCGAGATACGTCATATATTGCGCAATAAATTAAATGGAAGTAAGAGTACGGAACGCTGGTTCTGAAATACATTAAAGTGAAAGAGGAAAAATGGTATGTTATTTAATCGATTACACACGGAAGAACTGGGTCGCACGTCTGTAATCGGCCCTAGCCGCATACAGGGCCTCATATTGCGTTATGGCCTGCATAATATACACCTTTTATTTTAACAACGCTGTATACTTTGCATAAATTTCAAGGCAAAAATCCATTTCCATGTGGTTGCTTCAATTAAATACGCATTTATTATTTGTACTATCATTTTGTTTTAACAGCACCTTTCTCAGGAACTTCACATGTACATGATATTGTAATAGATAAAATACTAGAACTAGAATCGGCGCATAGGAATACGTTCTGACGGTATATTGCGGTCACGTGACTTTTACTGCCGAGTATAAACTACCTCACACGGTCACTACTTTATTAGGTGACTTTTTGCAACAGAAACAGGATAAATCAAGTTTTCTTGAAGAATTTTGAGCACCATCTGCAAAATTGCAGGAAGATATTATAAGTATTCTACGTGAAACACAGTTTTTGCGGTTTCATGATAATAGCTTGTGTACTATTCGAGTAATTATACTTTTTCAGGTTTTGTGGACAAAATGACAGACGGACAGATGACCAGAGGAATGGATTTTAGACAAATATACAGAAAACCTAAAGCTGAATGTGTATACGAAGTGTATTGGTAATATTTTATATACTTTTTGAGTTATATAATTTAAATTTGTATTATATTTATAACAACAACGACCTTGTCTTTATACTGGTAAAACAAAACATGTCCTGCATACAGTTTACACTTCCCTTTATACGTTTATAAAGTTTCGTTACTTTCATTGGAACACATATACTAGTAGTCACAGGATGTAGTTTTATAACTACTTCTACGCCAATACATTCCATGAGAAGGCATGTTACCTACAATATAAAACATATACGGATAACAACACCTGAAAGGAAATCCAGCTAACAGAAACATTTTCAACTAGTATTTAAGAATCAGTAACAAAAAGCTGAAAGCAAAGCATATAGGTTGTGTTACCGAATGAAACTGCGCTTCTGTCCTTTGTTGGTGCCATAACCATTTGAAATCCCTGGTATCTTTTCTTAGACAGTTTCCATGTCATATACCCAAATAATATCTGCAAGAATTTAGGTAATGTTATTTGAGCCAAAAAAGCTATTGAAATGTGCTACTGGCAATATTCATACGGAAATCCAATATCTGGCGAGGTCTACATTCAGATTAGAAAGAGTTTGTTACAAGTAGCTTGCACATCTTTTGATTGCTGCAATTATTGGATATATTGATCTTTAAATAAATGGACAGCATCTTTGCACAAACTGAAAAATAAGATGCAAGAAACATGCTTAAAAGTAAGAAGTTGTATTACATACGAGTCCTCAAATAAGGCCTGAACGTCTGTAATCGACATTTTTGTTATGCAAATGAATTGACTAAAAATTCAATTAATAAACATGACCATTCGATATATCAGCAATAATTCTTCCTTCGTTGGCATTTCATTGCCTTGATGTGTGACAACCAGCTTTTCGAGGTCGTGGCGGAATAGTAATACAGTTTCAATTGGAGACCGTAATATCAGCGATGTGATGCATTGTGTAAATGATTTCAGATCAATATAAACTCTTTCAACAATCAGTACACATCATTCGAACTGATATATTAAATGATTATGTTGTATAACATTTAGACTCCGCTAGGCCAGAGCGCATTAATATAAATGAAATAAATGTAAGACCAAAATGAACCATTGAATATAAACTTGCTCTTTTTATATCTCATTTAATTGAGAAAATAATAATGTTGTAATCTAATTAATAGAAATCGTTAAGCGATACATGCACTAAGATGGACAATATATTGTTGAATAAATATAACATAACTGAACAAGCTCCACCAGTAATCCATTGCCCTAATTCAGTAATGAATCATACGATGAGAAAAGACTGAGTCTTCCAGACGCGAATATGCTGTATAAACTATTAACAATACCATTGCTCCACGGCGATACATGCATTTAGTAAAAATTGATAATCTCGCGGAAATACTTTATTATTTAAAGGTCATAATCTCACAGACTAAAACAAAGGGCCTAAATTAAAATAACACAGACGTTGACGCATAAGTGTATATTTATGTTTGTACGCATATACAAAGACGGCGCGATTCATAATGTATACACATGTTGTAGTTCATCCAAGTAAAGAACAGTATTATCAATATTTATGTTGGAGCTGTAAAATGAGTTTTTCGATAATCAGACGACAAGATGAACATAAAGTATTTCAACCAAAAGCAACTGTAACATCATCGCATAAAACATAAACCAATAGACAAACATAAAGGAAACTTTATCGACAAAGGTTTCTTGTACTGACCGGACTTGGTCTTCGTGTAATGGCGGCATTAAACGTTAAAGAAGCCAAAAAAACTACACCTTATAAAAATACGGAGCATTAACTTAAAAAGTGTACTAAAAGATAAGAAACAAGTGTATTAAGAGCGCAGTCAACATTCATTGCAAAATCGTGTTTTTTTAAACGGACATTGTTACATTGTTATGTGTCTTAACTTTGTTTAGCCAAAATGTCTCTCACTCTGGCGTGCATGTTTTTCAAAGGAGTGGAAATATTGTCAAATACGGTTGAGATATCGTTGAGACAAGATGCCCTGACCGACTTCTTACACATTTTAAAGGTTGTATTCAATACATCATGCATTTTATGTTTCAAACAAGAAAATAATTTGATAGATAACACGGTATACGTTTTCTTTTAGTTCTCTTTAAAGGATAGTTTTAAACTAGATCGACGCGTATCCCCACGCTGCATGTTTGGCGCCCCAGGGTTGGTTATGGGGTCATACATAGTTGAGATTGACCGTAAAATAACAAAGAAACAATTAACAAACAATTGATGTCATCATCCTTCGAAAACGATGTAAAATAACCTAAAACAATGTGTGAAAATCTCTGACCCGGCCCACCCCATCCCTTATAACTTTTGACCCAGGGATTAGATCAAAAATCCAAGTAGTGCAATGTAGCACATATGCACATAGCTACCATGTGTATACGTTTCAAGGTTTTAGTGCTAATAGTGTAGGAGGGGATAGTGGCCAGGACGGACGGACAGACAGCGGAGATAACCAAATGATATATTTCAAAATCCAAACGCGGACCCTACGTTCAAGGTCAAGGTCACAGGGGTACACAATTTTATAGGCATGGAAATGTAAACATAATAATGTACATGTGTTTTACATAAGAGACACGGTGTTTGAAATCCAAACGAAAACCTTCAATATTGAGGTAAAACGTTGAGGTCAAGACGGTCAAAACGCACACCGATTATCATTGCTCTACATCTATATAAAATCGGTATGTAAGTGGGGCTCAAATTACAACTGTCTGTTAGTCAGAACTTCAACCGCACATACGCTCACAATATTCAGTGTTCTCCACTCAATCTTATAGCATCTATAAACTTTTATCAGGACTTACTCATTAATATTCATACTGTTAATCAGGTTTGTCGTATGCATCGTCGACTTCTATTTCTCAAAGATCAATGTGCCGATTCGGTTGTCACAATTGGTCGCAAGGAATTAGTTGTCGCTATCATGAGTCTGTAATGTATTGGTCGATTTTCAATTTACAAGGCACATATATTTCATCACAGGATGGTGTGTCGCATGCAAGGAATGTTACACATCTCGCATCATGATTAAATCAAAGCGCTGTATGCGCTGAAGGCCTGGGGCTAGGTTTAGTGTGACGTAAAATGCATTAAGGTTGTTTTGTCCGAATTTCTCCCTTTGTCCGAATTTATACGGATTGACCCTAGCGGTTGAGTGCAGAAGCTCAGAGACTGCTTGGAAAGACAATAGTTGTGTATATACTACAGTGTACATAGACGGTGGAGGACAACACGATACTGGTTGTGGGAACGATAACCCTATGTTCAACTCTACAGATCTGGTAAAGGTTCGTCTACATAGGCGGTGAAGATATACAACAACAACATGGCCGCAAAAAACTGTTATTGTTGGCGTCAAATAAATACCTTTCAATAGCCTGAATTAGTTTTCTATTACATCATTAACAGATCAGGAAAACACTCATACTTCCTTTGTAATGTGTATACAAAAGAAAAAACACTTAAGCCCATGTCTCACTTTTGCCGGTAGAGCCCCGGTTCATCCCGGTTTGCAAACGCCGGTCGACCGGCGAGGACCGGGATGATTCGTAGAATTTTTTTAACGCAGTCACACTATTTCCCGTAGCCGCCCCGGTTGAAGCCAGTCAACAGCCCGGCAGAGTCCCGGTCCACCCGGACTGGCTACGGTTTATCCCGGTCAAGCCCCGGTTGTCGCCGGTAGTGCCCCGGTGAAAGCCGGCAGCGTCCCGGCATAGCCTCGGTTGTCGCCGGTAGTGCCCCGGTTGAGCCCCGGTGAAAGCCGGCAGCTTCCGGGCACAGCCCCGGTATACCGTAACGACGCCGGCACTCACCGTGTCTATACCGGCATCAGACCCCGGAAGAGCTACGGCAACGCCCCGGTTTTCACCCCGGTCGTCGCCGGTAATGCCCCGGCGGAGCCCCGGTGAATGCCGGTGGCGTTCCGGTCGAGCGCTGGTTTTCTTATGTACCGTAGCTATACCAGGACTCTAACAGCATTCGCCGAGGCGTTGCCGTAGCTCTGCCGGGATCTGTTTGGGCACCTGTAGGGCTACGGTGCCGTCCCGGTTGTTTCCGTAGCCGTCCCGGTTGTTTCCGGTGCCGCGCCGGTTGTTACCGGTCCTTCCCGTTGACTCCCAGTTCATCCCGGAGGTATTAAACATTTTAATACTTTCCCGGTGGAGCCCCGGTTTTCCCCGGTCGTCCCCGATTCATCCCGGTAGAGCCCGGATCACGACCCGGGGCTCCGCCGGCATCATAGTGAGACTGGGCCTTTACACTAATAAAGGACGGTGTACATATTGTGTACGTTGTCTCATGTAGAACTTTTCGCGCTCGATTTGCGCGCTCAATCTGCGCAGTGAAATATCATTTCCGGGAACTTCGTTTATTTCCGAGAATGATCATGAATATTTTTTTTTCATTTTCTTTTTTCTTGAATGTCTCGTTAACGCAAAATAAAATAACAATATCTTAAAATATGTTTATAAATACCAAATGTAATGTCTTAAGGTATTAGCACTCTAATGGGACATGTTGATTTTCTCTTCTTTCTTCGCATATTTCTTAGTATTGTGGCATTCTGCATTGATCATTAAAGTTTAAATACAATTCACCGAACAATACATTTTTTTTGACATTTTCAGTTTTGAACCCAAAATTTTTTCTCTCCATTTTTTTCTGAACCATTTATTTACAAAATTCACACTCATTCATCCAAATATTAAACAAACAAAACTTTTTTAGTATGTATTAATAGATAAATGCATACTATATACAAATATGATAGTTTACAACATGTGAGAAAAGGAATAAAGAAACAATTAACAAACAATTGATTTCATCATCCTTCGAAAACGAGTAAAATTGCAATCTCTAGTCACGAGTCTTTTTTAAATGAATTGTAAAAAAATGGCAAAAGGAAATTACAATCTTCGAACATAGAAATCATCTACAATGTATGCTTGAATGAATTTTATTTATAAAAAATGAGGGTCACCAGTGAAAACGAAAAGTTCCTGCTTTACAATCAAGGTTACCCCCCTTTTCCAGAAACGCCATACTGAATTTGAGATTTTTATATGTGAGCATAAAGATGAGCTAAATGTTCAAAAATTATTATAAATATATAAAAAAAGAGTAAAAGCCTCTATTAAACTCATAAACATATAAACATACATACCAATAAACATACATCTCATATATATTATGTGTGACATGGAACCTACTCAGTGCAGTAAGATTTGCTAACCTAGTTTGAAATTGCACGTGAAATGCGTTCTTCTATAAATAAGACTTGAAAATGTTACAGGGAAATAAGAACATTAATAATTAAGTAACAAGGCACATTTAATCATTAGATCAAACACGTTTAAAGGAAATAGATTTATCAATATATCAATGGCCAGTAATACTAGTGAGAAAACATTAAACTTATTATGACAAACAATACAAGGGCTGTTTGTAAAACATGCATGCCCACCTTATGGGCTCTCAGTTGAAGTGGTAGCCAATGTGTGAATACATTTTTTGTCACTGTGAAATTGACCTTTGACTTAGTGACCTGAAAATTAATAGGGGTCATCTGCCAGTCATGATCAATGTACCTATAAAGTTTCATGATCCTAGGCCTAATTATTCTTGAGTAATCATCAGGAAATTATTTAACTGTTTTTGAGTCACTGTGAAATTGACCTTTGACCTAGTGACCTGAAAATTAATAGGGGTCATCTGCCAGCCATGATCAATGTACCTATGAAGTTTCATGATCCTACATGGCCCTTGCTACACTTTGGGGGATTGGGACCGGGGCCCTTAAAGGGGGGAATTTCGCGTCGTTTAGGGCGAAAAGGGGAATTTTAGAAGATCTTTTCTCCAACCATTCAGCACTTAAAATTTCTATATTTTAATGCAATTTACATAAATATACATTTAATCAAAGGTTAATAGCACGATACCAGCTGGCAACTTAGGTATAAAACCATTTTACTATTTCGAGTCACTGTGACCTTGACCTTTGACCTAGTGTCCTGAAATTCACACCGGGGTCAGCTGCCAGTCATAATCAATGTACCTATGAAGTTTCATGATCCTAGGCCTAAGCGTTCTTGAGTTATCATCCGGAAACTATCTGGTGGACGGACCGACGGACCGACAGACCGACGGACCGACCAACATGTGCAAAACAATATACCCCCTCTTCTTCAAAGGGCGGCATAACAAATACATGATTGTCATGGTAGTTCTTTGAAGAACTTCGACAGGTTGGAATAAGTGTCTCCAAAAGACGCTTGGCAGTGGTGACCCTGGGCTGACCGTCAGAGTTATTCATTATGAAAATGTTCTTGAGACCATTGCGTTCAAATATCATTTTAAGATGCATAAGGTTGAGTCCAGAGCCAGCTTTAATATTTATGTTGTTGCAGCGTTGAACACATGACTGTAAACAAGAACACTCAGTGACTGCAAGTTACTAGCTTTTTTCTGGGTTGAATTTGAGTCCATAATCTGTGTGGATTCATTTTCCTCCTGAACAGGTAATCAGCATATCACTGAAAAGATAACACCATTGTTCCTTTGAAGTTGATATTTGACCAGTAGTTATATTCAGGCAGGTTCATAAGAACTTCAATAAGTTTTAGTCGAAGAAAATTATGCATAATTGCAAATTGTGTATAAATAATTTTAATTATTTTTATTTATTAAATAAAAATATTTGGTCTTTTCTTATTTATTTGGCTTCAATAAGCCTTCTCAAAGTTGTTTCTATAAATTGACAACAGTTTCTTCATGTTATTTAACAAAACAATCATAAACAGATGTCAAATACACAAGCACTTGTATAGGAGTAAGAACTGACATTAGTGTATCATGAGAAGTGTGACATAATCCATTATGATATGCGTCATCGTTTTTATTTATTCAGACATTCACGACATAGCATGCCATTACTAGTATTTTATATGATACACCCTTTTAAACTGGATTAATAAGAAAGTGTAAAAACCACATATATACATTCTTCATCCAAATGTTAATACCAAATACATGTATTATCCCTACTGGATATGAAACTGACTATTAACGTTACATTTTATTTATTACTTATTTATTTTGTGCGTTCGTCGATACGTCAATCATGAAAACAGTCGACACTGCACGAACTGTGGACGTCAAAATCATATTACACGTGACTGCAGACTACCCAAAAGACAATAGGATACTGATGACAGACGTACTACATCGTTATATAGCACAACTAAATGTGACATTCTTTCGTCGGTATGTAACCAATGTAACTCGCACAAATGTAAGTGTAGTTTTATCATTGCTAATGATGATGAAAATCAACATAAACCAAATGGCTTAAGATTAAATAATGATAGATGTAGCACAATAAATATATCATCCCTGGATAGTAACGTTCTTATGGAATCTCATATACAATCTACTTTAAAATGCAACATAAATAATGATTGTTCTATTTCATTTACACATAAAGGTTTGCATGTTATGCATTTGAATATCCAACATCTATTTCCTAAATTGGATGAAATTCGTGTTTACTTACATGAAAATAGTTCTTTAGATATAGTAGGCTTTTGTGAAAAGTTTATATTAAAGATAGCATCTCTTTTGTACGTAGACATGATTTAGAAAGTGAAGATATTGAATCTATTTGGCTACAAATCAACAATTTTAAGTACAAACCATATCTAATTAACTTTGTTTATCGCCCACCAAATAGCCCTCAATCTTGGATTGACTCATTTGAGTTACAGATAAATAAGGCAAACATGGAAGATTGTAATTTGTATTCAACCGGGGATTGTAATTTTCAATGTTTAGGCCAAAACATATTTAACAATAAGAAATGGGAAAAACTTGTCACTGATTTAAATTTAAAACAACATGTGTATTTCCAACAAGAGTTACTGAACGTTCTTCATAATATAAGACCATTTGTATTCAAAATATGACAACATTTCGGAGGTAATCATACCAAAAATAGGCATAAGTGACCATTACCCAGTGGTTGTATATAAAGCATCAAAGGTAAAATTGTTAAGACAGATGATCATACAATTATTAAGTACAGATGTTTTCACAAATTTAATGAAATCAATTTTCAAAACGACTTAGCAAATGCTTATTTTGATATAGTTGAAACAAAAGAGGATACTAATGAGGCATTTGAAGTATTTTATAACATATTAAACTCAGTTCTTAATCAGAACGCACCTATCAAACATAAAAAAGTGAAGAGATTACAACAACCTCGTTGGTACAACGAAAACGTAAAACAAGGCAGGTCTTTAAGGGAGAAATATAAACGTGAATCTAATTGGCCACAATATAAGTTGTGGCGTAATAAATGTAACAGTGCAATCAAGATGGCTAAAAAAGAATGCGGTACAAAACAAAACATGTGCGAAATCGCTCTGGAAAACTATTTAAATAGCATCAAATGAACTTGAAGAATCCTCTATTTTACCAAACGTAATAAGAAAGGATGATCAGGTTATATCTGGTAAAATAAATGTAGCTAATGCATTTAATGACCACTTTGTTGACATCTCTAAACTTATTAAAAAGACTGAGTTTACTGAACACGATTTCAACTCACTTAAAACATATCTAGAAGCTAAGCTAGATTCTAAGCATTTCTCGGTTCAGTTTATTACTTCATTAAAAGTTAGTACTTTAATTGATCAACTACATTCAAACAAATCTGCTGGTGCTGATGGTTTAGGGCCCAGCATTATTAAACTTTGCAAAGAATTCATAATTCAACCAATCACTGCTGTTATTAATAACTGTATATCACATGGTACCTTTCCAGACATGCTTAAAATTGCAAACGTACAAAGGGGGATCGGTAGAAGATCCCAATAATTATAGACCAATATCACTTTTACCTACTATATCTAAAATATTTGAAAAGCATATAGCTAAACAATTGCATATATATCTAGAATCTACAGGTATATTAAACAGAACTCAGTCGGGTTTTCGCAAATATCATTCTTGTCAAACAGCATTGATTAATATAGTAGATTCATGGCTTAAACAAATTGATAATGATAATCTGGTAGGTACAATTTTAAAAACAGCATTTGATCTTGTGGACCATAGGGTTCTTTTATACAAGTTCAAACTTTATCATTTTAATGATGTCATGCGACCTTTTTTCTTCATATCTCCAAAATCGATTTCAGAATATCAAAGCAGAAAACACTACCTCTACTTGTAAAAGCATCATTGCTGGTGTTCCCCAAGGATCTATTTTGGGACCTCTTCTATTTCTTATTTACGTTAATGATCTTTCGCAAAATCTTACATGTAAATCTGCAATGTATGCTGATAATACAACATTGCACACTGTGGGAAAAGATATTCAAACAGTTCAAAATAATCTACAAACAAATCCTTTGATTGTAAATAAATGGTGCCCAACTAATAACATGATTATTAATCCACTAAAAACTACTTGTATGATATAAGGGGCGAAACGGAAAACTAAAAAATTAACAAATCTAAAACTTAAAATTTCAGATACGGTGATCGAAACAGTAAATTGTCAAAAACTTCTTGGCCTTTATATTGACAATACTCTACCTTGGAAACTACACATTAACAGAGTTTGTTCAAAAATGTCATCTCGAATGTTTCTTCTGCAAAAAATAAAAGCTTTGTGTTGATAGCAAAACAAGGCATTCCTTTCTTGCAAAGTTAAAGACTCTTTTTAGAGTTTTTATAAGTACATACGTACAGCTCAGACCCGGAGGGGGGGGGGGGGTCAATAGCTGGGAGTTGGATTATTGCAGCTATCTTCTTTACGTGATGGGTTTTGCCGTATGATAACCCGTTCACATGGCTACAGTCATCATAAATCCACTTTATCCTCTTTTACTGCTAACCAACAATATTACATTTTGTAAGTGACACGGGTTCTAAACGTTATTCTTGACAGTGGTCAAAATTTTCAAGCGTTTGACATTCGTATTTCCAGGAATCGATTTCTTCATAAATATCAACACTACCATGCATTAGTTTACACGTTTTATGACACTGTCATGTTATATAGTGATGTTCTGTATTTACAAGGCGGGTTATTGAGATCTGCGAAGAACTTCTTTCGAAGAACTTCTTTGTTTGCGCCAAGTGGTAGATCGGACTTTAAGGAATTCATTCTTTTGAGGGTTTTGACTGTCTCAGAAATTTGTATCATTACTTTGGCCTTAGGGCTTCGCCCCAGGCGAAAACGGACAGGCATACTATCGTATAGGTAGTTATCTGAAATAATGCTGCGTAACAGAATATTCGTTCAATTTCGCCAAACATTAACACAAAGCATATGACACGCAGCCACATGTTGATGGCATTAACTAATCGCCACAGTATTGAATACTTTCAAATAATCTTCGTATCATGCAAGGGCAAACACTCTTAAATATTATTAGCTATGATACACTGTCTTCAATAAAAACGTTATTGCATTTATTTAATGTTCTTGTTAAGAGAGCAACTTTGTTGGTATCTAAGGGTTTTATTTAGTACTTAATTAGTATGTTAAATGCCTTTTAGAGGGAGTGCGATGGACATTTACAATAACTCTTCTGCCGAAACGTATTCTAGTGAATTGGTCATTTGTAATATCATCGTTTGATAGATACATTTTATTTGTATTATAATAGATCGATTCTGGTTAAAAGATTAATCGGATAAAATAACATGCATGTGACACTGTACTTAACAGTTTCGGTGTTGTGTTTATTCATAACACGAAGTAAATAGAGGTAAAATACTGGATTCCACAAGGGATATTTCTTTCGGACTTAGTGTGTGTCTGTATACATTAATTTGTAATATTACTGCAATATTATTAAAAAATATTACTACACATTTCAACGTACAAATCAGTATGCATTGAAAGCATATGTTTATGATATTAATATATGCAAGTGGAATTTATATACTACTACGTTAACAAGTTCCGAGGTTATGCACTTTTTTATGTTATAATGGCTATAGCATAATTTTTACCAAAATGGTAATTAACAGCTACACTTCATTGGGATGACACAGTTAAAGTTTCAATTGATCGCTCGAGGAATACGAAAGTAGTACGATCCACGAATTCATATCATCATTTTCGAGCACATTTAAGGACGAACAATTGGATTCATCATACCTAGCCACGCAAGTGTGCCAAGTAATTACGCCATTTTTGCGTTGTGGTTGTGGTGGTGAACAAATTTGTACTGTGAAAATGTTACTTTATTATTTATTGCGTATCGTATAAGGAGATTGAGTTAGAAGTATTATTTTAGAAGTACATCTGTCGAATTTTTTACATTTATTTTAAATTAAAAATTTTGAAAATGCCAAAACATATTTTCCGGATAATTATGGCATCATAAAAAGACATACATATGTGTTATGTTAAAAAAAAGTTACGTGTGTCTGTTTGGAATAAAAGCTGTCCCTAATCTCTTTCTATAAATCATATAACCGGCGCATATCTCATCAAAATTAATGTATCTGACATTCTAAGAGTAATTTATGACAATGTTTTATACACTGAAATGATCAGTTTTATATTGCCGAAGAAGCTCTCAAATGTACAAGCCTGTATACTTAATTTCAAAGGCGAAGAAATTAATTAAAAAATGCGTTCATATAAATTCCTTACACTGTTTATTCGACAACACTTTATGATAAAAACAATATAAAACTTGTAACACTATCTTATTCTTATTTAGAGTCTTAACGAGTTTTTAAAGCGGAATATCACAGACTGGAAAGGAAAGCGCAATTTTCTTCTGTTTGTGCTCTACATGTGACCACTGAGTCGTTAATTCGAAACACACATGGGATCTCAATATGCATAACAAGCATTTTCACGAAATAGCTCAATTTGTTTTTTCTTTATGTACATTTTTTTTCTGACACTTTGTGTCATCTTATATAACGGTTGTGTACAAAACGATTTGTCATCACTTTAGTTCGTTAGTGCTTTATATTTGTGTGCGTTTTTATGTGATATATTATGACGTAATTTTAATATTGCATGTTTTATAATGTGCAGATTATATAAGAAATATATATCACCACAACATGCATATAAATAGATAGTAACGGCAATTAAATTAACATAATATACCGTGTTATTTTATAAACAAATTAATGTCACAATATCAACAAAAATACCATCTCGACAAAGAATACATATTGAGTTGTTTAACTACGCATAAGCCATACAAAAACACCGCCAGCGCAGTACAATATTTCTCTCATGACAGTTGTACAAATAATTAACAAATATTGATGAAACAGAAGTTATTGCGCTTATTATAATTATTATTAGCGAACAAAACAACTTTTATTATTAGTATGCGCGAATAATAAAACAATCGGGTACATATGCTTATCTATACATTAAACTTCAAAATCGCTGTTAATTTGCCGATACACACCGTTTATTTATTTTTTTTTATCAAAATTTCAATGTTTTGCAATATGGCCTTGTTGTTTTTTCCCAAAAAATTGTGTGCTTCATATTTTGCGCGGGCCACCGAATTTACCGCGTCATAAACCGTTTCCAACGCTTGTGTAGCTCTTTGACAACTTAAGTGATTCCCTCAGCAGCCGGAGTTGGTTTGTCTTCCTGGCGTTTTATTGGATCCTCGATTTCCAATACAATAACTCCGCAGCGGTCTTCTTATAAATAAGAGATCACATCAATAGAGTGATTGTTGGCCGAAATGATGGAATCGGCTTTAAAAAATATATCGCAAGATTGGCATTTTGGTCGTACAGATTGAATAATAACGACTGTTAAGATTCGGGAGTATACGAAGCAGTTTTCGTGTGGATAATCGAAAAAATATTCATAACGGTAGGGCGAAAACGGAATTTATTGTAGATTTATAGTGTTTTGTTTTAAGAGTAATGATACAATATCTTTGATGGTTGGGTAACACGGAAATGCATATCAAACCGATATAACATAACATGTTGAATAAATTCTTAGTATAATTTAAACACTTGGATTCCGCTATCAATGTTGTTGATCAAGGCATTTACAGGATATGATGAATGGTTCGTAGTCTCGATTGTTGTTCCTTGCTGTTATAACTGGTATAAATTACGCAGATACTTAAGTTTCACATTCAAACCGAAATGTATACATTCTGGAATTACATAAACGTGTTTTTGTTTTAATATCCCGAAGCTAAGCATTGAATAGTTTTAATTTGGCTTCGGCGCCATTATATAACTCTTACAGAATTATGTCCCTGTCTTTAACTGTTCTTTAAATAGTGGTGGCAGATGAACGTATGGTATAATTCTTACACATGTATGTTCCGGTCTGAAACCATTCATTGTCATTACAAAAAATCATTATGATATCAGCTGCAGTTTGTTAAAAGAAAACTCCGTAAATATTATTTGAATACTAAACAAACATACAGATCTAGAGCATTTTATTATGATACTTTATTTACAATGCGTTCTCTCTGCTATTCAAAAGTTTTGCAATTAATGTAAAAAAACTAGAAGCTTATCAAAAATAACAACTTATTTTGCATTAAAAAACACATTCAGTTTTTCAAATTCACGTTATAGGAAAATAGAAGGATTGTTTTTAAGGTTTTAATGTATTTTACCGTGTGTGTTATCTAACGAGGTTCCTACAAGATCTAGCACGATTCCAAAAGCAATTCCATTATTTCGATTAAATTATTGTGTCGTTTACTCTCTAGAGTGTTCAATATTTATTATTTATTATAATACACATACAATAATACGATACAAGTTGTATCCTATTTGATGTTTGATTTCTAACACGGTTCTTGTCTTTATACTTTTATGTGAAAGACTCCGCTATTGATTTTCGTTGTTTCAATTTCTATTACGATGGTCTTTTACCATCAAATCTATTGCGTATCTTCCTTTTTTGTGCGAACCATCATACCATTTTTAGAGTTCAGAATTGAAGGGGTCTTTTCACAGATTTTGGCATGTTTTTAATTTTGTAATAAATTCTTTATATTGTTCACGTTACCATCGGATATAAAAAGCTCCAGTAAAAAATCGAAATAAAAAATTTAAAAAGAAAAAAAGGTAACCCTCAGAAGGGCTCGAACCACTGACCCCTGGAGTCCCGCCTAGCCCACTCGACCATTCTTCCGGATACAATGGCAGGTGTATTTTATACTTCATATAACCAATCCTCGTAGTTTCACTAAATATAACGACAACAACAGAACTCTCCAAATTATTAATTTGTTCGCGTTGCAACGCTTTATAATTTTCGGGTATTTAAATCGTCAAAAGATGCATATAATGGCTATTTTAGAGCATGATAAATGTTCAGTAGTACCGTTTCCTCACAAATGACATAACTAAAACGAAAATTTGCGAATCTGAAACATTTTTTTAATTTTGTCAATTTACCCAAACGTGAAAAGGCCCCTTTAAAGTTAAAATCTATTAAGGTTACAAGTGATTTTTTTTTATAAATACAATGGAATTGCACCTTTTCTGAATCATTATGTTTGAATGGTGGATTTATCAAGGCATCATATATTAATTGAACAGCAGAAAACAGTCTTGCATAATTTAGTACAAATGTCATCTCGCGCATGTTATTGTAAATGTGGAGAGTATTTAACATTGTTCTGTATCTTTCACAAACGTACACTCATGGAATGTTTTAACATGCACTACGTACTCGCAAAGAGAATGCATTGCACGATGATTTACTTTTTACCGCTACAAGTATATGTTATATGTACATAAACAATATTGCGCAATGATATGGCTTCATAATTCAAATATTGAAAGCAATTTTGTACAAGCCTTCTCTCAGTCATGAAACATTTTCTCAATTTGATTGCTAGATTCACTTTGTGAATCTACTGTTGAAAATAAAAACAAATTACCGATGTTGCTTCTGATTTCATTATGATATGAAGGATCGCATGAGAAAATGAATTTCGTATTAGACTGTTAATGAAATTCTTCATCAAATAAGCACGTTCGCAAAAGTTTTGTCATAATAACGACATAGCTGTCATGATGTTTGAAATTGCAAAGTCAATCATACATTTTTGCACGTTTAAAAATGTCACCTAAAGTCGATATAGTTGTTTATTTGATCTCCGGCCTGATTTCCGTTTGATAGTTTTACCAACAAACGTCGGTTAAAATAATCCTCGTTTATTTTCAAATTGGATGAAACGATGCAATAAGAGTGTTATTTAAACATCACATCAAATTAATTCTTTGTTTGTGTGTATTAATTAGATTAAAACAGAATGACGGTTTTGTAATGGCAAAAACTAAACCATTTTTTGTCATGTTTATTTTGTGTACAGCACATCATCGACATGTAATGAAAATGTTTAGTGATATGTGAAGTATTGTACCTGGTAGCTCGTTCGTAGATCTATACGATCACGTTTGTTTGATCCATTTACAATTAAAAATAATCTTGTCATTATTCAACACCTGCACATTTATCAACTGTTTTAAGCAGAAATAGCATTGACAATTTTACCATGCGTGTCGTGTTTATGTGAGTGTTTGTCTAATTACAACTCTCTCTACTATTGTTTATACTTCACCGATATATTGGACCCGTGAGAACTAGCCGTGAATTTCATATTGATTTGTTTGTCGATACGATCACCATGAATGTTCGCCACTAGTATGTGTCAGTTAAAAATGCATGTAAATTTACCTGATTGGATGATGGAAACAATATATGCAATGTATGAATATAACACATAGTATTGTAATGTTCTCATATGGACCTTCATGACCAATAACTCACTTGTGCGCTATGTGAGGAAAATAAAGCCGATCCATTCAAAATATATGATCGACCATATACCTTAGTATAGTAAATGACGGAGTTCAATGTTGAATAAATTAATAATAGATTCATCACTCCAGGGACTGGGAACAACTATTGTTTGATGAACAAAATTGAACCCAACACTTGTTATTGACAGCCATTATTGACGTCATAGGTAAATTAAAAACAAACAGCTGAATTGAAAACCATTTTTTTTTAAATATAAGTCCTTGTACAGTCAACAAGTGTAACTAGAAGTGTTAAAAAAAACACAAACTCGCAGCTCAATCACAAGTTAGGCAACAACAAATTGATTAAATGCTCGATGGATTCGCCGCACCTAAAAATCTTAAAACTAAATAAAAATATTTTATTTTTATTTTGCGCCCGCAGCAAAACAATTTGCTGCGCACCTGCTTATTAAATGATTTAGTTTTATTTAGCCTACGTATTTGACGACATAGAGTGTTATAAAGCTATGCGTTATTACATTGGTTTATTGTAAAAACAAATGGCAGCGTTCGTCTGTCTTGTCATGTCGGCAAAAGACACAAATGGCAATGTTAATTTTCCACCGGGGCAAGTAGTCATTGCATCACAGATGATTTGAGTTATTTTATAATTTCAACCGTATTTACATCAGGATTTGAAATGTCTCCGGCATGCGTTTAATTGGTAAAAATCTGCAATAAACTTGTTGGTATTGATTAAGTTAAATTATCAAAAATTAACATGCAAAGGAGTGTCGCCGTTGAACTGGACAAAAAATGTCGAGTATAATATAAATTGTACGAGTCACCTATCTTCTAGTTCAAACTGTTAATGGCTAAGTGTAAGGTGTACATTATGCCCCTTAAACATGAATTTAGCATAAGTAAGAAAGTGAAGAAACTTTCTGGACCTAAACGACTTTACTGTCATTTGATTGACTTTTTATATTTTAAAATACTCAATTTTAACTACCTATTTCTTATTTTTCTTTCATTAGGAAGTTATGTTTTTTTTTACTTTACAAAACTTAAACTTCTCATTCCTAATTTTAATAGTGCTAAAATAACAAAAGTAATGCATCGAGTATTGTATAATACCATAACCTATGATATTTAGAACTAATAGAAATTCGAGATATTTTGTATCAGTGTGTTTTGCCCAAAATAACAGACTCCTATAGGCTGTGTCCAAATTGAAAATTGTACAAAAAGCTGTTTCCCAAAAAGTAACTTTTTTCCTATTAAAAGTCTCGCCAAAATTTCCAAAAAATAAGTCATTTAAAAAAAAAATAAACTCAATTGGATTATTGAGTTTATCATACAGCAGTTTAATACCCTAGCACTTTATAATATATATTTTAGAAAGCAGTTAAACTTGCACTTATTAACAATTGGTATACTGTTATCTATACTCATAATACTAATGATTTAATATTCCCAATTTCATGAGTTATTGCACGTTATCCCCAATCAAAAAGGCACAGGCTGTAAAATATGACGCAAAGAAAAATCACTGCTTATGCTTGATATTTATTGTATTATTTATTGTGTCATGTTATTTAACCATCATTGACAGAAAACTGAGCTTCTTATATAACTTTGATAATGAAAACTACATGTACCGTGTTAAATTTAAGTAATCACTACCTGGTGTGAGAAAGCAGAACAGAGACTTTTTATCCCCCGCCATAGGCGGAGGGATATTGTTTTGGCGTTGTCCATACGTTCGACCGTCTTTCCGTCCTTCCGTCCGTCCGGCACTTTTGTGGAAGTGCTTTGGCGGATTTCATTGAAATAGGTATGCGTATATATATGGATAAGAGGATGATGCACGCTAAATAGCATTGTACACAATATGTTAATAACGGAGTTATGGCCCTTTGTATCTTGAAAAAATATCCGGAGCCTTATCTTGGAAGTGCTCTGGCGGATTTCTTTGAAACTTGGTATGAGTATAGTATATATATGGATAATAGGATGATGCATGCCAAATGGCATTGTACACCATTGGGTAATAATGGAGTTATGGCCCTTTGTATATTGAAAAACGTTTGTGTGTGTGTCCGGAGCCATATCTTGCAACTGCTTTGACGGATTTCATTGAAACTTGGTAGGAGATTATATATGGATAAGAGGATGATGCACGTCGGCGTTGTCCATTCGCCCAGAAAACTTTTGTGTCAAGAAGTATATTCGCGGGGGATATTTAACGAATTTGCTTGTTTTCTATATTTTTACAAACATTTGACAAGGGCTTTAACTCAATTATTACTTCTAAATGATCTTGTACTGGTATTTTGCAGATATCATGCATCTATTTGGCAAAATATATCAATTTACATAGACAATGTGTGTATTTTTTCTGTTTTCGCTCGCCTGTGATTTAACAAAAAATAGAATAAAAATAAATTTATTTTTATTTCGCTCGCTCGCTCCATTTTTGGGAAGCAAAAATCCGTAGAACATATCATCAATTTGTTGTGGCCTTAAAATAATTATGTTGGATACTCATGTTGCTATATTTTACCGATTGTAAAGGGCTATTCAATAATATGATGCCTTCATTACATTCTGCAACACAGTCACTTATAAGTACGAAAAGACCATAACTGTAAGGAATGAACATACAATTCAGAAAAGTATTTTACTTAGTTTCGTCACTTTTATAGACTGAATACGCATTACCGAAACATTTAGTGTCAGCAATAAGATGCGGCCAGAAATAGCCGTTCAAAATGCTAACATGTTGTAACAATGTTATTGATTACTCCCTTTCAAATACTTTTCTCTAATGTCATGCCTTCGTGGCTACCAATTTACCCATTTACTACATACTACTGTCCATGCTGAATTTATCTTGCTTAAGACGACTGTCCATCTAATGTCACTACATAGAAACTACTCTCTAAGAAGTAAAAACTGTTAATTTAGCATTGCTGTTTTTGTAATACTAAAATACCGTTTATTTTGCGCCGTGTGACCGTCTATGCAGCAACAACAACTTATTAATACAAACTGGATACAAACTACTGTAATAAATGGATACGTGGTTTAGAGTTGCTACTTATTATTGGCTCCATACATTTTACCCTACGTCAGACAGGCATTGTGTATAGTACATTTCTGAAGCAGAATATGCACAGACTAATGCAATAACCTATACTTTTGATTATTTGCAACTGTATAATCCTTCCAATGGGATCTATTCGATGATCAATTATCTAATTCACACAACTGTAAGAAATTAAAAATTGCTTATTAAATTAAGTGTGTTTCAAACCGGATGTTTTACTCTATATTTTACGGAAGGTGATGGGCATGTCCTCTGTGTGTTCGAACTTGTTGAGGAGGAAGACTGTCGTGACGTCATCGCTCCATCACACAAACCTGACTCGAAGTCTGGGATTGCTCGGGGCTATAGCGATCGGTAAGCAAACAAATGGCATATATAAAGCATGAATCTGACGGTGCTAGGTGTATATTGCATATGAATAAACAATTTGAAGAGCACGTTAACATGGTCTCGGGGCTTAGCAGCATCTACGTATTGTACAACTATTTCGTTATTCAGCTTAAAGCCTAAAAGTAGAATTCAAGAACAACATGAAAATATTATCCAAGAAATAAAAAAGCATCCATTTGTACGGTTTACTCTATGCAAAAAATATAATCGGGAATTCGTTTGAAACTAGTTGAAATTACCTTCTTACTAACAGACAAAACATCAAAGCGAGCACAGCCTATTCTCTATGGCGGGTGAAATTATCATCCTCAGAAAAAATGGCCGGATGATTAATTCGCTGTACAGATAATGATGGATAGAGTTAGGGGTAGATGAATGAACTACTTTGCGGGCAAGTCAATGTCATTGTTATACAAGGGGTCTCAAGCGAATAATGAGCATTTTGAATTGTAATATTCGTGACGACATGTATGCCAATAATTATTTCCACTCAAAATAATTAGTGCGTAATGGCGTATTAAATTGTGGTTTGATAATCTCTGTTGAAACAATAATTCATGTAAAAGTCTGCAAAATGATATATTATAGGTTTGTAATGTGGCGTCTTCGTACGAAGAACCGGTAAATACTCCATATGGCAATACAACGTTAATTTGCGAATGTCTGTAATGACGCAAACGTACAGTCTAGTTTAAAAAAGTGAATTAAGTTACGCGTACATTTTTCACAGAAATATACCAACATATAACATTTATGTATTTTATTTCACATCAAAATATTTAAGAAGAAAAAAACATTTTTACAAACAATAAAATCAAGTTTCTTTTATCTTGAGTTAAAATTCTAATGAATAATTTGGTAAGTTATTGCAATAAACTATTTATAGTATAATATTATTTTAACTTTGTTTTGGATGTGCTATATTTTTTATACCGTCTTGAAACGATTTCACAAACATGACCACAGTGAAAATTAAATGGTTTTTCAATAAATGAAGTAAAATTACATGTTATTTGCAACTTTCGTTTACAATTTATGATGATTAACAAGTGAATTTGTTTTTCTGCAATTCGCGATTCAGAATAAACCGAGATTATTAATTTTGACCTGAAAACCGATACAAATGTCCTGTTTAAATGAAATTGAAGTCCTATGAGTATTATTTGGGGAAAGAGAAAGTTGTCGCGGTAAACAAGCAAACAATGAATTCTGTCACTGTTTATTACAATTAAGTGTTAGGAAATTGTATCATTTTGGTGGAATGAAGAAAATAAATACGACGTTAACACATTGAAGCATTTTAATTTACTTTAAGTGCATGTTTTTCTCGCATGAACATCATTTTACTATCTTTTCAACGATTCATTGTCAATTTTACGACTAAAGCTGTAAACGTTTAAAATGTGGCTTAATTAGTCTTCGTTGAGACCTTAAAATTTCAACGATGTAATCAAATGAATTTAAATTTAGCATCAGTAAGTGATCATTCCTTGAAATGTTGATAACTATTTTAATAATTAAATTAAAAGCACTAAAGCTGCATCCAAGTATTTTGACCAGTACAATCGCATTACAGGAATTGTTGAAATGCAATATTTAAGATGCACGCATTTGTTTTTGTGCTTCCTTTCAAAGAAATGCGTCTTAGCTGAGTATTTGGTCTCGAAATAATGTACGTTTTTATACGTTTAGACATAAGTCTAAGTCTATTCCCTTCTGGACGTTATGTGTATTTTTAACAAGGCTTTGCAAAGTCATGTAGAGGGATGCTTGAAGTTCAAGTTTACTTAGAGTGGACAGTTGTCATACTGGATTTCACTATGGAAACTATTTTGGCATTCATAAGAAGTTTTTTGTTTGTAAATATTTCGTCTTTTCTCATTTTTACTGTTACAAATTTATATTTTTGAAAATAGTTGTATATGATTATGGTTATAAATAAATATGCGGTTGAAGTACTTTCGAACTATTTCATAATCAGAATGATTGAAAGTCATGATCAGGGTCAAATTAGGAAAATTTAGTACATAAATAACCTCGAATCTATTTTATTTTGCGAAGGCAACCATTATTTAAGCTCTTGTAACTTTGATTGCAAACATTGTATGGCAGTTTTAGTAACTAGCTCATTCACATAAGACCACATCTATTTAATACCAAAGCTGGTAAGTCATACCATTTTTGTGTGTTTTAAATTCAGACACACAATCATTAATGCCTAGGAATTCAAAGGTCATATTCGTGTCAAGTTCAAATAATAAAACATGTTATTTAAAATGAATAAAATGCCTATATTTTGAGAGTGTTAGGTGAAGACATTTAAAGATAATTTTGGCAAATGTACACGTATGGAATAGTTATATTATTAAAGTTGTCTTAGATTCATGGAATAAATTTTAAATGATAACAATATTCCAAAATATTGTTTAGAAAGCAATTATGGAATTTATTTTCATAACCAGACCTTGTGATTTACAATGAATCTTGTTGCTAAGGGATACAACTGTTTCAATCACATATCTTAATAGAAGAGGCACTTGTTTAATAAATAGTGACAACATAATATGAAATGTAAATGCTTATCAATGAACAGGTCATCTTATGTCCATAATATGAGAAAGTGCTTAAAAAATGTAATGAAACGTAAGGTACCATTCTGCGCCCGATTGTATAAACGGTGGTTAATATAATGTGTAGCAATACGATTGCCACAGTTATGTACATGGTAAGGTAACTTCAGCATATTTTCCTTTGTATGTACGATAGTTACTGCGCGGTTACATAACCATAACAACTTTTCAATTTAGCGCCTTAAAATTACCTGCCCGGACTATTGCGCTATCACATTAACGTTTACACAATTAAATATGTTATTTTCGTCACAACAACGCGTTTTTAATATTTCGTAAAATGTGAAGCTAATTATAGATCATACTAGTAGATGCATCACCAAACACAACTGAATTTTAGTTTTAATATTTGTCCAGAATAAATTTATATTTGTATACAAATTCATTTGATACAATTAATAAAATTAAAGCATTCATTTGCGGCAAAATGCTGCTTTCGTTTCAATGAAATTTTCAGTGCTGCTTGACTCTTTAAAGTTATATTGCATAACCTTATACTTAAAAATAAATAGACATGCAGTCTTTAACAACATACGTGATATTAATCTTTTGTTATACAGTTTATTCTTAAGCGGTATGGACATTATTACATGTATCTTCACTCACAGGAATACTTAAGCATTATTTAGACGGATATGATTTTTCTGATTGATAGATAAATACATTGATACATTTTATATGAAATGTCAACTGACTGTAAAGTTGAAATTATGACGCAAATAATGTGAAGAATTAAATGTAGTTTATAGATATCCCAAAAAAGTGAAATAATTTTACAAATATATTGAATAAATAACAGATAACAACTATCAAGTCTTTATTATAATACGGACTTATTTTATGCGAACGGCATAAAAGTCTTCTAAAAGCCTCTCGAAAAACGAAAATAACTAGAATGACGTCTTATTAGATACTAACATAGTTTTAAGGCATATGTTTGTAGTTGAACTATGATGTATTAAGTCCATATAAATGCCTAATAACAATAACTTATATGTGAATATCGCGATATTTAACATATTGAAACAGAAGCAACAGAACTATTTTTAAAGTAATTAAATGGTTACTATCCAGCAAGCAAGATGTATATGGCATCCATATAAACCAATATGGGTCCTATATGACAAACGATGATGGGTCCACTTGGGTTTTGAAACTCGTAACGATAAGGCAGCAATGTGTGCTGTACATGTAGTGTATGGGTCATATATGCGTCTCATTTAATCTCTTTATTAGTCAAATATTGCCCCAATGCTGGCTGATAATATGTATATCTATAAGAAGCTTTTCGGTAACTTACTTTTATATAAATCAATGATTTACTTATCCCCAACATCATTTTATAAAAATATTAAGCCAAATGTAATGGACGATGAGGTTCTCTCCTTATTTGTGCATGATTGTGACTGTCTACATCTCCTGCCTGTTGCCGTCAGGGACTTATCTCCCGGCTTCGTGAAAAACTTAGGTGTCAAATTTTCCAATTCGTTGACTTAAGAACATGAAAACAAAATTAACGAATATCCTTAATATATGCATATTTAATTGTATGTGTTATACGTCCCATAAGAATGGCATTGCGTAAACAATGCTACAAACGTAACACTTGAGCGCATACAATTATAAAACATGTGGTCAACTGTTCTTTACATACATTATGCGTAAACATTTATCGTTATAATAAAAACGATGCAACGCCACAAATGATATGATTATTTAAAAATAAGTTATTTATACAACTGTTCGCATAAACAACTCATATCAGTTCAGCATAAACAACTCATATCAGTTCAAATTCAACCTGGTGATACGTTAAAAACAACCTCTCTTTTGGACGCCATCTTGTTAAAATGCAGTATGCCAACTGTCCACCAACACCACTAAATCAGGCACTCACCTACACGAATTCCCACAGGGACTAGACTTTACACGGTGGAAATATGACATAGAAAATTGGTCTTTTGACAATTCCAGGGATTGGCTCTTCACTCGGCATTGGAACTTTTGTTATAACATCTTACGCGATTCAAAACGTTGCCGGTCCCTCTTTTGTGATATCCGTTATCATAGCTGGTGTCGCAAATCTCCTTGCAGGTATGACTATTTTATAGAAACTAATTGTTTGTTTTCTTGAAAATATGCAAAGATACGAACGGCAATTTTAAAATATATGATTTCTTTTGGAACTTATTTTTTTATTTTTTATTTAACGCAATAACGGCCCTTCGAAGTTATGGGGATAATATACTTCTTTGTCCTAATCTGTTAGCCGGTCAGTCTATTATTGAACCATTTTGTTTCCACACAATCTGCAGAGAACACTTTGACATTGTATCTTTAATTTGGTGTGCTGATTTCTTTATATTGGAGGGGGGGGGGGAAGAAAAAGGTCGTAGGTCAATGAGTTTTTACAAACACTTGTTTCAGAATGTTATATTTAGACCAGTTCGGTAATTATTATCAATATTCTTGCTAATCACTAGAAAAGTAACGATGATATATATCAGACATGAGGTCAACAAATCAAAGTCGAGAGTCACATTAAAACTTTGCTTAATATAACAAAGCTCTAAGTTTAGATATTTCTGAAAACAGATATCGTGAAGACAATGTTAAACGGACATCTTTAGCAAATATGTATTGTTTGTTCTAGGGTTAGCATATGCTGAGAACAGTGCACGGCTTCCTCGTGCTGGATCGGCCTACTTCTACACGTATGTCGCGCTCGGTGAGCTTTGCGGCTTTGTAGTAGGCTGGCACCTGCTACTGGAGAACGTCATTGCAGCAGCAATAGCCGCCAAAGCGTGGAGCCAGTACGTCAACTTTATAACCAATGGGACGATTTCCAGGTATATTTAGAATATATATTCTGATACCAATGATTAATACGTTAAAAACTAACAAATACCGTGTGTCTTTAATGATGCATGGCTCCAAACATAAGAGAAATAAACAGACGCCTGTTAAAGACCAATCTTGCAAAACGAAATTAGGTCAAATAAGCTTGCTTTGTTTTAACGTTTGTGTTACAAATATACACACCAATAATGATTATTTATGCCATACAGTTAACTGTGTTGAATTACTGATGTTTGATATTAAATGAAATTTACCAATACATATTATTTCTATTATTCAATTAAATGATTTAGTAATTAAAACCCCATAGCTATAGTTATTATAAACATATTTTAACAGCACTAAATTGTTCAGGAAAAAACATCATTATGAGAACATAAGTTGGTTATAAACATATAATTAGTATTACAATTTTCTGCCCGCAATGTTATGTTTAAAAGTGCTAATTATGTACGATGACAAGAACATTAACGAACGTAAATTGTCTACAATATTTACAATAACTTCAATATAATTTGCCTGATTAAGATCATTAAACACTGAAAAAATGGTAACGTGAGTATTCGTAATTACTTTTAAGGAGCCACTTAATTGAAATGGGGAAAACAGGAAGACATAGTTCAATAAAAATAAGAAAAAATTATGTATATCCAACGAAAAAGAGATTTAACAGTGAAATCAATAATCTGCATTCGAAATTTGGAAATAATCAGAATATTTTAGCTCCTGCTAAGAAAGATTTGTAGCTAGAAAAGTCGAGATATAACGAGAATATTTAAACGAAATAAACGCTAAACACTCTCTTACTGATATGATTGGAAAGTTAGCGTTTGAAATTCGTGAGGCATATTAAACATTGCCGTTTTTTCGTTATTTGCGTTTGATTTTGCTACTCAATGTCTCGGATTTGTACAGCGGACAGGCGATATTTTTATTTAACTGCTTGTCTTGCTTTTATAAATTGTTAACACTTTTCCAAAAATAATATATTTGCTAGTAATTGTTTTAGCATAAATATGAAAATCTGATAACTATTAATTAAAAATGTGAATGTTCCATAATTCCATTATCGTCTTGATAATTAGAAAGGAAATATTTTCTTATGCCACATTTTAGGAGCAATTTCTTCTGAAAGATTTACCACAAGAGTATTACGTAAAACTTCTTTAGAATAAAATGGTGTTTTAAAGACCGACGAAACCACGGTGGTTGCTTCAGCAATTAAACACTTAATTGACGTAAGCGCACAGAAGTCAGATCCGATAATTACATCCAGTATACAAAGCACGTTTCAATAAGACATCTCAATAACAAACAATCGATCATCCAGCTATACCTACAATACGACAATAGACTCGAAGATTCGTGTCTGTGCCGCATCAATTAGTCAGATTTCACAAAAATGTTCGGTCTACCAAACATTGCTCAGCTTTCTAAAGAAATGCCTGAAGCAAAGTACTTTTGTTGTGAATAGAGACATTAATTTTGTATGACGTCTGCGAAATCATTTGTTTATGACCTAAACGTAATATATCAATAGTGATGCGTGTAATAACTAAGCAAAGTCTATGAGATGTACCATTTTACTGCAGTTATGATTAACGATATAGAAAATTCAATCAATCAAAACAACACCCGCTGAACACATCGGCAGTATTTCCAAATGTGTGCCAAATATTCAATCTCGGGATTTGGTAAAAACTACGAACAAATGCGAGTGTTAAATAAAAGTAGGCTTAATGACATTTCTACGAATGAATTTCAAATGTGAAGTGAAACAACGCTCTTCCGGTTATAAATATTATATAGGTAATTCTGAACTTCTTACACGTTTGTAAAGGGAAGCAATGTATGTTATAAATTAGCTTAATTGCATATGATAGTACGCAGAGCTTAACTGCACATGATATAACGCAATGTTTAACTCAGACAAATAACGTCTATGAACAACCTTTAGTATATACATTTTAATTGCAATTATCTGGTCCAATTTTAATGTTTGCTTGTTTACTTTCAGTGCTTTCCAATTACATCAGATGAACATTGCGTCGAGGGAGAACAGCATATTTGTTGAGACACCAGATATTATGGCTTTACTGATTGCACTGGTTGTCAGTTGTTTATCCTTCGCTCGAGCAAAGGTATTCCTGGTTAATTGGTTTAGCCTATCTGATAACAAGCAAACAATTGCGAGCTATATTTCAAAACGCTATAATAAATTTAATCTCATGGGTATATCGTTTCGCTGAAACGTGATATCGGTTATATGAATTATATAATACACATGGAAATGATGCCTGGGATCAATTACTGTATATAAACTAAAAATAACATTAAATCACCTGTATACATTTCATAGTAAAAATTATTTTACAAATTATTTTCCAGGAATAGTCTTTCGAATATTTTTAGAAGAATAATGTCATAGAATGCATATACTAAAAGGTACTGGATTCTTTTTCTAGCCATTACAAATATATTGGCTTGTATTACTTTCTCTGACACCAGGTCATATGTCATTACTATATCTCGAATAGAGTTGTCTATTGAACATAAAGAGAACATACACACGCATAGGGCATCAATCTAATATAAACTTCATGCAAAAAATAATCGGAAATCATCAAAATTAATTTCCTTATGCATGTTCATAATTAATGAAAGTTACACGTGTTTATGTATTGGATGAATACACTTTTGAAGAACAACTTTGATGACAGTTAATGAGAACATTTTCATCTTCTTTATTTATTTGGATTTGCTCGAATAATAGCTTCTTTTGACCGCATTCCGAGCACGACTTTTTAAATACCGTGGTACTTTAAGTCTTTATGTAAACAAAAACATCTTAACACTTTTATCTTTAAAAACTATCCGAATCAATAATTATTAAACCGACTTTTTACATGTAAATTTGTTTGAAGACACATGTGTATGTCAACGTTTTTGCGAATGGTGGTTTTTCCTATATCTTAATATGTGAGGTTTATGCAACAATATCATGTAGATTTGTGCAGATAATAAAACGAATGTATATTTGATGGAAGGGATTTTTACTTGGGTGTTCATTGTTGTTGTTTATACTGAATTATCCTCTTCGTTTCCAGTACACTGTTATGGCATCGATGGTATTAGTGATGCTGAATGGCTTGATCATCGTGTGCTTTGTGTGTATTGGATACCTACACGTTGACCACAATAACTGGACCGGTGGACTGGGCTTCTTTGCCCATGGATTTTCTGGGGTATGTATTGATGTAAATATGCCCTTCATGCGGAGTTGGAGCCATTCCAGAAAATTCGAATTTTTGAATTTCATTACGGTTGAAAGTGGTGTTTCTTAACAATATACACAATTTATCTATGTGATTAGTTTAAATTGTCATCATTATTACCTTATCATACACAAGTATTTCAAACATCATTAATTGCATAATTGCATTCTGGTGTCGTAACCTTATGAACATTTGGAAGTTTTTGGATTTGAAAATTGTGTCTAGACCCTTTAGTTGATAGTTTCAATATATATTTTCATTTAAATAAATACAACTGTAATCATGCAAACTATTTTGTTGTAATTTCAATTTAGGCGGTGGGTATCTAAACAAAGACTATTTGTTTTGAATGACTTCGCTGGATATATTCAAACTAAGACGTCATTCTAGTATAAATTGGTCGAGTACAGTTGTAGAGCATTTCTTATAAAGCAGCCATACACTAATATTCTAAGGATTTATCAGTGACTAAGGTTCTTTCTTTCTCTGAATATAATATATTATTTAAGAATGAATTGTATTAAGCGTATGTTTTAACATGCCTTGACTGAACGGAATATACTCACATTTTCACGCCGAAACACAACCATTTATCGCAGGAACGAAAACGATATGCTAAAAATGTTCCAACCAAAATGAAAAAAGTATTGTTTCACAATACTTTATTAATTTCCAGTGCGGTGGTTATGATTTTCATTTGTTCTATGTACATTTAAATTGGTTTCTGAAATTGTTTTTCTCTTTTATTTTACTTCTGCGTTGAAAGTTATTGCGTTTACTTCATTACTACGTTATACCCTTGATTTGCAGGTCAGCACACGCAATGTTTTATTTTTCCATAGTCAGTGACCCATATTGTCTCTTTTAAATAGACAAGAACACTCTTGTGCATTTGAGGATACATTTCAGCTTGCAGATTTGTTTAACAAAACATAATACATACACTTGCCTATCGTAATAACACATGCAATCAGCGGAAAACAAAATTTGTCTGAGATACGGCGTCGTATGGTAGGGACAGATGTCTAATAAAAACTGATCAGTGCTGATAAAAAGGCCATTGGTAAATAACTGGAGGATGTTTAGTGATTTAAAAATGTCAAGTGTCATTCATTTGTGTCTTACAGTCATTTATAGTCGAACAAAGCACTAATTAAAGTTGGGGTCATCGCCTTGTAACGGCCACTGCTTTAGGGACTTTCGCCTTGTAACGGCCACAGCATTGGGGACTAACTCGGGCTTATAACGGCCGCTGCATTTGGGACTATCGCCTTGTAACGGCCATCGCATTGGGGACTAACACGGGCTTGTAACGGCCCCTGCATTGGGGACTAACACGGGCTTGTAACGGCCATTGCATCGGGAACTATCGCCTTATAACGGCCACTTCATTGGGTTCTATCGCATTGTTTTGTCCACTGCATTGGAGACTATTGCCTTATAACGGCCACTGCATTGGGGACTATCGCCTTGTAACAGCCATACCTTAAGCTACCATCGCCTTGTAGTGGTTACCGCATTTGGGACTAAAACGGATTCTGGCACTTTGGTCAGAAGTATTCACAAAACACAGGAATATATATTGATGGAATAAAAATTTACGAATTTCAGTTTGATAATTCCTATGTTTTTTTTTTAAACTTCGCTGTAGGCGTAGGAATTACAAGCTTCACAATAATTGAGCTAACTTTTTAAGACTTCTTAATCGTCTTAAATACAACTTATGATTTCATTTACTTTTTGTCAAGCTTCTCGAAGTTAATCGCTAGTTAATTTCATATCCGTATAATGGCAATTTTGTGGGGACAGTTTATTGTTTTTATATGCATTTAAATTGTTGAAAGTTTTCAAAACTGTTATTTCAAGTAACGTTATTCTCTTTCATCATAAAATGATGTGTTTAACATGTCCCAGAAGAACACTGCTGTTGATAAGGTAGAATGATTAGCGTGAATTAGTGCAAATTGTTGTGATTTTAAACGATACATATAAAACTTAAATATAAAAAGTTCTTTATAACATATAAGAATAGCATGTGCAAATGAGTCAAGAAACACGTCACGTGAATCATAAACGATTGTATAATAATAATAAATGTAGAACGTCGGCAGCCAGGAATGACCTGCTTTAAACGAGAAATAGATTCCTGTAACTTTCACACATGCACTGTAGTTATTGAAGAGACGTTTGTCCCCATCATTATTAATTAATCGTTTTGAGATTTTGAAGTACAATATATTTATTTTTATTTTCACAAACAACTTGGTTTAAAAAAGCCGACTGCTGATTTACTATTTATAAATGGATGTTTATCTGATGTTGAATCTGTTATTGTTTCCACGTTTTGATTAAAATCAACAGATAAATTCAGGAAATTGAACCACATGCGTTTTTACACAAGCCACACAGTATTTCCTGTAATACTCCATATTGGATTCGTCATTATCCAGTGTAACAAATATTGCACTACGTGTCATACATTATATCTTTTGTTTAATCAATTGATTTAATGATGGTAACTGTTAAAAAAAAGAAATGCTGTCTGATAAATGTCCTGTAACATTTCGTTTTATTACAAAATCTATTAACAAAAACAATCGATAAATAGGGATTGAACTTTAAGCATTTCTGTGTATTAAAATGTATATTGTATTAAACATGCCAAGCTTTTCTAATCGTAATGTGGATCTGAAAGCCTAATAAATGATACAAATATATTTAAACATCTCATTAATAAATGATTGGATATATGCTGCATTGTTTTGAATCTGTGAGGTTTGCAACATGCTTGATAGATACATGTTCAAGATTGATATTTATTTTCCGTTTTGAATCAATACATAATATTGAGATTGATTGTGCAGACACGCTCAAAAACCGACTTTGATTAACTGATCCATCTTTTGTGCATCCCCAGGAAGAACGACAGTTGCTTAAAATGAACCAAATTAAGACGCAGAACGTGTCATGTAATACGACTGTTAATTAAGAAGGCTGATCCATCAGCGATTTGTTGCGTTTAAGAAATTAATTAAAATATGTTCTTAACCTGGTTGACCTTATATATGTAAGATGAATGTTCCCCGAACCAGAGAATCGAGAAACTAATAACTATTGGTGTAATTGCATTAGGCGTAACATTCAAAAGTTTTAAATTGCGTAGATATCTTTGAACAAAAACACTTCATTTACACATATTTCTATGTTTCATTGAAATAGTTCTTCTTTTCAGGTTCTTTATGGGGCTGCATTACTTATGCCAGTGTTCAGCGGAACTGAAACTATCACCGTAGCCGTCGAAGAGACGCGAGAGCCGAGTAAAACCACTCCGACGACCATTATGTACTCTATTTGTGTGTGCTCAATAGTGTACTTCTGTATCGCCACAGCGGCAACTCTAGCGCTGCCTATGTCTCCCAGCATGCACCTCACTGACTTACCACACATGCTAGATGCGCTACATATATACGGCGCTAGTAGTTTCATTGCAGTGGGGGGTTTAATAGGCCTCATGGCTTCTTTGTTAGGACAGATATGCGGCATACCTCGACTTTTATATGCCATGTCGGTGGATAAATTAATGTTTGATCGTTTTTCGCATATCACACCCAAAGGAGGTTTAACACCATATGGGGCGATAATTGCTGGGATGTTCGTTTCAGTTATATCGGTGTTTGTCAAATTAGAGGCACTGTTACAAATTGTTTCCATAGGTACGCTAATTGCCTACACTATGGTATCTATAAGTGTCATATGTTTTCGTTACCAGCCCGACACTGATTGCTTGGGTCTGTACATTGAGTATCGTGACATTGATGAAGATTCAGTGTTAAATCACATTAATTTGTTCCACACTAGTCAGCTTAATGGGTCTAGCCAATCATCGACAAATTCCAGCGCACGAGATTTCTACTATGAATTTCAGAACCAAAGAGAAAACTGTCGCGATTCACAAGATTGCGAGCACACAAATTCACGTCAAGGATTACAGAGTATTAATTGTCTTCCAAGTAAAATCAGCAACACTGCAAATGGAAGCGTCACCTCGCTTTTGACAACACCTTTATCAGACCTATCCACGCCCTCCAGAAAGTCATGGTTAAGGACAGCGATTGGCCTAATAGTGTTCATACTAGTATCAATATTGCTTTGTACATTACTGAAGATTAGTGAGCTCTTCAAGTCCGTTAACAGCTGGTTGATACTGCTAATCATATTCATTGTTTTAGTCGCTCTTGTCGTCTCCATCGCTGTCGTTGCTAGCCAAGCGCAGCATAGAACTAAATTGCATTTTCGCCTTCCATACGTCCCATGCATTCCAATGATGTCGATTTTCATCAATATCTTTCTGATTGCGACACTTCCGAGTGAAGCCTGGATTCGGTTTGCTGTTTGGACTGTTCTAGGTAAGTCACAAGTTCTTTAACGATAAGCTTCTTGTTTTTAATTGTGTTAATTTTATAGCATTAACCTTTTTTACGACAAATCCACGATACACACATATGGACGTATATATCATATTTATGCTATGGGTACTAAATTTAAATTGGCCGTTTTTTCAAAACGGATTTTTTTATTAACATTATAATTGTTTATTATTGCAAAATGTACAAATTAATCACGTGCTTGACCTCAACTAGAGTTTGACATTGTTGTCTTACTGTTATCTTTGTTGTACTGGACTCAACCAGTAACAAAATATCCCGTGTATTATATCCATGCGTATAGGAAGAATGCTGTGGTAAAAGTGCTGGCTACCAGATATGATTAAATATTATTAAGATGAAATATTGTATGGTGGACTAATACACTGCGTGGCATATTCCATGGAGGTCCATCAGGCATACAAATTAAATAATAAAAACGCATAGAAAAAGCGCTGCAAATATAATCAAACTTTTTCGACTACATTGACAGGGCTTTTGATGTATTGCGCCTATGGATATCGCAGTTCCCAGATGAGCAGATGCACTGACAACGTCGTGATACTTTCTGAGATGGCAAACTGAGGCAATCACAATCATCAGGCGTCAAGATGCCAGAGCAGTGACGGCGATTTCATTGATATGCAGATACTTTTATCACCTTCAACCGATATCAATTGTTACATGTATTACACTGCAACAAAGCAAACTTCAAGTCCATATTTTACTGCTGATACAGATGTTCACTATTATAAATCTGTTAACTATGTTTATAATGCTAATAATGTTTTATTATGTTGTCGATATCCGTGCACACTATTTAGTGGTTGAAATTTGTTCAATGTCACTATAATACATCTTACAGACATTGAATCATCTTGGAAAAGTATCTTTAACCATGACTACCCTATAAGTTCACAATAGTTTGTAAACAAATATATAAAGTAATTTTAATTACAAAGGTATAGTTTGAGAAACACCATTGCAGCAACATTTGGTATTCCCGTGTACTGGTCTACCAGAAAGTCTTTACTCGTCTTCGCTGTCACTTTCCTACCAGCCTGTAAAACAACTAACAGTACCTCACATTGGACACAAACACAACATTGTGTGATTCTGAAGATTATAAGAGGGGAGGGATTAAATATGAATTGATTTCAATATAGGAACCTTACAAAATAACCAATAAGCATAACCTTATTGATTATTATTATATATAATCCGTCATCGTTTCAATAAGTTGGGGCCAATTTGATATAATTGATATTGCATTCTGACATATGTTACGAACATGAAGATTTGCTTAAAAATTCACCACTTGTAATACAATTTATAAATTTATTCATCACAATACTAAAAGTGTTCGCCAGAGATATTTTAAGAAACAATTTATAACACATCGTAACATGTAACATATTTGAACATATTTGCACGTATATTGACTGGAATATAATAAAAGAATTCTATATCAATGTTTGGTATTTAAAACTACAGTCTGAAGGAAGAAGGTGTGTACAACGTACGTAATTTGTTGAATCTAAAGGTATTTTTCAACGACATTAACAACAGTTAACTATTATCGAAAAGATTGCAGCGAATTAGAAGTACGTATAATACATGTTGTTCTCTACGATGAAAATGTTACGAAATGAAACGGAATACAACAACATTTTTTATGCGATAGTGTATCAGACAAGAATGTGTATACATCGTCACCGCGTGGAAAGTCTCATCCATTTCATTAACTTTGGAACACCAATGCTGCACCAACGGCTTATTTAACAATACTAATTCGATTAGTCGACTTTTGCTAAAAACATAGTTGATTGCTTAAGCCTCAGCCTAAATACATATCAAAATACATGCAATATCAGTTGTTTTTTCTAGCTCGATAGGCTTCCCCACTGTTTGTGTGTGTGTTTGTGTGTGTGTGTGTGTGTGTGTGTGTGTGTGTGTGTGTGTGTGTGTGTGTTTGTGTGTGCGTGCGTTCGTTCCTCCGTCCGAACGTATGTGGGCTCTTACTTCATCACTAAACTCGCATTTTTAAACAACTTATCACTACTGTTCTCCATTCGGAAATGGTGTAAAATATATATATATATATATCCGTTACTTAAAAACATATTTGCACATACATTGACTGGAATATAATACACCAATTCTGTATCAATGGTTTGTATTTAAAACTACAGTCTGCAGTAGTCGTGTACAACGTACGTTATTTGTTGAATTTAAAGGTATTTTTCAACGACATTAATAACAGTTAACTATTATTGAAAAGATTGAAGCGAAATTGGAAATACGTATAATGCATATTGTTCTCTACCATGAAAATTTTACAAAGTGAAACGGAATATAACGCCAGGTGTATAAATGGGTACATGTGAGGGAAATAAGTCAATGTGCCGTGGCTGCCTCCGGCGCAATATGTATACGGACGACTTAAATCCCAGTGATCGGGGGGTTAATGTCGAAGTCGGCTAAAGATGCATACGTTATCGAAGCAGACTATTAACCGCACCTTTAAACTTTTATTTCTCTGCGATTGTGCATCAGACAAGAATTCGCATACATCGTCACCGCGTGGAAAGTCTCATCCATTTCATTAACTTTGGAACACCAATGCTGCACCAACGGCTTATTTAAAAATACTAATTCGATTAGTCGACTTTTGCTAAAAACATAGTTGATTGCTTAAGCCTCAGCCTAAATACATATCAAACTACATGCAATATCAGTTGTTTTTTCTAGCTCGATAGGCTTCCCCACTGTTCCTGTATGTGTGTGCGCGTGCGTTCGTCTCTCCGTCCGATCGTATATGGGCTCTTATATCATCACTAAACTCGCATTTTAAAACAACTTATCACTACTGTCCTCCGTTCAAAAATGGTGTAAAAAATTCGCATGGTGCAATGTGTCAAAATTACTATCATCATTCATGTGAAAACCAGCTTGGATTGTTAAAAATGTGATGCAATTATACCGCGACATAAGGACTGGGAATATGACATATTAAAGATATTAAAGGGGATACGAAGGCCTGCATCAAAACAGAGCACGCGAAACATTAATCTGAAAATGAACACATTTCTGCTCATATTTAAACTATATAAGCACAAATTGTGCAAGACGATTTATGTCAAATAAATTCGTAAATTCATAAATGCAGAACATCTTATATTATGCGTATAGCTGTTCATCCAATCAAAACATTAGTTCGAAGACTTGCTAATAAAAAACAAGGAGTCGGAATTATTTGATTTAAAATGTCTCAAAATTGTTGTAAATGTGATGTATATAGATTGGTCGTATACATGCGAATATAATAATATAATTTGTCTTCTGTACATAATTTAACAACAGAAGCATAACATGTATGTATATACGTTCCATGTTGTAGTCGTATGGTGCAAACTAAGTTCAGTGTGATCAATACATGGCCAATGTGTATCAAATACTGCTTCCTAGAGCTGCACATATGACTCGATGTTTGGAAAACGACACATATCCCTAGCATTTTCTAAACAATAAACTAAGCTTTTTAATGCATCGACTAAGTGGAAAGTATTCACATAAGAGCTCATTGAAGAATAGACGACGTCAATAGACAGCTGAGCGTTGTGCAATTAACATGGAATTAGAGTGGTCGAAGTCGCTATACAATCTTTAAAGACTATACAAGAATTAGAGTGGTTGAAGTCGCTATACAATCTTTAAAGACTATACAATACATAATGTAATTCACATATTCATAACTGTTTGGAGCGAGTGTAGTTTTTAGTTATCTTTTAGTTCAATACTTAAGCAATACGTATTGAACGATGCCCTTGATAATCCTGAACCTAATGGTGTATTGTATACTAAATACTTTGTGTGCGTAACAGTGGCTTGGAACGATGTTTCGAAATAATACCATTGGGAATGCTGACAAGAAATACCGATGTTGTCATTTGAATTGCTTGTCAAATGTTTTCTTAAAATAAGCAAATAACGTACATACATACATACATACATACATTACATACAGACATACATGCATACATAGAGACAGACAGACAGACAGACAGACAGACAGACAGACAGACAGACAGACAGACAGACAGACAGACAGACAGACAGACAGACAGACAGACAGACAGACAGACAGACAGACAGACAGACAGACAGACAGACAGACAGACAGACAGACAGACAGACAGACAGACAGACAGACAGACAGACAGACAGACAGACAGACAGACAGACAGACAGACAGACAGACAGACAGACAGACAGACAGACAGACAGACAGACAGACAGACAGACAGACAGACAGACAGACAGACAGACAGACAGACAGACAGACAGACAGACAGACAGACAGACAGACAGACAGACAGACAGGCAGGCAGGCAGGCAGGCAGACAGACAGACAGACAGACAGACAGACAGACAGACAGACAGATCGACAGATCGACAGATCGACAGTCCGACAGACCGACAGATCGACCGACCGACAGACCGACCGACAGACAGACAGACAGACAGACAGACAGACAGACAGACAGACAAACAGACAGACAGACAGACAGACAGACAACATGTATACGTGCAGAAAGTAAGTGTCAACAAACATGAATATATACATAATAACTGTATATTGAAGTACAGAGGTTGAAAAGTTGGTGAATCATGTTATAAGATTTTACAAATTCGATCTGATACTCAACGATCCCATAATAAATATGATATACTATATACAAGTTTTATTAGTTCAGACCTATTGCTTGAGTGTAGCAATTGTATATACTTAATAACAGATGGATTATTTTAGTACTACATTTTCTGTATTTCTTTCTTATATCAACAAATGTTGAACAAATACATACAAAATGAAATTCGACCTTAATAACCGTGGCATTACAACAAAGAAAATATTTTATTTGTCTAGCAATATTGTGTTCAGTATCTACCAGTCTGGATATAAAAGGGGTGAATCAATAATCTTAATCGGCATTAATAAAATCAGTAATTTTTCGGACCTAAGTAAAGGTTAATATCGTATTCAAGATTTGACTTAAATGTTCTATACATGTCTAACATTGAACTATCTTCTAGTGGACGGTACCAATTTTGTTTATATGAATCTATAATTTTGGATTTAAGCATGGGTTTACAATTTTTTATTTAATTATCATGATAGATTTAACGACATAACTGAACCCGTAATCATCGACTATTTCCTTGATGTTATAAATCCAATTTTAACAGTCTCTGGCGTAATCTGAAACTACAATTCTGCATACAATTATGGGAATTATGTTATCACAGGCTGCTATTTTAAACCAATATCGTATGCATCTCTGTTTAAAGATAGTATATCTTCCTAACTCACCATAAACACATGTATTACAAGTATTAGTTTTAACTAATGTATCCCATGCTATTCCTTAGATTTCGTAAAATCCCAATCTTCTGCTGAATCACCTTAAATAGACCATACATACCATCATATATTGATACAGAATTTTAGGTTTTAAATCTTGTCATCATCAAAACCAAGTATTCAAAGAGCTTTGCTTATTTAATATTCTTGATTTATATTAAAACTACCTGTGTAATTACATACATTTATTAAATAATTGACATAATTTTCCGTTTCTATAGCATAGCCCTTGTATGTCCGCTTTTCATTTGGTAACACTCAGCCTCTTTAAAAAAACCATTATCTTTCTCCTATCAGAACTAACTTTCAGTCCCTTGTAAACGCATTCAATGTTCAAGAGTCTTTCACACCTGAGCGCGAGGAACACGTTCTGACGGTGCACAATAGGTTTAAAACTAAACTGTTTCCGACGCTCGCTTCTGTAGAATTCAAACATGAAGGCGATATATCGATAATCGAGTGCAAACAATTGAATGTTATTTAAATTTTGTTTAAATATAGAACATTTCGTTGTAGCGTATGCACAATTAAAATGCACCTATGTACAACTAGTTATTTGATACACACTAGCTGATAATTGATTAATGTTAATGAACATTTAATTAAGAAGTACTTCATGGAATTTAGTGGATTAATACATTCGTGCTTAACGCAACAATCCAATGAATGTAAACTAATACTTTCCTTCCCGAACAAGTCATTATGGCAGAACATATTTATTTCAAAGGTGCAGTGCGAAATACTGTTTATATTTAAAGCGTTTAAACATTTATTGACAAACTTTAATACATGCCAACATATGTGAAAAGGGTCCATTTAAGTATCCTTTTTACATATAAAACACCAAAGGGGTTTAATGTTTTTTTTTCCCTATTTGCGTATTTAATGCTTATTCTGAATGTTTTTATCATGATGCTTTGCTGGTCTGTTTGCTATACTTATAAACACATATTACAGTATTTTACTCAATTATAATCTATCTGGGGTAGTTAATGTTGATACTTTTGGATACTTTCATGTGTAGGCAAATAGTTATCTACAAAACGACACAATGGTCAAATACTGCACAATATAAATTACAGAATTAATATTGAAACGCATCATCATCACACTTAATGATTTTACGACGGAACATACAGAGTGTCAATGGCGATTGTACTAAACATTTCAAATCATCAATCGTCACTATGGCGGTACGTTTTTGTTTTAATATACTTGAGTTATGAGCCGATGTAATTTTGCTGCATGTGCATATATGCATGATCATTATCGAATTAAAGGTTGGTGGAAAAGGTCCTTTAATAGATAATCATTATAAATGAAAGGCCCATATTTACCGGTTCCCGACCATACACTAAAAACAACACTATTAATTCCCCGTGTATGCCAGCAAAAGAAATAAAGCTCACTCCTTTATCAGAGCTATAAGTGAATTACCTATTTTGAACTTCGAGTGTTAGTTCTGGTTACAAAAACAATGCTTCCAATAATAAAATTTGAGCAGTATCATCTGTAAAATCAACACCAAAATTTAGCAATTTGTTAGGTACCTACGAATCAGAGGGCATTGCTCAACCGACAAAATCAGCAATTGACGACTTGATTGATTGCATGTTGGCGCACGGCAGTCAGATCCAATAATTATATCAAGCGCACAAAGCGCGTTTCATTAAGACTTCTCAATATCGAACAATATATCATCCGGCTTTACGCACAATATGACGATTGATTCGTAGATTCGTGTATGCGGTATATATTAAGTCAGATTTTGCAAAAAAAGTTCTTCATACCAAACAATACTCGGCCGTCCAAGGGAATGCCTGAAACTAAGTTCGTTTGTTGTGAAAAAAGCCATTATTTTGTCTGGGATCTGCGAAATCATTCATGTATTACTATTAACTAAATATCTCAACGTTAGTAATGAATGTAATAATTTAACAGAGGTATTGGAATGTAAAATTCGATTGCAGTCAGGATTAAGGTTGGAGAAAATTCAATCAGTTTTAAAAGGCGACTAGTGTTAGGTATCCCACTAAACAAATACACATGTCGGAAATTTCCTAAAACCAAAAACAACTTCCGAAATAGACGAATATATCATATATATACACAAATATGCAACAGTATTTCAGAATAAGCATTCATTTTTGATACACGATGTGTGTGAAAGTGTGTAACTTCATTTTTTAAAACCTTTATCTGCCTAATAATAAATTATGCGTTTACAGTTAGAATTATATTTTTAGGAACCGAATCGTTTGTGCTCTTTATGGACACAAACCGTTTTATGGTTATGACTATGGTGAAGTTCATTTTAAACGATTGACAACATTGTAAAGAGAGGGCTCATACTTAGTTTGATTGTAAGTTCCATGCTATTGTCTTGTCTGAAAATGACAGCACATTCGATTTACCTGAGTGTCTTTCATTTTTTTGTTAATTCCTGCGCTCGAGCAAAGGTGTTACTCTTGGTTTGTCCTTTCTTGGTGTACCTAGAAAGGCACTGAACAATTCCTTATCATCTCGTGAGTATTTTCCAAAGTAAAACAATAACTTATACGAATAAAGTATTGAATATAGAGAGAGCGATGCTTATATATTTAACAAAAATGAACTATTTCCCAGGAATACATGTACATTAAGTAGCAGAACCACTCAAACACATTAGTTGACACTTTATTTCCGGTAATCTCCATTCACTGATGTTGCGTCTCAGCAATATACTGGATATGGATCTAGTTCTTGACGATTGCGATGAATCCTGTCATGGCGCCGCCGCTGTCCACGGTTTGAGGCCCGACGATTCTACCAACGAGTCGTGTACAGTTGGTGAAAGTAACCCGAACGATTTCCGTGGTCTCCCGCAACAGATCGACAGCCTACTCTGTAATGAATATATCGGCAGTATATTTGAACATACAGAAAATGTTTATCATAATTACTTACAATCTCTTTGGGCGGTTGGGAGGGGTTTCTAAGTCAAAGCTATTTCGCAAAAGGCACGAGATACGTGAAACTCGAGCTTATATACCGAATAAGTGACGTCAGACAGTCACTACTGAAATCGATATCACGCATGGTTTATTGTCGTCTGCCTGTATCTAATGATTTATACGAGATTTAAACCTTTATCTATTGGAGACATGCATTCGCGTCTTCAAATAAAATAAATTATTTTTTAAAGAAATTAATTTTTATTATTTAATTTTATTTTAAACACCTACGTAGATTTTATCTTAGTTACACGCAACACAATAGCGACTTATTGAATGTTAATACATTTTTTTTACGCGTGGAAAGTGTCTGAAACATTTAACTTAACAAAAGTTGTAATGCAATATACAGTAAAATTCAATTGAAAGTTTTTTTTCTAAGTTTATATGACTTACAAAAAGGCCATGATGTACCAATAGACCTGAAAAAAGATATTGCCAATGACAGTTGATCCTAGTTTGAAATGCTTTATAATGTTCGCCAAGTGAATTTATTATTGTACAAACAAGTATACTCATATTTTTAATACGTATATATTAAATATGGAAGTATGAAGTAAAATATAAGATATAATAAAGTAAATGTATGGATTCATGGGATTTAACTGTGCAAGCAACTTTGATATGTTGACTGACTTACACAATCATTGTTTTGACAGATGATCTGTGATTAAGTGTACATATTTCAAAATATGATGCTAAAGGAAAACAAATTGACTAAAATAAAAAAATAGCAATTTTCACAACCAAGATATCTGCTTGTGTAATATGTCACATGACACAATAACAACAATTGTTAAAGAACAATTTGTCAGAAAATCGATGAGAATGGTAAAAAACGTGTTTTTAATCTAAAACGTATTGAGCAAGTTCTAATTATTAATTTGCTTTGAAAATATTTTGGCTGCTGAGTTTTTATATGGCTTATCATCAAATTGTGGGTTGGTGGTAAATACAAACCTAAATTATTTTTTTACATTATGGATTGGAGCATCCTTCCGTATACGTTTAATGCAATTGGTGAGTATGGTACACTGTGTACGTTTAACACCATTTATGTGTATTATACACTGTGTACGTTTAACACCATTAGTGAGGTTGGGAGACTGCGTACGTTAAATGTACGTTTAACACTATTGGTGAATATGGTACACTGCGTACGTTTAATAACATTGGTGAATATGGTACACTGCGTACGTTTAATAACAGTGGTGAGTATGGTACACCGTGTATATTTAACGACAGCGGTTAGTATTATACACTGTGTTCGTTTAACATCAGTGCTGAGTACGCTACACTGTGTTTGTTTAATAACAGTGGTGAGTCTTGGACATGGTGTATGTTTAACAACAGTGGTGAGTATTGTACACTGTGAACGTTTAACAATAGTTGAGAGTATTGTACAATGTTAGCGTCTAACACCATAGGTGAGTATGGTACAATGCGTCCGTTAAATAACAATGGTCAGTGTGGTATACTGTGTACGTTAAGATTAGTTTAAACCTATTAATTTTGACTCGATTGCAAAGAAAGCCTAAGGCTTATTTGAAACGCTTTCGATTCCGTTTCACTGTGTACGTTTAACACCATTTGTGAGTTATTTAAATTGTGCACGTTTAATTAAAGTGGTAAGTATGGTACACCGTCGACGTTTAACACTATTGGTGAGTATTTTGCAATGCGTACATTTAACAACATGGCTGAGTATGATACAATGTGTGTGTTAAACACAATGCATTATTATGGAACCCTGTGTATGTTTAACAACATCGATGGGTCAGATACACTGTTAATGCTATACAACAATGGTGATTATGATATACTGTGTGTTTCAAAATATTGGTGAGTTTGGTACAATTTGTATGTTTAACACCAAGGGTAAGTAAGTTGCACTGTGCATGTTAAACAACGTTGGTGAATACAACTAATTTTACGTGTTTCCTCTTGAGAACCATATCGTATTTATGCATTGGCTTACATTAAAAATAAATTAACATTACCTATTCAACATTTCTTTTTTTGTCTTAAACAAACATGCGCGCACGTAATGATCGATTGATCAGCTCAAACAAAAAATGTTTCAATCGATTGAATATAAAAACCTATTTAAGTTTTGCAGGATTATGTTCAATATTCAAATCACTTTGCTATAGGTGTTTTTATATAAGCAATACCTACAATATATTTTTGTAGAAAATTGATCTAACGTGCACCACCATTGTATTTAACCAATACATCTTAACACATCAGCCAACTGAAATCATACATTCACTGAATTTCGACGTTTTACTTTACCATTTTAATCATACTGGACCAGTTTTGCATTTCTTCGAGTATATAATACTGGTATGTGTTAACTGTTTGCTTATTTCAAATACATGTATTGACTCAACCTGACTATATTTGATATACAATGTAATTACAATTACACGCTAAGATAAAAAACAACATTATTTAGCACAATAAAAGATAATTAATAAAAACGGGTCATGTTTATTGTTGTACAGTATTATCCTGTTTTCAGAGGATGTTAAACATGAGAATTAAGTATGAATAAACAGAAGAAAAATTGATTGTACCACTGAGGTCATGTGTGTAACTGAGTTAGATGACATTGACCTAGACTACATATGTAAATCTGATTTGATACACTAGTATATTAACAGGAGACAAAATTGAATAAATTGTCGGCACAACGCAGTAAGCGGTAGTTTAGAATTCATTATACAACATCTTTAATTTTATTTACAGTATCCACGCTTTTTGTAAAATAAACGTGTTCATATAATCATGAATATAAGATTAACAGTAATTGCCATCGTAATAAGAAAACGTGATGTTGGCGTGCGTCCGTGCATCCGTCAAGATTTTCTGCAAACACCATCTCCTCCTTAAAATTTTTACAGACTTGTAAATACATCAAAAGACTGTTGAACGCATAGTCTTTGATGAAAATTATTCAAATCGTTATCGTGTTGTATTGTGTAAAGGGCCCAAAAGTAATTAAGTGTTTTTTTAAATAACAATTTGTGAAATATCCCTCTCCTGAAACCGCAGTTCGCAGAGTTTTGATATTTGTTACGTAACTTCCTAGTGTGATCTTGTAAAAAGCATGACTTAAGTAATCCCTTTTGGAAAAAACTGCTCACAATTAAAGTGACAACGGTTTTACGTTGACGTATCTAGGAAAAATGGTTTGAAAATATCTTCTTGTCTTAAACCGGAAAAGTTTTGCAATTTGGTATTTTGCGTCATCAATCAGTCTTCCACACAGTTGGTCAACATTCACGCCACATTGGTCCCCGGTTTGATTTGTTTAAATTCACAGCACAAGGCGTTCTTATGTCGTATATAGCAACATGTTGAAGTACATAACAACGCTTTGTTCAAATTAAACTATTTAGGTCGAAGATGCCTCTTCCAGGGGTTATCAGATTGAGTTTTAAATATTATTTTACAGGAAGACCTCTACAAATCTATGTATCATTACCCGTTTCGTCAAATGCATTCAACCGTTGCAGCATCTAGATGTCCTCGACAAAGTTTGTTTCAATCATGCCAAGTCCTATCGGTTACCAATTTGAAATAGACTTGTATCAGGAATACCTTAACTTATGTACTTCTATAAAACCTCACAGTACAAGGCTTTATATTTGGTATGTTAAATTATGTAAAAATGCTATATAAAGATGTCTTCATAGTGTTCCTAGGGCCCGAGTTGGTTTTACCCTCGAGTTTTGCCAGTTTTTATTCGACATATATATATATATATATATATATATATATATATATATATATATATATATATATATATATATATATATATATATACAACCTTTTAAAATCTTTTTTTGAAACCACTATTCCAAGTCTTACATGTTTTTATGAAGAATCAAGAAGAATATCTACTAACATTGAATCTTAAAAAACATCTATTTCTGTAGAAAATGATGTCTATTAGTGAATGTACATACAGTTTCAATTTCAAATGATGTCATTTATGTTTAATACAATTATATATGTGTGTATGTTTTTATAGTTCAGCGCGACAGTGCAGCAAAACTCATCTGATGGTAATATGAACTCAATTCAACAATTTATACAGCAGAAAAACACATTTCAAATAGGTTAAGCAATATTTATCATCGCTCCGTCAATATATCCAGTTTAAAATTGCTTGAATGGAAAGCTATTGACAAACATTGTGTGTGATTAATTGCCCACTATCCAATAAAACCGGTAGGATAGGGTTTCTTAGTACATATCTCTTGGCCATTGATTTCCGTAAACAATAATGTCTGGAGGACGCTCTTATTCATTCGTATATCAGTACATAAAGGACACACATACAACCTTTCGGTCGAAATATGTCTGTTAAAACTCAATGTAAAACAATATTAAACTCTCCAAATGATCCCGAGACACTTTAAAGTTGCGAATAATGTTCATGTCTACGTAATGTTCAAAATCTTGTATCATGCATAATCACAAAAATGTAACGATGTTATTCGCCATTTTTTTGTAAAAAATTGAAGTCCTCACACATTGCAATAAGATTTTGAAAGCCTATTGATTTACGTGTTTCTATTTATTTTTTTTCCCTAAATATTGCACAAACAAAACTGGAAAGTACATGCGAAATTATAGTCGACATTATGTTGATTTTATAAAACGATGACCTGTAATATGCGTAAGGAAATACACTATGTTGTATAAAAAAACCCAATTTAGTACGCAATGTGGTCAGATTCATTTTCAATACCAAATCATAAAACATCATGTGAATGGTACATATTTGGTGACCTTACTCAAAATATGTTCGTGAAATGAATGAACAAATGTGCAGGCCTATGATTGCCATTCATTTTATAATGATATCATAAGATAAATAAACAGGTCAGGTATAAAGAATTTCTCCATTTAGTTTCATGCATAACTAGCAAAACCGTTCAAACTTCTTTGCAAACAAACAAATGATCTTATAAAGTATTACACAGTTTAGAGTATAGTGTCCAAAAACATGATAGTTTATTTCTTTTGTTCACTATTAAGCAACATTTATTTCCTGAGAGAATGTTAATATGCTGTAATGAATCGATGTCTGAGCGTACTTGTCTGACAAATTTGTCAAAGTAATATTGCAACATTTTGTTTTGTTTCAAACAGAACTTTACTAACACTTTATAAATGCAATTATTTAATTATAATTATTAACTGAAAATACAATGACTACTGCGATAAATTATATATTAGGTTCTTATCATTTTAAACAGTGTTGGCGGAGTACAAAGTAATCGTCGCTTGGTGCCAACTTCGCGTGCCCAGATACTTATTTAAGTTAAAAGAAATTGAAAGCCATCTTACATGAAATTTTGCAGTAACAACAAGAGAATTTGGGATAAAGGCAAAACCTTTTATACCAGTCAAGTCGTTGATAAAGTTTAATCTATATTGTATGATAGCGAGTCTTTCTGCATATAAGGAGAATAATATCTAAAATAACATATTGCTGAATTATGTATAATTGTAATATTAAAATTTCAAGTCCGACTACGATTGTCTATTTTCTAAAATAAAGTAAAATGGTACTTTCGCGGCGCAAAAAAAAACACAAATATAATTACTTACATCTGCAACACATATTCATAATGTTTTTTGTTTTTGATCATCTTTTATGTGTCGGTATTCATAAAGTATGTCACCTGTCTCAAATCGAGTACGCAATATTGTGCGTGTGTAAATAGGCCACGTTATATATCATTAGTAACAACACAAAGTTTCAGGATTGGATTGTCCAAATGCTTGCTATGTCAAGTTGGAGTGGCTTGCATTGAACGATACCGCGTTTACTAACTAATTACTCTTTGGCCATATTGTCTTTCTGTGCAAAGTTACCTTCGTTTGGCATTTATTGTATCTGTATACTCTAAATCAAGACCTACTTTATTATCATTTCGTGTCACTTAATGTTGAAATGATAATTGCGGTAAACTGTGCAAGTGTGAATTGTAAAACAATCAATGAACGCAACGATAGCGACTACACTTATAATACCCGAGAAAAGTTTGTCCAATATTAAGCCCGAGAACTATGTAAAGAAAACCGATTAAATCTTCATGTTTTTTTGTTATGATTTGTTTCATACAAATTAGTATGGTATGAGTTCATATATTCCCTAAGACAATCAAACTCGACAAGAATAAGCATATTATAATACGTATTTATACATATCACGTATGGCACATGAAGGTGAAACGTTTTGCAGAAAAACGGTCGCGTATGCTTTTGAAGATTTTCGTAGATGTGAATGTGTTGTTTGTTTGCAATTACAACATGTCATTTTTGTTAAAAAATCTCCCTTTAACTAAACTCTTCAACATCGAAGGATACATTTGTTCTGTTCAAAGACCATTAAAACTACCTGATTACATTGCATATACCTCGTACGCAGTCTAAAGATTGTTACAGAATCCCACCGAGCATCATAGATTTTTGTATTCTAAGAAATCTTGTATCTTTTTTGATATGCATATGAATGTTTAAGTTATGTACAATATTTTGAACAATAAGTAGGTTTAAGTTTACTCTTAGGTTGGAGCACATCAAGTTTACTTTGCGCAATACGTAATTTTCCCGACTTTAATCATAAGCCTACCTTTCATGTGGAAACAATATGGATTGATATGACGAACAAATTAAACTGTTGGCGAATCTTATGATGTGTTAAGTGTCAGAAACAAGATTCAGCTACACAATAGTAATGTATTGTTCTGTTACATAAAGTTTAAAGCACATTCAATAACACATCGATGTAACATTGCCCGATTAACCAAATGCCCGCTGTTCTAAACACAGGTGTGTTTTTATGTGTTAGAACTGGGTAATTTTAACAACAACACATGTTTTGGTCAATTAAATATTTGATTAAAAGCGTATTCATTTATGATAAAAAAATCAGAATTTACCGTTCTATCTAGATGTGTATTTATAGTGTTTTCTAACACGGCACGTGCCAAATTTTTTATAAACAAAGAAGAAAATCATCTATGGGTTATTCTGCAACAAATTATGGGCGGAGCTTAATGTTTCGAAAATAGTTCCGAATAAATAACGAAAATATTGCAGTGCAATGCACGTGCTAAGCCCCGCTCTAGAAAAATGTTATAAATGTAGCATGTATATAAATGTAATAAAACAACAATTTGTATATTTGATGATAAGTGGCATAACCACGCCTACAAGAAATGTTACTTGTTAGGAAACGTAATTAGAAAACATTTTTATCCCATCATCAGACGTGCATTGTCGAAATAATCCACTGTGGAATAAATTTTCCTCTATTTCGGCAGTGCTGAAATACAGCTGTCACGCGCGGCGGAGAATGGTCAAATTACTCGGAATCAACTATAAAGTAATCATTTTTAGAAAAATCGAATCAGATTCAACAAAACAAACAATTTGATACCAAGATGTAATATATTTTTAAAACATAATGCAACTCAAAAAGCAACAAAACATTATTTACAAATATTAAGTGCGCGAACTCGTGACGTCATATTAACACGTCATACGACACAGTGCATGTTCTTTCACGCTAAAGCTGCGGTTGTTTAGAGTTTTTTCTCCAGTTATTTCTTAAAAATCAGGAAGGTAGAGGTATGATAAACTAGAAAAACAGGTTAGTTACTGATCTTTTTGTAATGTATTAGACTCGGCACGATTAAAATAATAAAACAATGTTTGCTTAAAATAACTTTGGGATTTTCCGTGTAGTTCGATTTTCCTATTCTATTTTTAAAGAAATAATTTACGACTAAGAATATTGATGGGATAAATCGAATACTAGGTCGGGGCCGAATAAAGCAAAGTTTAATTTGCTCGGCACGAAAATCTGAACCACTCGCCAAGGCTCGTGGTTCGGATTTTCTAAGCCTCGCAAAATAATCTTTGCCTTTATTCGGCATCCGACCTTATATAGCATGTCAGCTTTTCAGTAGCATCAATAAACGTAACGCCATTTAGCTTCTACGATTTTTGTTCTCAATGAAAGTGACGTCATTTGCAAAATATTTATGAATGAAAATGACGTCAAATGTTTGTAACAATTCAATGACGTCACAAAATAGTGAAATTTGTACAAAGAGTATTAAAAATATAGTTCACGTCTAAAAGCTTGAACCAAATCAATTAGAATCTTGTTAGAATCGAAATATTATTTTTCTATTATGGCTTTGTTGTCGAATAACTCACAGTAAGAAGTATAGATGCGTGTTATCAATATTTAATTCCTACGCATCTATTTTCCTTACTGTGGGTAATTCGACAACAAACCATGATAGAAAACTATTATTTTTAAATTATACAGGATTTTCAAAGAAGGATAATACGGTAATGATTGGAATGGGTTGGGAGTTTGTCGAAACATCATGCTCTTACTGTTTCCTACGTAAACATAAATCATTGCTTCAAATTGATGGAAGGTTTTTTAATCCGTATTTTTATATTATGAGATTCTCAAAAGCCAAAAACGTCCATGAACCGTTCACAGTTCCAAATTTGTGATCATTGTTTACTGGTAGCTCTAGTGTCGTGTTGTGTGCTTTGCCCTGTGCTGTAAAGATATTGGTCTCTTGGCTCACATAAATACTATCATACGGTGACAAGATTGTATTTTTCCTAAGGTTCATTGTTCCTACGTAGTAGATTAAAAACACTGGCATTTGTGCTTCTTTAGCCTTTGTACTTCCCGAAAATAGTCTCTAAATATATTTAAATAAAGAAAGTGTGATTGATAAAGCAAATAGTATCTTATAAGCAAATGCGAATTGTGTATGAGTAAGCTTATATCAAATAATGTTTACTCAAGTATTGCGCATTTTCTTAATTTCTTCACTTTACAATTATGAGACATTACGTGTTGATTAGTTCTTAAACGTATAAGGCATTATTACATTACTTTAATGTTTAAGTTTTCTATAAACTTTAAAGCACGTGTAATTTTATACTATGTTATATTGTTTTGGAAATATTGTTTCAACATCTTCATAGATCAATGGTGTTATTTATAGCAAACGAACTATAGTGTAGAGAAACATATACGTGTGTTTTGTAAAAACACTAAAACACATAAAACCAAATGAAAGAAATGCAACCAAGAACATCATACTTGACAATCGACTTCAATATATTTCAACAACTGTTTTTTTTTCTTCAAAAATAATTACATTTAAGAATAACTAAAGTAGTAATACTGTCCCGTCAGAACATCCCGAGTCCTAAAGACTGAGCATAAACAGTCTGTAACAGTGTGATGTATTAAATGTCTTTGCGCTCATTTCAAGACTTGGCAAGTGAATGGCGTTTATCAATAATATGTCAAAGATCGTTAATAAAATGATGTGATTGAATTCTGTATAGTAACAATTTCTGAACTCAATATTTCGGCACCAGATTTTTAACTGCGACAGTCCGGGGTAAATCAAAGGACTACTAGTTTCTGTACCTGAATAATGATAATACATTATGTGGTATTCGACTCAGTTGTGTAGGGACATGTATTATTCAAAAATCATGTGATAAATGTGTTCTTTATCTAGATCGTTGATACAAATGCACCATTGAATGCAAAATATTCATTATTATTATCGTCTATGTATTCCATGCAAGCAATGCCAAATTGAATAAAGACCTAGATTACTCATGTTGAAAATTCTTGAATCTCGAAGTAATTCATTGATGCTTAAAAGCATAACACTACTTTAATACATTATTACACACTGTATTTTCTTAACATAATTGGTGATTTTGGCACACTTTATATTTAAAACAACATAGGAAAGTAAGTTACACTGTGAATGTTAAACAGACGGACAGACAGACGGACGGACGGACAGACAGACAGAAAGGGAGGCAGGCAGGCAGGCAGGCAGGCAGGCAGGCAGGCAGGCAGGCAGGCAGGCAGGCAGGCAGGAAGACAGGAAGACAGGCAGGCAGGCAGGCAGGCAGGCAGGCAGGTAAGCATATTTTTCACTATTCTGAGCATTTGCCTTGTATACCTAAACATTTTCAACCTTAAAGCATTGCGGTATATAATATCAAAACATTTTAACACATCGACGTCTATAACATACACACGTTTATTTTCATTTAAATAATTTAACACATTAAAACGTAAATAGCAACAAGCAGTTAACTAACCTTTCCCAAATGCGTACTGCGCATCCGAAATAATAGTGTTTCATTGCAAGTTATTCAATTCGCTTGTTTAAATTCGTTGTAAATATTTTTGAAAAGTAAATATCTAAGTAATCCATTAATAGCTATTAACATCATTAACAGAACCTTTTTAATGCAAACGTATGTGATTTTGGCACATTGTGTATGATTACACATCATAGGAAATTATTATGCAGGATGTATGTTTGGCGATATTTGTGATTTTGGCACACATTGTACGATTAACATCATTGCAAAATACGTTGCTCTGTTTTTGTTTAATACCATTGGTTGGATAAGATCTCATGATTGAGAAAGGCCGGCACTTGACCATACCGCATAATCATAGATATTGTAAATTTTGTCTAATGCGAAATGTCTATATTGTAGAGGATGAGTACCATATGTTTATGCAGTGCCCATTGTATTACACACTTAGACACGATTTGTTTATTCCGCAGTGGCTGAATCAAATAACTGTTCGTTTATTCAATATGCTTATGGCCGATGAAAATGACAAGCACATATTTTTGATAGCCAAATTTTTGTCTCAATGTAATAAAGTACGAAGACAATTCAATATCACACAGCATTTATAACGTTTGGATTAGATGTCCAAAATGTAAATCCCATGTATTTAGACTGCCATAAATTATACACATATATATGTATGTGTATGCTAATATGTAATAATTACGTAATTATCATGCAAACTAGCTTTCATTATAATACTGCATGCTTGTATTAATTGTTTATTCATATTTGATAATGAATAATGATTCTTAGATGACTTTATACGTATGTTACTATTGTGCATGCATACTTGTCATAGGTATTTAATTATTAGGTAAACCATGTTTTGGTTAAAAAACTGCATACTTATATTGTTTGGCATAGATAATGAATCATAATCTGTGGCTTACCTTATAAATATGTTTATACTTGCATCTTGATATTTACAATTTTGAAATTATAATGTATAGCAGTATTTGTTCTAGAAAAGTGCATGTGTGTGTTGCATCATATGACTTTGTATTATTTAACAACTCAGTTTATTTTATATAATAATGCAATTACACTGTCTGTATGGGCTGGTGGCCTTTGACTGCAAATAAATATTCGTATTCGTATTCGTACTGTGTAAACAAAAGTGATAAATATGGTACACTGTATATAATGTATTATATTGATAAAGAAATCTTGTCAACGTCACTTAATTCAGAACAAAAGTGGACATTTGCACATTTAAAAAGTATGCAAAACTTGTCTATGTATCAAATGTTACATATAATAATTCAATCAATTGTTGAGGTATATTTATAAAAGTTTTGATGACTTGCGTTCAATGTGTTTTTAAAAACATCGCAATCAATGTACGCATTTAATTTATATCAGAATATGTTTTCTGAAGCAAATAATTGTTTTCAAGTAATGAGCCGTCGTGTTTACAGTGTTTGTAATACGTTCATATAGAAACATAGTACATGTTTCGCAATTGTTATGAAATCGCATTTATGGTGTAATTAATCTCACTAATACAATTAGTGCAATTAATCTCTACATCCACAGATAACAGAAGCAAATTAGTTATTCAAGTGGATTAAATGCTTTACTAATCAATATCTTATACATCAGCTATACACCTATTGGCATATTTATTTAAAAAAAAATATTGATAATTTTTTGTTTTATATGTTACATGTAACGAATGAAAAGATATATGTTGATACTTAAAACAATGATTGTTATGTATAACAATTATATGCTTAGAGAAAGAATAGAGTTTCTTGTTGTCCAATTGTATCGTGTTTTTAAGATAATGCACGCACGAAAACTGATATTATAAACAGAAGAATATTTGAACTTCTCAAAACGTTTTTGTCACTGGGTTACTCCAGACATTGGCCTAGACTAAATATGTTAATCTTATTTGATACAGGAGTCGGGTAACACAGAGATGTAATTGAATTTATCATCAGAAGAACAAGGGTTCATTCCGATATAAATGTAAAAACTACAAATCCGTTAAAGCCATCAGTAGGGTTATCTTATTATTAGCGTGATGTCATTTGTTTCCGGGGTGATCAATTGCACAAGAAAGCGTCACAAGACAAAATGACACAACTGCTCACGTATACAAATTAATTCAAGTAATGCAATATTTTTTAACTAGTTTTTATCGGGTGGATGGGCTGAACCATATAATCCACTACTAATTATGTTCCAACCATGCCTCTGTGGTCATAATTCGCCATACCGATGTGGTTGGATGAAGTGTTTATTATGAACGTACATAGCAGGATATGAATAAATTTAGTTTACATTAATTTAGTATAAGTGTACATGAATATGACCAAAGCATACCATCAATTCGCTTTCGAGAGTAATATGATGTAATGCCAATTTAAAATATAAGCAGTTGCCATGTATTATTTATTCAATTCTATATTTGTTATTACTGTTAATTGGTGCACTGAACAAAGTTGTGCACGAAAATATTAATAAAAATTACTATAGCAACAATCAAAGGTCAATGGCTTAAGCAATAGCAATCATCGCTCCGCCAAGATTATCGGTTTAGAATGGCTGGGATTGAAAGCTTTTGACAAATATTGTCGTGATTAATTGCTTGGAATCCCATAAAACGGTAAGGTTTCCTAAGTAAATATCTCTTAGAAATTGATTTCCCTAAACAATAAGTTCTTTGACTAGAGGAAGCGTGTTATCTTATATCAGAATATTAAGGACACACATATAACATGTCGATCGAAATGTATCTGGTAAATTAATTCCAAACTCTTAGTATGACTATAAACACAATGTACATCGATCGACAAACGATCCAGAGAAACATACTAAGGTGATTTTTTATCAAGAAGAACGTATAACGCATCGAAGTGATAAAACACGTATAATCACCGGTTGCTTATATATTTGGCAGCAAAGCAGTGTATGCACGCACTGTTTTATTTTCCATAACATATACTGTATGATTCCAAAGTTAAGTTGCTAGTAAACAAGTATTCGACATATAATCATCAAAAAACATATCTCACAAAAATGTGAAACTTGTTCGAAGAGTTTCTATAAGAAATACAAAGTTATTGATTATAATTAATTGTTGACACATTGCTACAGATTCATATTTACTTCAAGTTCGTTATTTAGAATCGAGTATGCGTTATCGAAAAAAGTAGCAATATATCAACGCGTACTGTAAAACGTGTTATATGTTTCGTTTTCGATTATGAATAAATTTAATTTAAGATGAACGAATTATAGAAGTGTATGTGAATTTACAGTCGACATAAATGTTGATTATATTACAGGATATGTTGCAATATACAAGTGCATAAAATATGTGTGTGCTTTTGTATTCGAAATCATTTTCGAACCTGGAATCATAGACAGGCATGTGCTGGTAAAGGTTTGTGTGGTGACTTTATACAATTTATAAATCTAATTAGATGGGGAAAGTTTAATTCATACTCGCAACACCGTTTAAACGACTACTGTAAGCCACAAAATCACCAAAGACTGTGTATTGAGTCTGATAAATTTTGATAAGAGTCAACATAATAGATTTACAATCACGAGATATTATAGTTTATTCATGTGCGAATAAGAAGTGAAACATGTTTGTTTCTAAGTGTAGGTCGAAATTCTCTAATGGCGCGAGATCGGAGCCAACATGTCTCATATGTTGTCGAAGTAATACATACACTCACTAAATGAATTTGATTTAAACTTTATACATTCACTTATCTTCCGCTTGTTAATATGTATGACTTTGACTTTTATTTTAAGAAATACAATCCTATTATATCTTACAGGAAGGCAGGTATTTCCGAGTATCGTACAATATTGACATTAGTTTAGAACTGATTAATTTAAATGTCGATGTTGATGTAAATCTTAGTCTTAAACATGTATTCGTATAGATACTTGATGTGAATGAATTTTCAATTATTGCAATAGAAGACGCACTTAACGCCTCGAATCGTTTGTTGATATACATTATTTTTTTATAACTATATAGGCATTTCTTCCTCGTGTATCAACCGCATGAATATTGAAATCGAATGTGGTGGCTCCAGATTCACAGGAAAGGCGCTTCAGACAAGATGAGTCGTTGACTTATTGAAAACATGAACAAAACACAAATTATAAATTTTTTAAATTGAAAAAACGATTCTTGCGTTTATTTGATAAGACTGTATGATTATTAAGTGAGTTTGTGAGAAATCTTTTTCGGGGTTTGGTATTGTATAGTATTTATTGTCAAATAAAGGAAATGGGTAACTTGAATCAGATAAACGAAGAGCGGATGATAAACATAATTTATCTCCTGGTAATATTCCACGAGTTTTATTATTCCTACTATTTCTCATTTACGGTGTTGATGACTCCAAATGTCCCGATTTGTTTGTAAGCGTGCATTTCTAGTATTGTTTACGACGTCAAGATGTAAATAACGTCATATCGTTAAGGATCTATACAATATTGCAACTGAAGTTGAAAATGTGCATAACCCAACACCTGTATATATTATTTATCATTGCTGTTTTAGCCATATTCAGTTACATGTTAACATTACATTCTTAACGATTTTACTGTGTACTGTGAATAAAACATATACAAACAATTGAGTTGTATTCATTTTCTTTTGAAGGAACAACAACGTAATCGTGTTTAAATCGGTTGTTACAGTTAATTATGTTTCTGCATAAGAATGGTTGATATTTCACAGCTTTTTGTTGATGAAAGGACATTAACAAATTCCGTGCAGTGTCGCTCACAGCAAACTTAAATTAGGGCTCATATACAACAATTCATTCGGTACTTAAACTCCTGAGCTCATTAAAACAAAACGTTTACGCGAGCTTACATTTCTGAAGAGTTTCGATATACATGCTACAAATAAGGTGCCTGTCACCAAATACTACATGTAATAATGGCACATACTGATGATTTTTTAAATTACCTTTTGTAGTTTTCTAATGCCTTGTGAAGGTATGCCTGTAATTATCATTTCTATGAAATTGACGAGTAAACAAGATGACTCAACACCAACGCACGGTGAAGAAGCTCGACATACTTCCACAGGAGCCGGTTCTTTATGTCAAGGTCACTTGTTCAAACCAAAATGATGACTCCATATAATTAATATTAAGACAATCTTTGAGAACAGTTGTTTATTGAATCAATAATCGTCGTTAGGTGTGTGATCTTATCTGCATCAGAAGACAACATATAAACTGGCGTACAATCAAATACTTGCGATACAATTTCAGAAAAATGTGATTAGATGAATACTCTCTCTTGCGACGAGTACTTGTTCAGATGTTTACGTATCAGCTGCCGTAGTAAAATATGAACATGCTGCTATATTTATCGAAACTTTATGCCTCTTGCCGACTATGGTTTCAACAACCATACATGCATGCATGCATGTATCGAAGACATTTACTCGCTTTACTTATATATCTTTTGCAAACGTTGTTCAGATTTTAAAAATGACTATATTAATAAAGTTTTGTTTATGCATTTCTTTTCAACAGGCTCTTTAGGCTACTAACGTCTTAAAGTACTCGACCGAAAATAACTTGCAGGTTGTAAATCTATGCTGATAGGAATATATACTACGGAGTTATAGAGTAGAATACTTATCTTGGATTTATTATTCGAGTTATCGTATGGCAAATAGTTAATCTTGCGGCTAAAACGTTTCTTGTGAACTACACATATTAAGTGATTAACGATAATTTTCATAACACAAGTGTTGGTAAAAATACATTTAAATAATGATGATTATGATGATGATGATGATGATGATGATGATGAAAATGATGATGATGATGATGATGATGATGATGATGATGATGACGATGATCCTGGCGGCATTACTTTTAATGAACATTAACAGAGGCATGTCCACTCCTATATATGAAGTCGTTAAGAGGCTGATGGTCTTGTAAATAAACTTCGAAATACAAACATAGGAAGATAGGTTTATTATATTACTGACCCCGGTGTGTCACTGGGTTAACTGGGTAAATGAAGCCGTCGACTTTTATTATTTCACTAATTTACTGTATGATCCTAGTCAATTTTCCATATCATGCAATAACGTTTCTTCAAATAAATGCCTGATGAATGCAACGTATAAAATCGATACCGATATAGACCGTCCAGCAAACAACATATTAAGACAACAGAGAACACAAAGCAAAGGCATTCTATACATATGTACACACATATATGGACATCAATCGATTAATTAAGTGTAAAGTTAAGAAAATATGACAACAACCATTTACTAGAGTTTTGTAGTTTTATACAAAATTTTAAGGTAAACATTTCCGAGTAAGGCTTCTTAAACGTGATTTATCACTAACGTTTACCTATCATAATTTTTATAAGATGCACGACCTCAACATTGGTACGCAATAATGGCTTGCTCTTATCCTTTTTATTGAGAAAATTTCTCTTAACCCCACTAATATTTAGCTTCGTGAATATGTTGATGATACGCTACATAAGCATAAATAAAACTATCTACTTCGTATAAATACGATGCAGATTTATTTTTGAAAATGCATGCCTTCACACATGATTTCACAATAAATATCAAAAATTGATTTCTATTATAGCGATCTCAGTTAGATACTAAACATGAGGGTACTTGAAGTAAAGTAAGAGTTTGAGAAATAGCGATCTCTGTTAGATACTTGAAGTAAGAGTTTGAAAAATAGCGATTTCTGTTAGATACTTGAAATAAGAGTTTGAGAAATAGTGCAATCGTCGAACAAGTATAATTCTTACATCAGTGCCGAGCATGTTAACGGAAATACTTAATAATTCCTTCATAAATATAAGTGCAAACGTATGACGTGCCACACAGATGTTAATTTCGTAAGGTCTGAAGTATATACCCTTCACAATACATGTATATAAATGCTTAAAAAATAAATATTTTCAAACATTGTTGATTACATGTATTGCTTCTAAATGATATCGTTGGTGCAAATAACACAAAGTTGCAAGACGCAGATTTAAATCGGTAACGAATACACGTTATTGTCCTATTATAATACAATGCATACTGATGTATGGTGCATGAAGGCAGTTTGAGACAGGGTGCAAGTCATATTTTCCATATATGTTTCCATGAGAGAAATAGTGATTGACGTAGAACGACATATTGACAATTGATTATTAAAAAGCATCAATATAATCTTATAGGCATCCTTGATTTCTTTGTGTTTTGTTTGGAAGAGAATTATTATGATAAGTACACTATGATAACTCGAAAATTTCCCGTGCGTGTGATTTTTTTGGTTCACGTGGATTTACGTTAAGATTAACTAACAACTTGAGTGGAGGCACAATGCCTTACGAATACAAAAGACAGTTTCACATTTATATAATGTATCTTTAATATAATTTTCCGGCAATAGGTTTTATTGATTTCTACGTAAATACAAATATGCATGACATTTGCAGATGTTTTTATACCATTTCGACTTACGATGAACGATTATATCACTTGATGAATCAATGCTACTCTGCGTTAAATTTTACTATTGGGGCACATTATGAAATGTTTTTTTTACAATCTTTATCTTCAGGAATGAATAAACGAAATGTTTACTCCCTGATGCATACTTAGTCTGATCAATGTACACTATAGAAATAACGAAACTCGACGAACAAGAGCACGAGATAGATTCGTATTTCCCTGTGCTGCTATTTTTTTCAATGCCAGTACCAATTCCCAATACCATACAGCACAATACATACATCATAGCTCAGTACATCAAAATGATTGAAGCAAGGTTCTGCTCCTTGGAATTGTAATTCAAAGCATAAAATTATATTGAATTACTTGGTTAATGCGCACGATTTGCTGCTTTTATTCAACTTCGAAGTGATGCTATACAGTATTAGGTATGCACTTTAAGGTATAAACCGGGTGGGTAAACTAAATATATAGTATGTGAAATGAAATACACTGTTTTGCAATGAAAAAGGAACACACCAATCATACTGTATGTGTTTGTAGTACATATTTTTGTATTTATATTAAGCCATATCCCTCTGATTCGACGATCTTTCCTCAAGCAATATCAAATCAAACCAAGGAACAAATTAAGCCTGTTATTGCCCGGTTATTTTGATTAAGTGCAATTGTATACACCACACGTGCATATTGAATCTCCTTTTAAGTTTCCGGAGTTACAATGTCTGTCCTCAAGCCTCAACGTCTTTGTGTCTTTCACATACATGAACTGCATGGTGATGTTAGTGCAATGCTGGGTGTATTTATTGGTTTATATTTTGTTTTACACAACATCTGGTGTTTGAATGATTATCAATACAACGATAGTTACCGGTCTCGAAGTTTAAAAAGGCACACCTTAAATGGACTGTAAACCGCGATTGACGAAAAAAGAAAAGTTCTAAAATACTGTATTTTTATTTACAATTATTAGTTTATATTGATTAAAATATCGCGACTGGTATATACCATTACTTGTTTTATAAATATCGAAGATGGTTAAAAGTGTTTCTTCATCTCCTACGATATTTCATTTTACATAATAAAACTATGTATATATATGAACACATTACTGTATTAAGTTCGTAAATTGACATCATGAAGATACAGTATGACATTTCTAAAAAAGCGCATGACTTTGTATCAGATATGGGTATATATTACACAGACGTTTTTAGGTTTGCTAGTTCCAAAGTGTTCAACTAAATAAGCGTTAGTGTTAAAACTTAATATATAGCGTGTTGTTTTAAAGAATGCTCTCTTTTACAAAAATAAGGCATTCCAAAAGAGAACTATTTGTTTCATCTGAACACATACCTGTTTGCAATGCAAATGCAAACATGTGTATGAATTTGAATGATCGATTTTGGATGGGGGATAAACGCTTAATACATATACAGAATGAAGATTGACCATGTGCACAAATTATTTCTCACTTACTTTGTCCGATTTTCGATTTATATTTCTACCACAAATGTTAACCATGAGGCATCATCATCATCAATAATCCTTGTATTTGGCCGTTGGAAAGACATGAGAGACGACGATACAAAAAGCCTTCTCAAGTCAGGTCTGGTGTGTGCTGTTGAGTGTAATACATGGGAAGGGATTTCAAGTCCTTTACATTATCATCCAGCTATTGTGCTGACGGCCTCGACGTCGATCTCCATTTAAACCATGTATATTATTTGCTTATCTGCATGTAAGTATTACTAGTGTTTATAACTTAATATTTCATCATTTTATAATCAAATAATTGTTTCGTCTTTGACAATTATGAAAGATTTAAAGGGACCTTTTTACGTTTTGGTAAATTGACAAAATTAAAAAAACATTGTTTCAGAATCGCAAATGTTCGTTGTAGTTATGATATTGGTTACAAAACAGTAATACTGAACAGTTTCCATGCTCTAAAATATCATTTACATGCATCTTTTGATGATTTAAAAACCTGAAAATTATAAAGCGTTGCGACTGCGAATCGATTGAATAATTTGGAGGCTTCTGTTGTTGTCGTTATATTTTGTGATAATACGAGAATTGATTATATAAAGTATAAAATTCATATGTGTTCTAAGTGCTAGACTTTTATTCAAGGGTCAGTGTTTCGAGCCCAGTTACGTGTTACTGTGTTTCTTTCTTTGCTTTTACTCTTTTTTACTGGTGCTTTTTCGATCCAATGTTAACATCAATTCATCAATATGAAGCATTTAATAACAAACTTGAATATCTGCCAAAATCTGTTAAAAGTTCCCTTCAAAATCTGCAAAACATGACTTTTATTTATGCTTAATATTAAATGAAAGTTATTGTCTTAACCTGCTTTTTAAATGCACATATTTAAAGATTGATTTGTTTTAAGGCTATGGAGTTCCGTGGGCACCATAAGCACACATTCGACAGTATTTCCTCGCTGAGTCAGCTCAACGGCCGATTCCTCTAAGAGAGACTTTGCCCGATCGCGACCATCTGCATCATGTAGAGAAAATTAAAAAACGAGTTGCAAGTGAATGGATTTACACGTATTTTCCATTGCGCAAGTGTAACAAAATGTCGTGTCTTGATATGACATCATCATCATATGGACATGTTTTGGTTAGATTCACAGCAGGTTGAAACCCGTTGCTTATACAAATTTAGAATTAGTATCACAATTAACTTTCTTTTTGTTTCCTTATAACATGGCTTTTTTACAAACTGTCGTTAAGCCTTATTTGCGATATAACCGATACTTGGACAAAATAGACATATCTGATCAGCATTGAGTAGGTAAACTAAACCGGAACATTGAGTAGGTAAACATATATCGGCACAACTTGTGTGCATTCCCGGCCTTTTCAAATTCCTTCAAAAACTTCAGAGTGATACTATTAAGTACGTTATGTGTAATATGTATGTAGAGATTCGTGCTATAAGTTCTGTAATAAAGCCCACCACAAATAGTGATTAATAGAGTCTTATAGTTAAGATGTTATTAAAATCGTTCATGAAATAAAAGTTGCAGAGATGTTAAGAGGTTAACGCTGCAACAATTAATCAAGCAACAAAGCAAATGCCAAATGCCTGAATTAAAGCAATCATTCGCCTTGTCAATATATCCAGTTAAGAATGGGTGAAATGAAGAGCTATCGACGACGATTGTTTGTGATTAATTACACAAGATCCAATAACAAACGGTAGGGTTTCCTAAGTAATATCTTAGTGATTGCCGTCAACATGGTTGTTAAGAGGTGCTCTATTTTTTATTTCAGTTTCATGTTTAGTAAATGCATTAATAATTACATTCCCCGGTTATGTTTAATTATTATAAAAATAATGATTCTTAAAAAAGCATTCAAGCATATGTGATATCGATAAATGATCGTGCAATTCGTACACCGCAAATCCCGGTCTCACAAATAAAGGTCGAACTAGCATTGCCGAACGAATACTCAACCTGTTCAATGTACATAAGTCTTAAAACGTTTAAATTCAAAGCACGAAAATATTCTTAACGGGACGTGTGTAGTATAGGACAAAAAGATGATATACGCTTGGTCATACCGTATTAGTGTCACAATAACATAATAGGTGTGCTAGCTGTTAACTTACAAGGGTTTCTACCAAATAATACTTTCGATCGAAAAAACTGTTTCTGGTATTATATATGACTTTAAACATCATATGTGTTTCAGTTCTTTTATAAAGTACTTCAAATGTAATAAAACACGACCGAAAACTTAGTTTGGTCTATAGGATTATTTATTCAGATCATTCTCATTAACTTATATCGCGCATGCATCCAAAGTTTTCGGTCGTGTTTTATTACATTTGAAGTACTTTATAAAAGAACTGAAAAACATATGATGAACTATATATTGAATAACAATAAATCTATTTAACAGTTAATTTGCCTACTTTATGAAATACCATATAAAAACTCTCATAGTATTTGATGAGATTACTTCAAAACAAACTTGGCTACAGAGTATAAAAAAAAACGTTAGTGTGGGCGCTAAAGTGTAGGCTGCCATAATTTGTGCTCTCATATTTCGGATTATTTTGAGAATACCAGTGACAGGAAAAATGTGATTTTTGTCAGTGATATTCATTAATGTTTGACGGATGCAATACTTAATTTATCTTAAAAAAAGATATGCTAAAAGTAGAATATAAGCAGAAACTATTTGATCTGTGTTAATATTTTAGGGAATATTTTATCAACGGATTAATATTTTTCCTGTGGTGAACACTTTCTCAACGGATTAATATTTTACCTGTGGTGATCACTTTCTAAACGGATTAACATACTTGCAATCACAATGTGTCTGATTAGATATAATAGGGACCGATTATTGGATTTATCTGCAGCGTCGAGAAATCATACAATACCAAACAAAGGAACGTTAACCATTTCAAAGCAATACAATCTTTTGAAATATAGAGGTACCCGAGGCGGTAGAGATCAAGAGTTACGTGCATGGGACACAAATAGTGAAGTAAATTAAAATAATCTACAAAGGTTACCATCACAAATTACAACTGTAACATCTTTGAAAAGACACAGCACACAAAACATTTCAGATGCAAACGTAAACAACCTCTCATACCCCAAGAAATGCAATACACTAAATGGTCTAAACGAAAAAATATCTTGCCTTACATTGAACTGTCATTCTGTTGTCAGAAAGAAAGATGTTTTGATTGGTCAATATCTGAGAGAAGAAAAAATCAACTTTGCCGTATTCACAGAAACCTGGTTCTCAGATTGAAAAGCAACACCAAATAGATACCTCAGACTTAAATCAAAATGGTTATACAATGAGTACTGTAAATCGTTCAAATAGAACAGGCGGCGGAGTGGCTTTAACTTGTCGGTCTGGGGTTACTGTACGAAAAGTGTCAAGTAGTAATACCCGGACATTTGAACATGGTATATGGCAACTGATTCTCAAAAACATTACAATTAATGTAATTGGCGTTTACAGACCACAATCATTAGGGACTCAACATCAATTTTTAACAGAATTCATGGAGGACATTGTTCCCAACTATTCAAATCTTATGATTCTGGGAGATTTCAACTTGCATGTTAACAAAACTAACAGTGTTGTGACTGAATTTAAGAATTCCCTTGTAGCAATGGGTTTGGAACAACATGTTCATTTCAGCACACACACAGAGGGAAATACACTCGACCTAGTAATCTCTGAGGCTACAAATGGTATTGAAATCAATTCGTGTGAACCAGGCCCTTCCTTTTCGGATCATTGTGTAGTTAAAGTCGTTACCAAAGTACAAAAAGAAAAAATCAAGAGTCAAACAATAAAATTTCAAAATTTTAAAAACATGGACCACTCAGCATTTACTAACGACCTCAATGAAATGTCAATTACAGCAGACAAAGTAGACACTTTTGTAGAGCAATTTGAAGATGAAATCTGTAGAATTCTTGATAAACACGCTCCATACATTGAGAAAAACAAAATATGTCGTGCACCAAAACCATGGTTTAATGAAAACATTCTTGAACTAAAACGTAAAACACGCAAACTGGAACGCATGTGGAGAAAATACAAACAACCAGACCAATATGAACTTTTCAAAAATGCCAGAAATAAATACACTTTCGAGTTGAATGCAGAGAAGCAACGATCGCTTAGTCAAAAAGTAATTGATTTTCACGGAGATTCTAAAAAACTACAAGTTTGTATCAGAATTAACAGGAAAAAATACTGATAACCCTATGCCGGAAGGTGAAAGCGACACCGCGATAGCTGAACATTTTGCCGATTACTTCCTGGATAAAATTAACAAAATTCGAGATGCCCTTGCAAATTTCGAAAAATTCACACCCGACCACAAGGAAGTGCCATGTTTCGGTATGATTGAGGAGCTAACCCAAGATGAAGTGAAAAAGATCATCAATCATCTTCAAACAAAATCATGCGAACTAGATGCATTGCCAACAAGAGTACTAAAATCATTTTTAAACGAGTTACTACCGTTCGTGACAAAATTGGTTAATCTCTCTCTGAGTCAAGGAGTTTTTCCTTCAAAATTTAAACAGGCAATAGTGAGACCACTTCTTAAGAAAATTGGACTAGACCTGAGTTATGCCAACTATAGACCAGTGAGCAACTTATCATTTCTATCGAAATTGATTGAAAAGGCTGCTCTGTTTAGACTCAATATACACGTAAATGAAAACAATCTCCTTCCAAAAAATCAGTCAGCCTACAGACAATTCCATTCTTGTGAATCTGCTTTACTTAGACTAGTCAATGATATACTCGAAGGTATGGAAGAACAAGAGGTTACAGCACTTATCGCCATTGATTTGAGTGCTGCCTTCGATACAGTCGATCATGACATTCTACTAGATGTCTTGCAAAAACAATACGGTGCATGTGGCACGGCACTAAACTGGATAGACTCGTATCTCGTCCAAGAAGCTGTCGCATAAGTGTTAATTCAGCTTTATCGGCGGCACGTTCTTTGGAGTGTAGTGTCCCCCAGGGTAGTTGTCTTGGTCCATGGCTCTACCTGACGTACGCTGAAACACTGTTTGATGTCGTTCCTCCCTCCATCACAGTCTACGGTTTTGCAGACGACCACACCGCAAACAAGCGATTCAAACCTACATCGTCTTCTGTTGAAAAAACTTCCATTCATGAACTTGAAAGTTGTGCACTCGTTATTAACAACTGGACGGACGAGAATAAACTGAAAATGAACGCATCAAAAACGGAATTCATCATGTTCGGTAGTAGACCCCAATTAAATAAATGTCAATCTAAAGAAATAGATATTGCTGGTGACACTGTTAAAGCAGAAAAATGCATACGGTATTTGGGTGCATATTTAGACGAAACACTAAATTTTAAAGAACACATCAAAATTAAGTGCCGTACAGTCATGTACAACTACCTTAAAATCAAAAACATTAGGAAATACTTAACAAAAGAAGCAACAGAAATACTCGTTTTGTCTTTGGTAATATCCCATCTAGATTATTGTAATCTCATCTTGTATGGAACAGCTCAATGCGAAATAAACAAAATGCAACGTATCCAAAACATGTGTGCCAAATTGGTACTCGGCCGACAGAAATATGACAGTTCAAAAGATGCCTTGTATGAACTACACTGGCTTCCAGTTAAGGCTAGGATAACATTCAAATTACTGAACTTCATGTATAATTGTTCTGTTGGTAACAGCGCCAAAATACCTTACAGAACTTTTAAAAGAAAAAGTACCAGCACGTAACCTACGATCTACCGTCTCGTATGCCGGATGTTATGATGTGAAACGCACAAAGAGAAAAACTTTCATGGAAAGGAGTTTCGGAGTTGTTGGTCCGAAACTGTGGAATGACCTTCCATCAAGCATCCGGACTTCCGCATCAATAAACATTTTCAAAAGGAATTTGAAAACATTTCTCTTCAGAGACTTTTACAACCTATTTTAATTGGAATACCTGTGATTTAAAAAAATAATCGAGACTCAGTTGTACGGGCTTATTGTTCACTAGGACTCAAAGGAGCAAGCAATTCAAGAATTGTGCGGGCTTCTTTGCTCGAAAAGGATATTTATTGTACAAGTGACTGGTAACCAAGAATCATTAAGGGCTTCTTTGCTCAATGATTGAATTACATCAACCAGCTGCCTTTTAGTCATGCTTAGGCCTTCTAGTTGTGTCTTATAGTCACACTGTAATTTTAACCTTCAAGTTGTGTCTTGTAGTCACACTTGGTCAGTATATTTGTGACTTGTAGTCACGATAGTTCAAATAAGGTTAAAACCCAAAAGAAGTGTCCTTAAGTATGACAGGTGTCCGGTAGCTGTGAGATCCGACAGCCTAGAGAGCAGAAATATCCTTTTACGTATCCTTTAGTTAATGAAAAACAGTGTCTTAATGTTGCCAAATATTTGCTCATATTATCATTATAATTATTGTCTTAACTCTAGTTATATCAATTTATTACATAATATTTTACTTTTACTGTGTTTTAATAGTGTAGCCGGTATTGTTTTATTGCTTAAGTTCCTTATAGCATTCTTATTTATATCACACATTTTAAGATCATTAATCCTTTAACTAATGCTGCATAATATTATCAATACCTCTTATCTTTTATCAATTTTATGTACAAATATATATGTTTTGTACAACGCCATTGAATATAATTATATAAATAGGCGTTTCATCAAATTAGCAAGTTTTCAAGTTTATTTGTTTTTATAAAATGTGATATTTTGCTGACTCACCTAAGCAATGTAGCTTTTAGAAACAAAGACGATAAAAACTCCCAATATCACGAGGTCCTTGAATGTGAAATGTGAACATGTATCTATAGGCCTTTAGGCAGATTATTTTCTGTATTATCTTACATATACAATCACGTGTTCATAAATCGACATCAATAAACTGTACTTTGCCACCACTATCTTATAAATATATAATTAAATAAAATAAAATATTCTTAATACTTTTGAAAAGTACATACCAAAAATTATAAAAAGCGCATATTTTTGGTGATCTTGAACACTATGGATGATATCACTCTGTATACAATGCGTGTATCGCATTTCGTAGCAGATTTGTTCTTTAGTTTTCTGAAATGATGTAAACCATGAGCTAACACATCAGATGGCTGACACATTTCAACTAACAAACATTGACGACAGGTGCGGAATACAAGTTTATTTAATTACTGCAGTCTCTGAATATTATTCCAGACAACCAGCTATATTTAGCAACAATGTAGGTTAGTTGATCAATATGCAATTGTATTTGATAAGAATAAGACCAATATTGAAAAAAGACAGTTTTAAACAGGACATTTCATATTTGTTTTTATTTAGTTACGAACAATATGGATATGCCGTCGTTGTAAATTTTTACAGAGCAAAAATATAAGTGAACAATCACGATTCGGTTTCGTAAATTGTGTGTTACTGATAACATGCACCCATCATAATGACATATGTATTTATAGCACATGCACAAATGTTTGATAATTGTTAATAAAACATGTGAATATAATTCAGTATTATGAATATATGAATTACTCAAGTACAATATCGAGTTAATGTGTACCTATTTTAATTGTGATGGTTCTTTGGAATTTCATCACAAAGCAAAGTATTGAATGAACTATACTACATACAACAATACAAAAACATAAGGCATGGATACGCAATAGGTATTAGGAGACGTTTATAGGAATACCGTATGAGAGAAGTAAAATGTTGTTGTTTGCTCATCGATCAAACCTCAACCAAAACAGTAACTGCTTACTAAACGCACACTACTCTCCGTTTCTATTGCTTAAACACCGCATATAAATTGATTATAGTAAGCAAAATAACTTTAAATCTATTCAAATTAAACATGAAAATGTTCCGAGGAAATTTTTTTTATTTATAAGGGTCAAACCGAGTATTATGGCTTAATTAAATAGAATGACTTAAAGACCCTAAATGTCATACCTCTAATAGGTTAAATTGTTAATTTGGTTATATATATATATATATATATATATCTATATATCACTACATAAGATTTAAGAGTATATGTGTTCATCAACTGTATGCTTTATATTTGTATAAATATAAGACATGCTTCCGTATTTCTTATATAATCGAATACGTGTATATTTAAACAGACTGTTTCCTCATACTATGATTTTGTCGCAAGGAATTAATAACATGTTTTACCGATTGGGTACTCTATAAGTATGCGACTTTTGTGTGTTCCGTGTGTCTTTTGTCTTTCCTTCTATAACTGAAGTTGAAAATAAGATTACTAATTTAGTTGATAAAAACGGCAATAATACACTCATACTTTACATGGTCTTCATTGATCATATATGTTCAAAGTTAAGTAAATATCACCATAACAAAACTTAACATAATTGATACTTCAACAACTGTATGCATGTTGCTCTTCAATATGGGTTTCTTTCGCTTTTATGTCATTGTTCCATTCATGCATCTTGTTGTTCGTCCATTTGTTAATAGAAAAAAACGGTATAATTTTAATCATATGAGTGAGTTACTCCCATACTTCAAAGTACGTATTACGTCATAATAAATAAAGCTGACATTCACAGGACCGGTTAAGCGAGGGTAATGCACATTACTTTTTTCAAAATGTTTATGTCTAGTATATGCATGTGTCGCTTCAAATAGACTTGACAAAACGATTTTGTCTTTTCGACATTAAAACATGTTGTTTGATGCAGTTATTATTTGCATGAAACATGCGTGTCATGTCCAACCTTTTTGTCATTGATGACGTAAGCATGATGAGCTTTAAAGTTAATATAAAGTTAGTTAAACAGTTAACAGTTTTAATTACTCTGGACCAAAGGTGAGATTTGGTGCAATTTAAATCCTTAAATAACACACATGTTTGACATTACAGTTCAGAGGTGGTAACCCGAATATTATTCATTTATGTTTATGTGTGGTATGTACGTTTCTGTTGGATCTAGTGTTGTTGTGGTGTATAAGAATTTGTGGAAATTTAGTTATTGGTAAATCTCTATAAATAACAGAGATCGTTCTTATTTATGTAATTCCTCCGATAACGGGGCTTTAGGTTATCTTGTGTATGGTGAAAGGTTTATCCTTCTGCTGGTGCAGTTGGGATGTGATATATCACATACTGTTACGTTTGGGGATTACACATGGGAGAATTCCGCCCACAATGGTATACGTAATTTGCTCGTTTCGAAATGTTTAAGATCAATATAATGACTCTTACGGCCACATACATAAACCACTTGTACAGAAAGGACGATTTTAGATGATTAATCCTGTAGTGGCTAACAGATTGTCGGAAAGATGACGCGTGTAGCATATGCTGTTGAATAATAAAAGAAGCCGATAAACGCTGAGCTTTTTTGAAATCTATTAACAGGATCTACTCCTTACACAAGCTAATATTATGTCTTGAATTAGGCATTTCTATCCGATGCTTATGTTAGTAACCAGTTACTAAAATTCAAAACTGTAAGATCTGTCATTGTGCATCTATATATTCTTTCAGAAATGTAAATTAATGGCATTGCCTGTCCGCGCTGAGAATTGTCATTATCGCATAAAGAGGGATCACGTAATAATGCGTGACGCTGCACACATTAATATCAATATTTGAAATTGTGACGCTGCACAAGTATGCAATATCAACATTTCAAATTGTGACGCTGCACACGTTAATATCAACATTTAAAATTGTGACGCTGCACGCGTTTATATCAACATTTGAAATTGTGACGCTGCACAATATCAACATGAGAAAGTCTTCATAAATCACTTCATAAAACCATAAAATATAGATGCATCAAAATTGCAATCTCAATGCATCCTGGGCCCGTATTCACAAACGTTCTAGGTCTAAATTAAAGCCTCAGACTTAAATTTCCCAAATTTTAAAATCAATTTTCTAGAGATATTTATTCATTTTAAATGAATGAAAATAAATATTTGTATAGTTGTCTTTATATTGAATGTGTTTGTTTATTGCTACGAATTATGGATAAAACGATATTTCGATTATTTTCTTAAGTCTGAGTCTAAAATTTAGACTTATGTGAACTCGAGCCCAGTATTTAGAGTTATTTATCGGCAGGGTTTCGATACTTAATCGTATGTAATCAGTGAGTGTGTGCATGTTGCACTATTATCTTGGACATATTTTACTACCAAGATGATTAATACATGCCAGAATGTAGAACTAAACGAAACTTCATATACATGTTTGCATAATATTGTTGATTTCGAATATAACAATTATTGACCAAATTTTTGATAAATTATACCCCAAATTCTGAATCACAGGCAAAAATATATTTTCGCAGAAGGTTAAACGAAGCAGGATCAGAAAGCGTTTTAAAAAATTGATGAATGTATACTTTTAACATTCTTATATCATTTGTATGTCATGAAACATGTTGATTGAACGACCAATATACACTTCCTAAGGCATTTGCTTAAATTTGATAACAAACAAAGTTATTATATAAAGAATCTTTTATTTTTTTCATTTTAGCTACAATTGGTTGCTAAAATGGGACAGTGTTGTCTAAGGATAAGATGGTTTGTTTCCCATCATTGTAGAAATTAGTTGAACTCCTTTTTCATTCAACAGTTCATATTCCGGTTCAGTCCTCGTATACGATGATAACGGTGCAGGTGATGAAATGTCAAATCCATGAAGATTATACTGTATTTTATTGACTGCTGCTGATTTTAAATTTGCTGTTCATTCCGAACATGTGCAAAACAGAAGATCCTGCTTACAAAAGACAGGATTTACAAATTCAATGTCCCTATTCGAATACTGAAGTATTTTCATGCGGTCGAATATTTCCTTTTCCATATTGATGATTGTTTTGTCGCAAACAAATAATGATCAATTAATCAAGTTATTAAAATGTGATTTATTCATTAAACCATTTACTAATCATTCATTTATACATCGAACCCTACATCTATCAAGCCATTTATTTATGTATGTATTTATTTATAATGTTTTGTTTCAATCAGTCATATAGTCAAGCATCCATTTATTCCTTTATGTTTTTATTTAGTTTGTTATTAATTAATTTAATAGGCATAATTTATATGCAATGCAGCAAGTTTAATACTATCATAATAGTATCATAATAGGTAACAGACAAATATAAACCCAGCTTATTTAATTGGTGTTGATTTAAACATCGTTGCATCAATACAAACTTTTAACAACCGTTTCATCAAGTCTTTTCTCTAGATAGTAGTCATATCAAAGTGAACCTATTCTTTTTGTTTCAGTCATGTGATATCTGATATTCATATTAAAAAATGAGAATGCATGAGAATGTATAGCGTGAAAGTACAAAAAAAAAACACTCAGTTTGTTTGTAGTCTATGAATTATCTTTTGTTTCAAATAACATGCCGATGTGATCAGTCCATTAACACAAAACAACTACATTACCCATTAAATAGTATATCTTGAATAAAATAGTTATAAAGTATCATCTTCGTGAGGAAATAGGGCGGTCCTCCCGAAGCATCTTATAACTTCAATCTTTAAATGTGTGAATTTGCAAATCTTGTTCTATAAACATACGTTGTGTTGTCATCTCCATGAAGCACAGAGCATTGGATCACAACGAAGACCTTATATATAACTTAATAAGTATTTCAAAATTCCTCTATTTGAACGATACTGATTATTAACCGTTAAGCAATCTTGATTTAAATCAATTATTATGGAGCCATATTGTGTTTGTTTACTTATAAACTACTTATTTCAGAAAATAATCCGGAATGATTTCTGACAGGTTTTCATATCTGTATTTACCATTATGTTTGTTTAAAAAAAAGACCAGTTGTTATTGGATGGACTCATTTTTGTGTCTAATCATTATGCATGTCGCAATAAAAAACCGGATAATTTTTCATAACTTATGGCTTCATTAAAAAATATTTCAAATATACATGTATATACCACTTTTTTCCATTATTTAAGTACTGCCTTACATGAAGTTCAGACATCCGTCCCAATGCCCGTTGTTTCTTCGTATGCTGCAACACAATATTTGTAAGAATCTACGTCTCAAATACTTTACGACCTGCCGATAAGAGCCAATGTGTCTGCAATATGAACGGCGATCATATTATAAAATGGAACGAGAACGATAATCATGTTCAATATAGCTTTGAGATGTGTATATACCTTTTAAAACGACAGGAATAATTTCACACCATTTAAACTATTTTCAGTAACAAACATCAAAGTAAGTTGTTATATAATGTTTTTTCTTAAAATTAATAAAGGAAAGTACAAATCAGCACAAATACAGTGTATAAAATGTGAGTGACGTCTTGTGATATTATGAAACAAATAAAAGATAAAACGGTTAACTCTTATTATGTGAATGCCTCAAACCATGATGCTGTTAATCGACAGCGTTATGCAAATAAATTCGCTATAAAAGACCATAAAACACAGCACATCCTAAGTGCCGCAAATGGACTGGCGGACCAAAGCCTGAACATCATTATTATATTATGTTATGTATTTGATTTATTGTACATCATGCCATTATTATATCTAATAAATGTACTTAAACATTAATGTTCTTTAACAGCGTGTAATTGTGTCACAAGCAACGTATAAGAAAGCTACAACTACATAACAAATACGTAGTTAAAGGGGCCTTTTCACGGTTTGGTAAGTTGACAAAATAGAAAAAAGTTGTTTCATATTCGCAAAGTTTCGTTTTAGTTATGATATTTGTGAGGAAACCATAATACTGAACATTTACCATGCTTTAAAATAGCCTTTATATAAATCTTTTGACGTTTTAAACACCTGAAAATTATAAAGCGTTGCAACGCGAAACAATTAAATAATTTGGAGAGTTCTGTTGTTGTCGTTATATTTTGTGAAACTACTAGGATCGCTTATATGAAGTATAAAATGCATCGTCAATTGTATAAGGAAGGATGGTCGAGTGGTCTAATGCGTAGGCTTTGTACTCCAGGACTCCAGGGGTCAGTGGTTCAAGTCCTGATGAGGGTTATCTTTTTTTCTTTTTTTTTTAAATTGTATTCTTGATTTTTTACCGGAGCTTTTTAGGTCCAATGTTCACATTGATCAAAATAAAGCATTTAATGACAAACTTGAAAACATGCCAAAATCTGTGAAAAGGCCTCTTTAAGGAATAAGAATCAGCTTTGATTGCGATTTATCTTAACACAATAGCTTGAAGACTATTTAAAAGTAACCATGTACTTCTCAAACTGGATGATAATACAATTAACATGCCTGGTTCAACTAGTTTAATGCAATCAGACCTAGATTTTGCACATTATTGATGCCCGAGGTAAATAGGCTTTATTTGTTCTTTAGTGTGAGTGTTGTGTAAAATAAACACCTTAAAGATTTAAGTTATCATAAACATATTAAATGTATTTTAATATAGTCAGTGTGTGAGAACCATTCAAATGTTACATACATCGTATTTAATGTCAAGACGAAATCAAGAGAAACTGAGACGTTATTATCCTTTTCCTAATACTGTCATTTTTTTCATCATCATTCAAGATGAAAATGTGTGAAAGGACGCCACTGGTGGAGATTATTTACTTCGTTATCAATAAATATTTCGGAGTATTACCGCTTTAGAGTACATGACGCATTTCGAATAATTGAAACATACTAGGACATTCGGTGAAAGCAGAAATTTGAACTATTCTCTGTATTTAGGAGTGAAATTAAATGGAAATACAGAAGCAGCAACAGTAAATAACCAGGAACCTCAACGTAACTGTGTTATAATTACTGGTGTTTTTTTGCCTTTAAAAAATCATTTACTTAATCTAACGCTTTACACCATTTATTTTGAAACTATAAACCAAAGTATAGCCCACAAAGTACATCGCAGTGGCATTTAATTATATGTAGGCTATGTGAAAAAGACGGGCGTCTGAAGATTGGGAAGACAATGGCGTCCCGTTTATGGAATAAACAGTGGATCTTGATTTAAAGAGCTTATCTAGTGGCCGATATTGAAAAGTGCCAGCTGTTCAAAGAGTGATTTTTCATTACAGTAATCAGTTACGTTTGTAATTTCTCGTGGTTTATATATGTATTACAATTGTTTTCACCCTGAGACGAAACATTAATCAATTCCATATAAATAAGGATTCATCCTTAATCAAAACATTTATCAGCCATTAGAAGGTACTCTGCGGATAGCAACAACGAATAACATATTATTATGTAAGAATCATGTTTTTAAGGGTTCCCGTATGAACTTTTAACAGTTTGTCCAAAGAACTGCTTACGTAGAGCGACGTTTCTGCGATGTGTTTTAAATTGTAATGACGCGAAATACCCTGACCGATAACAACCATTAAAGCATATGGAAAGTTTAATACACCTGCATGACAATTGTAGAGAATTTCAGACTTATCTCTTAGAATTAAGTGTTCAATGTTTATTCGGGTGTTACATTTTATGGTGTGTTTGGAAGTCCGCACAAACTGATAATAATCATCAACATAAATGTCTTGCATCAGCTTACATCAAACTTCCAAGCTGGGCGTTGCAATTGTTGCAAGTTTTAAATGTTATTTCACATTTCGTTAAAACGTTATTTAGTTGTTTATTTCGGCTAACCCGATAAATAATACGTGTTTGTGCCGACCTAAATTGTGTTTTGTATTCAGGAGGAGTTTCAGATCATATACGCTAAAAATACTGAAATAACTGTAACGTATTGTTTGCTTATCATTTGTTTATTAACTTTCTATTAACGCAAACTAATTGACAACGGAGTGTTTAGAGATTGGGAAGATATCTGCATGCAATTTCATATTCTTATTCATTTGAGAATTGTTAAGGAAATTAAAACGAAAAAACTTTTAGCCGACCTTCCTTTTTTGCGACGTTTATCGGAACAAATTACTTTGTGACATTATGCATGAATGCGAGTGTATAATTACCTTGAAGATAAAAGACACATTAACAGTTTAATGCATAAATGCGAATGAAAGGTCAAATGTCATATCATCACTTTATGTTGATCTCCGGTTTTCAGTTTATGGAATCATACTATGCGATTATTTGAAAGGAAACACTTAGGCTTAAAATATTTTAGGCAGATATTTTATACCTTAAGTAGCAGCTAACGTTTAAGTGATACATCATCAACTATTATGTATTCTGTTATTTTGCTGCAAATAAAATAGTAAGATAAGAACGCGACATTTATCAATAGCGAAAGGACGCAATTTGTGTTAACACAGACGCTCGACGAAGTTAAAACCGAAACGAGCCGGATACATTCGCAAGTAGACAGACTGAGGTCTATTCTAAGCAAGACAGTTTAAAAAAATCAGGCAATATACACTGTGCACGGAAAACAAAAATAGGCGGAAAAATACATAAACTAGGCGTAATTATTCGGTCAGTTCTTACTTCAATCCTATGCAGAAAAACTATATATCTTTCTTAAAATAAATTATATAAACCACTGTTAAATTTTCGCTTATCTGCCTTCGATATCTCATCGGCTCCCAGTCGTTAAGTAATGGAATAAACATTTCTTCCGTAAATGATTATAACTTAAAACACGATTGAACCATCGGACATCTTGACATCTGGTTTGCATCATATGAGAAACAACAAGCTCACGTGTGACAATGAAGCATGATTGTAAATGTATAAACCCAAACACACCAAGAGTGTTGATATGCCATAAAAGCCCGTTTACCAGTGTATGTAACATTGATATTGCGATACAGATCGGTCAGATCTGGCAAACGTTTGATAATTCATGGGTCATTATTAAGAAGTTATGCAGGTGATCTAGATTCTTATCAAATTATGTCTCAAACAGTATCAACACGTATCATGATGATTTGATTTAAAGCCTCTGAGTGGAGCGGATGAGATTATTTTTACCCCTCAAGTACTACATTTAAAAGAGCTCCATTCAATGTTACTGGTTTTTGAACTCCGATGGAGTTTATGTCTACGAACATTTTCCCATTTTTTTTACATCACCATGGTTATCCGATAGAAATCTTTGACGCCGAACAAAACCTCGCACTCTCCTGCCGGCCCGAATAATAAGTCGCCTTTCTAAAGGTGTTTTAAGTACACGTTAATTTAAATATATTTACAAGTTCAAATAATTTTTTGACATATACTTTTTTATTATGAAGTGCAAATTCGTATTATAGCTGAATAGATAGTTTTGTAAACAGACACTTTCTTTTACAACAATAAGTCTATTTGGGATAGTAAGAAAATATATCGGTTCAAAGTACAACTGTATTTATTTTAAAGCACCATTGATAAATTGAGAATATAATGGAAATATCTGTTTAATAACATGTAAAGTTGTTTGAAGTATGATTTAATAACGAATTGAATACGTGCCCAAATTCGCTATATTTCATGGACAATCATTCCAAATTTTCGACAGCACTTGAGAGATCAGTATTGAGACCTGTAGAACACCAGCGAAGAGTAACCATGCTGAATTAAGCTCTTTAAATATATTCATTGTAAGAGACATATAGACCGGTTACCGATTCAGTAGCTAGTTAAGTCGAGGGGTACCGATTACCTTCATACAAATGGTATGGCACAAATAATTGGGATCAGGTGTAAGGAGGTTTATCACTTAAGGTGTCTCATAAGTAAAACAAAATGCTGACCCTAAATCATTAGAAGTTTAAAATAAATCGTTAGAGGTGAAAAATTACTTTTTATTTTGTCTCTTTTTGTTGTAACATGATCTTGAACATATGTAGTAATATGTTAGTAATTCGCAGTATAATAGCAATTGATATAACAACGAGATTGAATAGTACAGTATGTATAAGTATATTCTGTAATTGTAAAACGTGAACAATTAATTTCAGTGAATATTCAGTGGAGTAATATCAGACGTATTCAAAAGTCTAGCAACCAGACGCGTATTAATATACAGAGAGGCGTTTAGTTATTAGATAAAACAACTAGCACACATAAAAGTTTACTATTTACATAATTGTATACATAGAAGTATAAAAGCCAGTTCCGTTTGTATCACCAATGGGTTAAACAATTCACATGGAGAAAAGATATTGAAAACTCCCCACGACAGCAATTTTATCTTAACACTGTGTCCTCTTCCTCAGACTCAAATAAATACCGACACATGGTTATTGGAAAAAGGAAAGGCTACCAACATAATACGCTATTATATTAATAGGAATGACTTAGATAAGCCCGTTGATAGTCGGTACTTTTTTCAATATGTTTAATTGACTAAATGATGTTATACTTAAAAAAATGTTAAAGGATACAATTTGAATTTCCGCCACATTCCTACATATTGCTCAAAATGAATATGAATGCATTGACGTATATTTATCGTTATGTGTTATTAAATCAACGACACCGTCAGACAAATTCCAGACCAATATCCGAACACAATACGTTCCCTTGAATGTACGAAAGGGCGATTGATATCGTCATTGAAGTGCCAACGTACATACCACCGTGCAATGCGAATGATACCGTTAAACAATATTAAAAAAGAAGGTGGGTTTATTAATCTTTACGTTCGGCGACAATTATACTAAACCTTCTACATCGTACATGTTTGTTTCATATTTGTCGAGAAGAAATGAAACAAATATATGTGGCATGCTGCTTTTTGTTTTTGAATCAAATACATGGTAATTTAGTTTTGATTCTATACTATATATACAAGTTATGTTTACTTTGACGTGAAATCTGCGACACCAAATCAAGTGTCGATTACATGCATATAATAGGTAATCATGACTTTAGTTATAAAGAAAACGTTCTTATAGTTTAATGTCATCATCATTTTGCTTCTTCAATTGGCAATAAACGTGGATTTCCTATGAGTGTCACTTTTTTTCTCAGAACTTCAAACAACAACCTCCACAAACCAAGCACACAGTCAACTTATTGCAGATTCATTTTTCACAGACACCTGTAATGAAATAAATGTGCTGCGGGCGGATAAATACCAAGCATATAAGAATTACTATTTTTATTGACTTATACTTGGATTTATTGGCTATTTATAGCTGTGACGTTTTCTTTTCGTTGTTTATTTCTTATACTTTATATGCATGCCTTTAGGTTCTAACCTTTCGAAATGTTCGCGTTGCATTTGTTGGTCAGATAGAATCCAAATTTCTTTTGTTGAGACAAATAACATTGGTTCATGTATATATTACAACCATTTAACGAATCATCAAACAACTACACATGGAAGCGTCAATCCACGACGGTCACAATCAGAAAACCACTTCGAATAAATCATTTGACCAACAACGCATTTTAGTAACAAACAACTACGCATTAAATCAATTTACACTTACGCATTGAATCATCGAATACAACTGGCGTATAATCAATGATATTTAAATGCTTTAGGCACATTGAAAAACCATATCATGTGTGATAACATATAGTCACGAGAAATAAAATACAATTCGAAATATATAATTATAGTATATGCAGTACATATTAACAATTAAGATTTCATTAAGTCGACTTCCACAAATCATTCGAACATTCGCGTTTAATTCGAACGCTTGTTGTGGAATCACTTAGACTCCAGATTCTGAAATTGTTTGATTTTGAATTAATATTTTCTGCATAAGCATAATATCGCATCACGCTACATATTAGATTCTAACGACTTTTACGACTGCGCCCGTGCTCGAAGTGAAGTTAGGAGGCACAGTGTCTGAAGTTTGTACGAAAATCCTTTAATGTATTTACATGGATAGTGTTTTTCTTTTGTTATAAATACTAAAACCAAAGTCCTAAATAAACTCGCGATATATTGTAAAAATGCTTTTAAAATGAGGTATTGAATGCAAAGGTGGAGTAATATAATTGCCTTAGTGCATTTTTAACATCTTATTATATACACTTTTAGTCTCATCCGCATTACTATGCATGTGCTAATTGTTTAAATATATTGTCAGTTTTGAACATATAACGATCATCTTGAATTGTTCAAATTATATGAATTACATTTTTGTTCGGTTATGTTATGTAAACAATATTTCAAGTTCGATAACAAAGTCGACTTATAATTGCAATTAAAGCTTATAGATAACCGTATTGCGGCACATGCTTATATGTGCAAAACAAATACAACACTTTTGAAATTATGGAATGAAAGTGTTAAAGCAGTAAATGTATCAAAATATTTTATGCTTTTAAATGCTAAATAATCATGCAACCAACGTCAATAATAATTATAGAGTTGCCGTATTTTAATCCAAACAAAACCACATTTTTCTCCGTCAATATCCAAGTTGATAGCATGTGAAAATACGCTGCTGGCGAAGACTCTGTACTTGAGGATCCAATAAACAATTGTGGCGTCTGTACCGTTTCTCAAGTACATAATGTGGTCGATTTATTGCAGCAAACAGTGAATGTGTTGAAAGCGTTAATCACGTAGTATTTAGTATCTGCTTTCGAAATTTAAATAACAAAGTATAAGTATTATTTATTCTCAATCACAAACAATACACTTTAGTTATGTTTTTACACATACATTGATATATTAGAAACATTTTATTTAATTACTACAGAACAGAATGCGAATTGTAGTTAATAATAAATCATTAATATTACGATAAACTCATAAATCGTTTCAGACTGATATCATTTTAGAATGTGTCGAGCTTTGATAACAAACATTGATAAGCGTCATGAAAAGTTTTGTAAAGTCAATTGAAACGCAATGAATAGCCCTTAACATGTATGATGGTTTGACAAAAAGACTGCATGTTTCTGTATTTCGTCAGTTTGTGTAAATAATATATCACTTTAAAATGATAATGTATTGATTTTAACGTAAGCATACCATGAGCTTATTTAATAAATTCAAAACGATAAAGACGGAAGTCTGGAATTGGTGTATATATGGGATCGACATATAATCCAAGTTTATTGGCTAGAGTACTTGTCTGAAATTGAACGGTAATGCCTGTTTAAATAGTGAATATGCAAGCTTTATAGAACAGGATTTAATTAAGTTCGACCTATCATGTTGTTTTTTATATAAATGCCTTCATGGATTTGCATCTATAACGCTATTTGATTATTATTTTTTAACTCATCCCCCGTATGTTCAAGCCTGATGATTTAATGACAATGACAAACAAACTCACTTTTTATGAATTCTTGTTCTTCAAAAACAAGCTCGAGAATGCCATCACAACTGTTAAAAATGTGTGTTATAGGTAAATGATTTCAAATGTACAAATAACAACAGACCGAGCTTTAACAAAACATAGAGGACCGTTCACAACACAAAAAAATTATTAACGAATATAATCTTTGCCGAACCATCTATGTCAGCGTTCCTCTATTTTGGTAGTGTGTCTTAACTTCTTAACATAATTCAATATAAATAGACACATAATATTTACATTGCCTGTGTGGTCATTGCCTAAAAGTAGCATATAAGAATGGATATGATATGTAAGACGTATCCGGCATACTACGACTTATGCGAATGGTAAATGAAGTTGCTGCAAAACAAAATACATCCAACATTATATTTTTACTAACTACCACGATACATTAGACTGTGCAAAGGCAAAGTAAGCAAAGACTTTCTTCATTATATAAAGGCGAGATGAAACCTTGACTTAAATATTTTATAAGCAATACGCACATGTGGAAAACAATGTTATAAAAAGAACATGCGACAATTCAACAAACCGGTTATTTCAGTTTTTGAGTGAATGAGGTTCATATAGTGAATGACTTCACGCAGTATAAGGCATTAATTAACCTGTGAATATGTCAATGGTATATGAAAATTAAAAGGCGCGAAAACCAATTAAGGCATTAGGTGCATTACACTGAAATTCTGTGTTTCCACCACGGGTAATATTTCCTGTTTCCCAAAAATACACAACACGTGTATTTTGTGTTTGATTTATTTATTATCCTTGTATTGCAGTCGTCATCCGTTTTCTAACGGTATCCCTATTTACGTGGTATTCCTATTCAGCCCCTACGTGTTGTTTACCTGTCAGGTTTGGTGACCCATTTCTTTCGCCGTCAGAAAACAGTATTTTCAGTGATCATGAGCAATATTTCAGTAAGTTGTGATTGTTATCCATGAAGCATACGCTTTTCCTCCTGATAAAACAATATAATTATTTATTTTTTATCAGCATTTGAGCTGTTTTCAATGTGTTTCACATCGTCTGCTCGCACTTCTCGATCTCTTTAATACGCACACTTTACAATCTCCGCTCATATGACTAAGGTTGCACGTCACTATCTTCAGATTGAGCAATATACTCGGGGAATATAACCATGATGAAGCAAACTTACTGCCTCTTAAGTAAACAATGAATTTTTTTTAAGCGTTCACTTATAAATGTGTAATTAAATTATATTTGGCATTCTTTACTCTTCAGCAGAGGCATTTAATAGTGCTGAGAATTATCAGTTTAACATGGTTATAAATATGTTTGCATTTAGTAAACAAAGGTGACGAAAATGATAGTTCTCAAAATTTCTGATGCAAATTATTGCAGATTACTTTTTTGTTTCATATCATTAGCTTACTCTACAACAAATCGTTTAACTGGTATACATTATGTCTTGACACGAAACTTTCATTTTATTCCACTGCACCATGAGACCTATTCCGGACCGATGTCTGAACACAATTGTTTCCCCGAGGATATACCCGAAAGTGATTGATGCCGCCATTGAACCTCTAAAAAACCTATCATCGAGCAATACTCATGGTGAACTGTATTAATCTTAGTTCACATTGCATTAAGATACTGTGATTTTAATCTTTGAACCCTGTATTGACATATTTAACGAGTAGGATAACACTTAAGACACACATTTTTGTAACGCTGCTTGTATTGTAATTAAAACACAATGTAAACGTTTACGTTGTAAAAGTAGGTATTACGTCCAGTTGATAATGAGATACTATTTCAAAACCCGCTTACAAATTTGTATAATTATCAAACACAGATAATAGTCCCAAAAGTAAGCGCGCTCTTAATGACATCATCAATTGACTTAATATAATCGCATCACAACGACGAAGTCTTAAGAACCTAATAGGAAAGCGAACTGGAGAGCAAAGCGACATTATAGCTTTTAAAAGTATCCTTTGGTGTTGACATTCTTTAAATTTAATCTCTGACAACTTATATGATAGCGTTCATTTACAGCCACTCACATTTGGGGATATTTGCAGAGAAAATTTTAGCAACTTGGTGATACCAGATTTAATTTTTAACTGTGTTTTCGACTGTATAAATGTCACTATTGCAGCTCGTTATCCTGCTCAAAAATATTATTAGGAAAACGAGCAAAAGAAGCCTATATGTCGTGAACATGGAACCTATTGATTGCCAACACCAAAGGATACTTTTTAAGCGAATTACCAAATTATATTTATGACGGATGGAGACAGCTTCTTTAAATTTGTAGTTCGGAGCATCAAGTGTATGCATTACTAAAAATGAGGGAGTCAGACAATCGTGTGAAGCGGTCTCCTAAACAAAACATGTTTAGACTATTAATGTCCGATATCTTATTTTTCTAATACAGCATTAAAACGCACATAAAGATCATTTAAGATATAATATAAATACATGCACAATTTATCATTTTTCTAATACAGCACTAAAACGCTCATACATTTAAGATATGATATAATGGTCAATAATGATGCATATAATATATTTTTCTGAATCGTCATAGAGATACTGGCCTAATTCAGTACTTGACGGCTATATTGAATTTTTCATAGAGGAAATGATCAAGGTTGATTTTAAAAATTGCAAATAATTTATATCTAGTAATTAAATGTTTCAATAACTGCTTAAATATCGAAGTCACTACATCCACATATTGTTTTTACTGTTTCTCTGTGTGATAACGTTCAAAGAATTGTTTAAAAATCATATGCGCCAAAGAGGGAGGGGGTGGTATTTACTCCTAATTTAGTATAACCTTTCGACATCCGTACTCTTTTTGCTGAACGACACATGCGCTCGTTTGCCTCTTTCTTACTACACATTGTTTAAAGTGTTTACAACTCTCAATATCCTACTGATACTATTTCTGAATTGTTTTGAATTATCATATCTTTAAACCAAAACACTTTTCAAAATTCTTGGTACATTCTACCAATACTGGACAGTCGTTAGGTACCGTGTGGCATTCAATCAGCAATCATTAAGCTCCTTTCAATTTTGTATCATAACTGGGTAATGCTCGGAATGTAGTAAAGTATAATATTTTATTAATAATTGCTGTACAATGCTAAAATGTCATTTACACCATAAATGTCAATTGGTACAACCTTGCATCTTGCCACGAGTATATTCTGGTATTCATTGACATAAATGCATGTAAGTGGAGGAACATGTTGTATAACATGAAACCCTATATGACTGTTGTCTTACATTATGATTTGTTGTTAATAAAAAGCGCGCGGATATTTAATATTCACAACGACCTCTTTTAGGTAAAGGTGTAGGTTTAAAGAAAAAAGGTAGTCTCAGATATATCATTTATATATTGGTTTACCTGTTAGTGGTTAGGTTTCTGACTGGGAATTGTTTTCTTTTGATTATGACGAAATGGCGCTATTTAGTGCCAAATAGATATGTCTAGTAATTACATCAATGTTGAAGCTTATGAATTCAACCAGATATATTGTAATGCCTATTTGAATCATGTCATCATTGAAGCTTTACATCGGTACGGCATTTCATTAGGGAATCATTAAACTATTGTGGGAATACAAATTGTTTAATACGGAGCTGTATCGTGACTGGATCTAAGTGTATTTTCAAATAATTATGTTTGCTTTTTTGTATATCAATTTGTTTTGCAAAATCATACTTAACAGAAAATGCATCGGGCATACCAATAATTTAATTTGATTTGCCGAGGTTTTTATATATCTTATGCATTTGTCCATATATCATAAAAAATTATGATATATGGACGTCATTAGTAAGGTACAAATTTATGTTTCCATCGTCGATATTTAATCCTGACCATCAAAGGTTTGTATTGTTGCAAATTAATATAGTATAATATACGAGAAAAACAAAACATAAATCAATCATGGTTGAAATTTAAAAAAACACACACACTCGTTTCTTCAGACAGGATGCGCTCTCGCAACATCTTATTCGTAACAAAAGTTAATTGTTTGCAAATATTCTTATCAGTGCTGTATATATGCTGATCAGTCAATCTAATATATATTATTATAAGATGAGAAAAGGTGCTATTCGAACAACACATATTTAATAATAAAAAACGTCCCTTAATTGCATATATACAGCCAGTCTGCGTTTTATTCTTCGAACTTCGAAATGTGTTATTTATATAAATACACAAATACGAAGGTGATGTCAAAATCAATATCAAGACTACCCACTTTTTAAACCATCTTATGACTTTAATTGAGTTGACCTTCCATATTATATTTAGTAATTTAGTTTACTGTTTCTTACATATTTACTTAAAATCATATAATAGTAAGTAACGTAATAAAATCATACAATTCGTTATTAATCAAATCGAAATGATTGTGGTCGACAATGATTGAAAGTCGATCGCCAATAGCTTGGGAAGGAAAGTAGCAGGAAACAGAATGTCTGTCGCAAGTATGCACGCCGTTATATTATATAGCTTAGATCATACTTACGTTAGTACTATGAACACATTAAGGTTCAGAAGCGTGAGCTTTTTGCGTTACATCAGATCAGAGGCCAGTAACATGCCATAAAGTATATAACACAACGAAGAAAAAGGCATTTTCGCCTCTGTACTAAATTTAGTTAATTTGTTAAAACACATAACGGAATTGCACGCTTTTATGCTAGGTATGTTAGTTTCTCAAAACTTTGAATGTTAATGTATATTGTATTTCTCGAATTGACCTCATTACGTAAAACGGTTCTCAGACTGCATAAGCAAACCGGTTGCGCTGCTTTCAATTGGTTCTGCATTTCTTTATTTAAAAAAGAAACACATAAATATATTACGGGTTTTAAACAATCACCAATTTGATGTGTTTTACATTAGCTCAAAGTACAGGCATTTCTGTCTGAAGATAACATGCAGTCAGGTAATATAGCGTGCAAAGTGGTTTCTAGTCTCCATCCTAAAAACGTTAGTTCTAAATAATATATTGTTCAAGCTTAACTTTGATTCATTAATACATTCATAAAACACAAATGAATTGCACATTAATATTAAAGAATGAAAAACTGCTATTGTCAATCAAAATGCAATAAATGTTGTTGTGTTGCAGCAACTTTACAAAAACGATCATTTGGCAGCCATTTCCCGAACGATATCACTCCGCTAAAACATTGAAGAAGATTAAGTTTTGTTTGGAATATACCACTTGATCGATCAAACTCATTTTCGTTGACGTATTATTTACTACATGGCAAATCACAAATATAAGTGTAAGAGCAATAATTAGTGATTTCGGTTCAATTGTGATGGATGTAAACTTGGTTTCATTGACTGTTACCAGAATAGGTTACCTCATGACGAGATATATCGAGCAATGCAAATGTAAACCCTTTTTAGCGTATTAATGCCTTTTTTGTTTGTTTATGCATTAGGCATGTTAACGGTCATCGGGTTTATCTCGTTCAACTTTATTAATATTTTCTCTCTGACGGGCGTTTCTTGTCACATTAACAACCAAGCTATGTAATATGGATTTTTTACTCCCAAAATTGCTGATTCACCCTGTATTTGCACGATGATGATCTGAAATATTTACTATATGATGCTGTATTTTGAAATCTTTTTGTAAAAAGAAGGGATGTAGTTGACACTTGTTTGTAATTTCATTTCATCGTTCCTCAAAAAGTTGTAACTATATGGCCCTGGTCTCCTTCCTACCATTCAGTAATTAAATGGTAATTAAATTGAATGCATTTTAAATACCTTTTATTATTGTTTAATTTGAGTTGCAATGCTATGAGGTTAAATTTTATTTACATTTATATGGATGATGAATATTGCTGGGCCAAGTGCGAGGTTGAGCGCTCTAAAACCGGTTTAAACATCCAATGCTTTGCATGGACCGTTCCAAGGCGGTTACCCAAGCTTTATTCTTCTATGTGTGTATGTTGTTTCGCATTGTGCTGTGTCGTGATGTTTTGGTAGTTGATCACTTGCTCAAATAAACATTGTTTTATATGTAACGAAACAAGAGTTTTATTTTAGCTGGCATTCATGCGTTATAAGACAACATAATTAGAAAATAGCGTGCATGTTTGGGTTAACGCAGTAACCCACAGCCGTTAAATTATCAAATGAATATTTCGCCGTCGATGTTTATTCAGCAGAAATGTGTCAGGCGCTAGACATGTTGCTCCTGGTTTTGATTTATGCGTGATAAAAAAATCTGGAAATAAATGTTTGAGAACCATCGCGCATGCAATAATCTATCTGCACAAAATGACAAATTGCATAACAAGTATGTTGGGTTAAAAATATAAGGAACACATGGATTACATGGAACACATTTGATAATCTAATGAAAAGGAGTGCCGCCTATGCAAACGCGATAAACAGTTCTTTAAATAATAATGTGAATTTATGTACTTATTAGAAACAAATCTACATGTCAGATAAACCATTTATCGTCTGTCTAACTATTATAAAAATCATTGAGTTGAATGATAAATAATATTAACATTGCAGTATGTTACCATTAAAATCATTTTCTTTGAAATAATTTGTTTGTTAAACTTCATCTGTATTGTTGCTCTGGTGTTTTTCTGTGTATATGCAATGTTTTATTCATTTATTTCTACCTTGTCAACGCAGTTGTGTGTGCAACTGAACGGTGTGTTCCATTACACATGTCTTGTAGCAAAACTCATTATAATGACAGATATGAGTTTAAGTGTTTATTGTGTAATGTTAAAGCTCACTTTATTATTAACGAGTTGTTTTCGACGTCGTATTTATATTTGAACAGATGTTTGACAAGAAGATGCTCTCTAAGAAACATGATTTATTGTATGATCTTTAGTGTTCATCTTATCGATATCATGCCTGATATATTCTCACTTGTTGTCTTAAAGCTGAATCTACGGGGTTCAGTGTACACGGGGACTAAGTGTACAGTTTGTTCAAGATGTATGTCTATGCCTAACTTTGTCGCAAAAAGTACATTTTTAAGCATAATTTGCACATGCAAAAATATCCACTGCCTTTAATGTTAAAATACACATGAAAGTTACGTGTACTTGAGACGTGTATATGCTTACATTATACTTATCTTAAACATGTCAGGGATGATTTTTTGGTAAAAAGAATTGATTTCATGTCATGTCATGTCAGTTGTCAAGTTGTTTTCAAGCAATGTCAATACATGCATGACCGTCAACTCAAGATATTAATAAAATAATATGCGGTGGCTACGGTAAGTTTGCAAACAAAGAATGCCAATATATGTAACTGGTGAATTTCCACGTATAATTCACATAAGTTGATCTTGTAAGATCAGTGTGCCACAAGCTAGAATCATACTCAAAATATAGTAGATTATTTTTTATTAGTTACAATTTCAAAGGAAATTGTTGACCTTTGCTTAATAACAGATTCGTATTGCAACATTTCCACTGTAGTGCAATCCAGCACAATCGCCACAATTAGAGACACTTAATCTGATCTGGGTTTTCAGGCTTTGATTCAAAATATGTGTGTCAGTACGTTATGATTCGGATCTTTGCAGTGGTTTGCAATCTGTGTACGTTGTTACAATAAGAGAATGATGTTAAGATCTGACACCCTCTGATCTCCAGTTCAAACACAATAACATACGATTTGAAAGGAGTGCTTCGCAGTATTCAACGTTTTGGTCTCGATTCGATAAGATAACCAGGATCAAATTCCCCGAAATAAGGTAAAACGTAAATCGTTGGCTCGTTTTAACAAGTCAAAAACGTATTCACGATAAGCACGTTTGACAAGATTGATTTGAAGAGTTAAAATGTTAATGATCTCCAGGTCAATTTTCTTTACATGCTTAATTTTCTCAACATGGTCATATTTAAATCTTTAAAATAAACTGATATATCTCTTTTTAAATAATTACCGATTACCTTAAAACGCCGGTTTTTTGACTCGATAAGCTTTTTTTAATTTTATATTCAAATATAAGGCATGTATTTCTTAGCTGTGCTCATCTGAAGATCTCACATTGGTGCAGAACGGCTATGCAGACGAAGAAGTAACTCACAAAACAATTATTCAGCTTAGGATCACTTAATACAGGATAATTGAACTTAGATAACACATTGAGCTTCAAAGACAAGGGAATATATTATGATATAGACAGAGACTAACAATTGCGTTTCCAATACGATACAAATCTATGCTTTGGTACAATTATTTCACAGCTTTGCATTATGCTTTGTATAAATCATCGGAGATGGAATAGTTCGGGGATCAATTTGGGATTTATTGTATCCATCCACCTATTCTTTTCGTGTTTCCATGTATTATAACGTTCAAAGAATTGTTTAAAACTCATCTTCGCCAAGGGGGGGGGGAGGTCTTTACTCCTTATTAATTTTAACCTTACGGATTCCGCGCTCTTTTTTGTCGGAACGACACGTGCACTCGTTGTCCTCATTCTAATTAAATATTGTTATGAAGTGTTTACAACTCTCAATAGTCTACTGATAATATCTCTGATTGTTTTTTAATTGTCAATCTTTTAACCAAAACACTTTTCAGAACACTTAAGAAAAGAATTGTGTTAAGCAAGTTATGCCACTGTAACTGTCAAATGCAGTCGAAGTATTGATTTTAACACAAATTGTGATCTTGAACTTCAAAGCTATGGATACAGACACGTTGTATTTATTTATTGAAAATCTAAATTCCCTCTTTTGATATAGAATGTGTACTTTTACTAAGATATATACATTGCGTATGAAAATAAACAAAGGACAATTATTACATGAATCTCAACGAACCAGAATGCACAGAAGTCGCGATTTTGAACCTCCACGGAACGTATCAATGAATAATATTTGTAATAAAATATGGTTTTATCAAGATTTATGTCCGCTGCAATTGCATTAAGCATTGTGCGTTGTAATGTATGTACACATTTGTGACAAATTTAACAAATATTTGTTACATCAAACTCGTTTTTTTTTTGTTTTAGTCTAATTCTATGGTAAACATCAGTACTCATTACCGTGCATTACACAATACAAATATCAGAAAATAAAACATGTAAACATGTTTTAAGTAGATAAAAAATGATATCAGTATCTCTTTATAATTGGGCTTTGTCTATTATATAAAAACTTGGAATTATGTAACACTTACCGATCACCTAGCGACAATTTGTTACCAAATATTACACACGAATGGAATCCTTTAAATAATTACATGTTATTCCTATACAATCTTCCTATAAAAGTTTGTATTACCAGCCATCCAATGTGTGAGGTCAAGACTGCGTATTTTAACCAGATTGAATTGCTGTCTGTGTTTTCAGATTATAAGGACGTAATAGAGGGTGATATCAAAGGTCGAACATTTTGTTAAAAAAAAAAAATTTTTCCTAAAAAAACAATAGATGATAATCAATGTTTTGCGCATTTTCAGGAAAACCATGTTTGTGTCAATTGTTCCTTTGGAAATTTAAACCACAATCTTTGTTAGACATGAATGAAACCAATAATAAGTATAATAAACCCAATTTCGTACAGCATAGTATTCCGTCTGAGACTGTTCAACTGACTTGAAAATATATGAAATCACACGTTTATAAGAATAAATAGTCAGATATAAGCGCCAATTGCCTCTTTATATTTAAATGTACATCATTTCTATATTGGTTTACCTGTTAGTGTTTAGGTTTCTGACTGGGAATTGTTTTCTTTTGGTTATGATTAAATTGAGCTCTATAGTGCCAAAAATATATGTCTAGTAATGACATCAATGTGGAAGCATAATACTGATGTATTCAACAAGGTCTATGGTAATGGCTAGTTGAATCTCGCCGTCCTTGAAGCTTTACATCGGTAAGACTTTTCATTGGGGAATAATACTAACTATTGTGGGAATACAAATTGGTTAATACGCAGCTGTATCTTGAATGGATCTAAGTGTATTGTTTAGTAATTATGTTTGATATTTCGTCTATCAACTTGTATTTCACACAATACTTAACAGAAAATGATGCGGGCATAGCAATTATTTGATTGGATTTGCCGAGGTTTTCATATATCATATGCATTTGTCCATACATCATAACGAATTAGTGATTACCAATGTAAAATGTATGTATAAATCCTCTTTTTTTACCCTGGTCCATCAAAGGTTTGTATAGTTGCAAATAAATATAATATAATATAATATAATATAATATACGAGAAAAACGAAGCATAAACAAATCATGGTTGAAATAAACAAATTATTTTCCTTCAGACAGGATGTGCTCTCACAAGATCTTAATTGTAACAAAAGATAATGGTTCGCAAAATATTCTAAATAGTGTTGTATACGTGCTGATCAGTCAATCAAATATATATTATAATAAGATGAGAAAAAGTGCTATTCGTATAACACCTATTTAACAAGAGATTGCCAAGCAATATAGTCCCCTACCGGTGAAACTCCACCCTTGTCAGTAAAAAAATCTATTATTTTTATTTGTTGCCATAGCAACCAGAATTTTCGACGTAGGAACAAAGTGAAATGACGTGAATAATCTCCATATTGCAATCTATCCATGTTTCAAGTTTCATGAAAATTAAGAACTTTTTAAGTTATCGCAGGATCCAGAAAAGTATGACGGACTGACTGACAGACTGACAGACAGACTGACAGACAGACAGACAGACTGACAGACAGACAGAGTGAAAACCATAAGTTCCCTCCGGTTTCACCGATAGGGGACAATAATATAAACCGTCCCTTAATTTTATATATGCAGCGAGTCTGCGTTGTATTCTTCGAACTTCGAAATGTGTTATTTATATAAATACACAAATACATAGGTGATGTCAAAATCAATATTAAGACTACCCACTTTTAAAACCATCTTATGACTTTAATTGAGTTGACCTTCCATATTATATTTAGTAATTTAGTTTACTGTTTCTTACATATTTACTTAAAATCATAAAATAGTAAGTTACGTAATAAAATCATACAATTCGTTAATTAAGCAAATCGAAATGATTGTGGTCGACAATGATTGAAAGTCGATCGCCAATAGTTTGGGATGGAAAGTAGCAGGAAACAGAATGTCTGTCGCAAGTATGCACGCCGTTATATTATATAGCTTAGATCATACTTACGTTAGTACTATGAACACATTAAGGTTCAAAAGCTTGAGCTATTTGCGTTACATCAGACCAGAGGCCACTAGCATGCCATAAAGTATATAACACAACGAAGAAAAAGGCATTTCGCCTCTGTACTGAACTCAGTTAATTTGTTAAAACACATAACGAAAATGCACGCTTTTATGCTAATTATGTTAGTTTCTCAAAAATTTGAATTAAAGTGTACATTTTATTTCTCCAATTGGCCACATAACGTAAAACGGTTATCAGGTTGCATAAGCAAACCGGTTGCGCTGCTTTCAACTGATTCTGCATTTTGTTCATTTAAAACAGAAACACATAAATATAATACGTGTTTTAAACTATCAAAAATTTGATGTGTTTACATAAGCTCAATGTACAGGAATTTATGGCTGGAGTTAAAATGCAGTCAGGCAATATAGCGTGCAAAGTGGTTTCTGTTCTGCATCCTTAAAACATTAAATATATATTGTTCAAGCTTATTTTTGTTTTGTAAATACATTCATAAAACACAAATGAATTGCAAATTAATATTTAAGAATGAAAAACTGCTATTGTCAATCAAAATGCAATTAAGTGTTATTTTGTGGCTGCAAATTTACAGAAATGATCATTGGTCAGCCATTTCCCGAACGATCTCATTCCGCTGAAACATCGAAGTAAGATTAATAGATTATGCCAGTCGATTATTTATTTCATTTGAAGCCATTGCTTAATTCAAAAAATATTTTAAGTAAATATTTTAAGACGAAGGCTTAAAACTTAGTGGTTTATTGTACAGTCGAAACTGACCTAATGGGCACCTGAGAATAACGGTCAACTGCAGGCAACGGTCAGTCTTGATGCCTCAGACGAAAATCACTTTATATTACACTTGAGAATAACGGTCACCTGTCTATAACGGCCAACGGCCACTATATTCCACTCCAAAATTCACGTTTGAACTGAGAATGACGGTGACGCGTCAGTCGTCTCGAGTCGCGAAAATTAAAAAACACAGCACATAATTTGTCCGTCTAGTTTGCGGGTAAAGCATGATAGCGGTAATGGCCTTTTATATTATGAAAGCGGCCCGCTGCGAGTACACAAGGGAAGGTTTGTTTTCCGGGAATAGTTATGGGAGGTATCTTCAAAAGAAAATATGTCAGAGTTTGCGACACTTTTAAAGTAATTATTGCTAATTAAATGACCGCTAATTAGTACATTGTACTTACAACATTGAGTATAGATTTAAAAATAACATTTTCGGATCATTCTTTAAAAGAGCTTTCTAGCGTTTACAACACTTTCAAAAGCAATCGGAATAATAAATCACGGAATAACAATGAGTGGTTAACGTAAGTTCCTCACATTACTGGAGCTAGTCAAGCGTCTGAAACTGTTTGAATCTGGAAAAAGTTCGCGTGTAATAGCATGTGACCTCGGTGTTGAACGTACGCAAGTGCAGAGTGTGCTTAAGCGTAAGCGATATATTATGGAGGAGTATGAATCGAATGAAAATGCGAGTTTAAAGCGTCCAAAATTTGACACGGAATACAGCGGGTTGAACGATCTGGTTTTTTAAGTGGTTCAACGAGGCAACGGCTCGTTTGATAAATGTTTTTGGACCAATGATTCAAGAAAAAGCACGGAAGTTTGCTGGTCAATTAGGTTTGAATAATTTTAAGGGCAGCAATGGTTGGCTGGAATCATTCCTAAAACGCAATAATATCGTGTTTAAAACTCAAAGTGGTGAACGCGGTGAGGTTAAACTTGATTCAGTTGATCAGTGGAAGGCCAAGATTGCTTCCGTGTGTCAAGGTGATGTGCTATGTTTTTTTGATAAAGAATGAATGAATGTTTGTATTTTGTATGAGGTTGTTGAATGAAAATGCTTTTTGTGTAATGTTTGCGTTAAAAAAAAATTAAACAAAATTGTTGCATCTTTTTATTTGAATGAGAACGGTACAGTAACACCGTACTATCGGTGTATGACAGCGAATCCGCTTTTAAGACTTGTTCGGACGCGACGTCAATGGCACGTCACACGCTTTATTTGCTGAATGATCGAGATGCATGAGTAAATAATTATACTAGCGTTGATAAAGTCATTGATTTAGTTTAACAATATGAAATTAAATCAATCTATAAGATATTATTCTGTAGTATTTAATGTAAGTTAATTATGTTATTATGCTTAGTTATCGCAATGAGCCTTTGTTTAACACTGTATGCAAACGACTGGGTGGGGTAACGACGTAGCAATACTACCAACTGACCAACCATCTTAAAAGTGTGATCCGAAAACAACGGTCACCCGTGGACACGGCCACTTTGGTCATTTCCATCGCTGTTCTCAGGTTTGACTATATATATATATATATATAGCAAGCTCTTTATTCAACCGGATTTTATCACGATTTGTACTAGTTGTTTAATCTCCCGTTGTTTGGAATGAACCACTTGATCGATTAATTTCATTTGCGATGACCTGTTATTTACAACATGGCAAATCACAAATATAAGTGTAAGAGCAATAATTAGTGATTTCGTTTCAATTGTGATGGATGGTTTGATTAACTGTTACCAGAATAGGTTACGTCATGACAAGATCTATCGAGCAATGCAAATGTAAACCCTTTTTAGCGTATCCTATGCATTCGTCCATACATCATAAAGAATTCGTGATTAGTAATGTAAAAATCGATGTATGCATCCTCGTTGTTGTACCCTGGTCCATCAAAGGTTTGTATTGTTTCAAAAAAATATAATATACGAGAAAAACGAACCATAAACCAATCATGGTTGAAATAAAAAAAATATATTCAGACAGGATGTGCTCTCGCAAGATCTTAATTGTAACAAAAGTTAATGGTTCGCAAAATATTCTAATTAGTGTTGTATACTTGCTGATCTGTCAATCATATATATATATTATTATAAGATGAGAAAACGTGCTATTCGTACAACACCTATTTAATAATATAAACCGTCCTTTAATTTATATATACAGCGAGTCTGCGTTTCATTCTTCGTACTTCAAATATAAGTGTAAGAGCAATAATTAGTGATTTCGGCTCAATTGAGATGGATGGTTTGATTTACTGTTAGCAGAATAGGTTACGTCATGACGAGATATATCGAGCAATGCAAATGTAAACCCTTTTTAGCGCATTACTGCCATTATGTGTTTTCTTGTTTATGAATTTGATGTTTTATCGGACATCGAGTTTATCTCGTTACACTTTTGTAATATTTTTTCTTGTTAACTTTGATTTATTATTTTTGCGGTCACATAAACAACCAAGCTATGTAAAATGGATCGTTTACACCCATTATTGCAGTTCTTCCCTGTATTTGCACTATGAAGATCTGAACTATTTACTATATGATGCTATATGCTTTAATCTTTGTGTAAAAAGAAGGGATGTAGTTGACACTTGTTTGTAATTTCATTTCATCGTCCCTAAAAAAGTTGTAACTCAGTTGCTCTGGTCTCCTTCCTACCATAGAGTAATTAAATGGTTATTCAATTGAATTCGTTCTAATTCCCTTATATTATTGTTTAATTTGAGTTGCAGTGAAATGAAGTAAAATTTTATTTTTTTCAACTGCAACATTTTATTTTCAATATAGTGTATTACAAACATACATGTTTTATATGTAGCAATTTATTGACATGCTCTCGAAGGGAGTATATGAACATACTTGTATTCAAAATATTCAAATACAACACAATACATAAAACCCTTCAAAGAAGCTGTTTAGCATACTTACTAAATATAATTTTACACGTTAGTACGTGAATATTCTTTCTATATTATATTGCACATATATATGAAAGATAACTAAAGTGTTGAATTGCGATATGTATAATTCTCTGATAATGAAGATTAAACAAAATACAGAATTGATAAAGAAAGTTTTCACCACATTAGATTTAAAGAGAAAATATATGTATAATATTAAATCATAAACACAATTGTGTGATTCAATCAGAGATGAAGATATTAAAAGCAAAAATAAAAAAATGAAAAAAAATCTAAGGTTATCTATATGATGCTTTTAATTTTGTCTTGAAAAAAACATAAGAAAATAGAAATAAGAAAAAGAAAATACATTTTCCAGTGTGCATATGTATATATCTACGACCAATGATGTTTAAATTATACTAACACATGTAAAGGCATAGAGAAAAATTAATAAGTGCTTTTAATGATATAGATATTTTTCAGTGTGAATATAAGGCAATGCTGTATAAATGATGTAAACATTGTAATAACAGATGAAACTACAACAATCCCCACGTTTAAAATCTAAGTATGTGATAAAATGGTATAAAAAAGTTACCATTCTCTATCAAAGGATTCTAAATTGTTTTTTGTAATTGAAATTTTTCTCAAGTAATCATATTCATTTTTTGAGGTATTTTATGGCTCCTGCTATGCTTGGAATTATTTTGTTTGTTTTACACTTGTATAAGTATAGCTTTAAAAATAAAATTAATTACATTATTTATGGTTCTAGCAGACTTCATTAAATATCCAAGAAGAAAAATTGTCTTATCAATAAATGGAAAAGGTTGTCCGGATTCCGTCAATAATTGTTTTAGATATCTGACATTCCCAGAATAAATGTTCTAAAATTTCATAATTTTGTTTGCAAAAAGAACATAATGGATCATTAGTTATTTTCATTTTATTTTAGATACTATTTGTTCCAAGTATTCTGTGAGTTATTCTATATTGGAACTACTGCACTTTTACGTCATTGGTTATTCAAAAAGGGTAGCTCAAATATGCTATTCCATTCTTTTTCATTAAGTGTGGCATTCAGTTAGTACAACAATTTGCTTTTACTGATGGTTGTTCAATATTTTTATTTATAATGGTGTATAGTCTTTTTGCTCCAGATTCTTTTTTTTTTCAGTATAACTTGTAATAAAGGGGGCAAAAACGGTTTTATAATTTGTTGGGTGGCACAAAATATACAATTTATTTTCATAAACTCATCTATTGCTCTTTTATCCCTGTATAATGAATGAACTTTATGTTTAAAATATACATTCTTTTTTATTTCATCTAAAGGAATAAATGTTCTATTTTTTAATATATCCCCTATGCAATGAATTTCAGCATCAAACCATGTCTTAAAGAAAATACTTTTATTTCCTATTAATATGTTTAATAATTAATTAATATATATAGAAAAGTGGATAATATAGAAAATCTTCTGCGTTGAATTCCAATTTATTACATAAAAGTGAGAAGCTTTTTTAAACATCTACCCAAAAAAGGATTGGATATTCTATTTGATACATTTATAGCGTAATGATAACTGCAATTAAAGAGTTTATAATTATCAAATACAGTTTTGCGATATTTATCCCGTTTCCCACTAAAGGATTCAAGTTTTTATAGCCAGGTAAGTCTCAATGCTGGAATAAAAGCATCCAAATTGATTATTTTAAACCTCCTTCATTATGTTCCTTAAATATTGTTGTGAACTTTATTTTACTATGCAATACTCCAAAAAAAAAACGAGAAAGAAGATTTTATTGAATTTAATATGGTAATGGGTGGGTTGGGCAATGATATGAACAGGTGATTGATTAATGACACAATACGTGTTTTTACAATAATAATTTTGCCAATTGGTGTTAAACTTCTACTTTTCCAATTTTTCAGAATATTTTCCATTTTAACAATTTTTTCATCGTAGTTTGTTTTTAACATTTTGACAGGTCTACATGGAAATTTATTCAAAGCATTTTAAAGCTTTGTTGCATCCAATATAGTTTTCATTTGGTTTTTATGGTATATGAACTATATTTGTTCTTGCCAATCCATACAACATTTGTTTTATCAAAATTTACATTAAGGAATGACAAATTTGCAAACTTCTGTATAACAGTAAGTGTCTCATTTAGGGATTGTTCGGTACCGTCTGATAAAATAGTGGTATCATCAGCAAACTGGGACAATTTATGTTCAGTTACCTGAATGGTTATGCCTTTTATATGATTGCTTTTTCTCAATACAAGTGACACAACTTAGGCGCATAGGATAAAAATGTAACATGAGGGGGGATCTCCTTGCCTGCAGCCCCTTTCAATAGGGTAAAAGTTAGATAAGTAACCACACTGAGAAACGGCAGTTAAGAATCTTAAAAAAAATCTCGAACAAACGTTTTACGTCATGACCGAAATTAAAGAAAGAAAGTGTTTTTTGTACAAAGGTCCAGGCAAATGAATCGTACGCCTTTTCAAAATCAATTAGGAGAAGTAAGCCTGGATTTTCGTTTTCTTCAGTATAGTTCATAATGTCATAAATTAACCAAGTATTCTCCCCTATGTATCTCTCTATAATAAAACCCGTCTGGTCGTTATAAATTAACCTGTCAATAAAGAATTAAAATCTGTTAGCTATTACTCCAGAGGCAATTTTATAAACAATATTTAATAGAGAAATTGGACGCCAACTTTTTGCATAAAGCGTTGATTTATCACCATTTGGAATACATGTTATGATACCTTGAGTTTGTGTTATAGATAAATGTCCACACTTAAAAGCTTTATTTAAGGATCTGACAACAAAAGTAACAATTTTATTCCAAAACATTTTATAAAATTCTGCACTGAAGCCAGAACTGCCTGGGATTTTATTATTTGACTTCTTTTTTAAAACTGTTAAAGCTTCCTCTAACGTTATAATACCTTCGATTGAAATGGACTCACTCTGGTTTAATTTTGGGCAATTTATGTTTTTTAAATAGTTATTAAAGTCTTCACTACTGCATTCATTATTTTGCTTATAAAGAGACTGATAATAAGATGCTATTGAATTAAGAATACCGGTTTGGTCAGTTATGCCACTATCATCTTCATTTTAAGTTTATATATTGATTTTATTATTGCATTATTTTTTTCAAGGTTAAAAAAATATCTAGATGGCTTTTCACCTTGTAAACTGCACTGAAATTTGGATCTTAGCATGTATCCTTTTAAATGTGTGCTCTGAATATTATTTATTTCAGTTTTCAAGTTTTCAAGTAATTAAATGTTTTCATCTAGAAAGTTACCTTCCAACTCTTTTATTCTTGTTAATAATTTGCTTTCTATAAGTTTTGTTTCTCTTTTTTTTAATAAGAACCATATGAAATAGATTTGTCCCTTTATTCCATAGGCAGGGTTCCTAATAAAAGTTTATAATTTATCGTAAACTGTAATTCACTGTCAGGAATTTCGTTGTTCATATTTTGATAATTATAAATTGGTTGTGCGTATTGAAGCTTAATATCATCAATGTTTTTGTTGATTTCCTATACATACATAATGTCTGACAGTACATAATTATTATATTTCAAAAGACCTGGTTTATGAAAAAAAGTTATTAAAGGTTAAGTTTAAAGTACTTATTGAGTGCTCCGATTGTAAACATGGTTAAATTCCAGTGGTTTTAAAGTGTTGCAAGAAATCTGAAGTGATTAAAAATAGATTCAGCCTAGCCTGTTGTATCGGATTTTTTTACGCCATGCAAATCATTTTTTGAATGGTTTTGTTCACGAAAAGGGTCTACAAGATTGTAAAATCTGATTGACTCTAAGACTTTGTTTTGAGCTTTAGGGTTATTAACCTTTTTGTTATTAAAGTAATCTAGTACATGATCTATAACTAAGTTAAAATCACCACATATTATAAAAGCTTCATTTTCAAGTCGCTCAATTACTTAAAAAAATATCAGTAAACGAGAGTGCCAGACTGTCACAAGATACACCCGTTTTAAGGCTTTGGACAACTTGATAACTTTACCATGACCCATATTTGAACTTGACCTACATATCATCTAGACACAACTTCTGACCAAAGTTGGTGAAGATCTGATAAAAACTACTTCAATTAGAGAGCGGACACCATGCTAAATGCTTGAAATGCACTAAGTGACCTCGTGACCTAGTTTTTAACCTGGCATGACCCATATTTGAACTTGACCTATACGAAGATATTGTCTAGACACAACTTCTGACCAAATTTGGTGAAGATCGGATGAAAACTACTTCAATGAGAGAGCGGACACCATGCTAAATACTTGAAATGGTTTAAGTTACCCTGTGACACAGTTTTTGACCCGGCATGACCCATATTCGAACTTGTCCTAAATATTGTCTCGATACAACCTCTTACCAAGTTTGGTGAAGATCGGATGAAAACTACTTCAATAAGAGAGCGGACACCATGCTAAATGCTTGAAATGCACTAAGTGACCCTGTGACCTAGTTTTTTTTACCCGGCATGACCCATATTCTAACTTGACCTAGATATTGTCTAGATTTACACGGTATTTCGATTGAGCCGCTATGTGTTGTATACTTGTCAGATTTGGTGACCCATTTCTTTCGCCGTCAGAAAACAGTATTTTCAGTCGCCATGGGAAATAATTCAGTAAGTTGTGATTTTTATCCTTGAGAAATACGCTTTTCCTCCTAATAAATTAATATAATAATTTATTTTTTCAGTATTTGAGCTTTTTTTATCCAACTTGTTTCACATCGTCTGCTCGCACTTCTCGATCTCATTATTATTCAAATTTTACAATATCCGCCCATATGACTAAGGTTGCGCGTCACTATCTTCAGATTGAGCAATATATTCGGGGAAATATAACCATGATGAAGCAAACTTACTGCATATAAAGTAAACTATGAACAATGGTGTTTGTTATATAAAAAAACGTTCACTTATAAATGCGTTTTACAATTATTAAAGGTATTCTTTATTCTTTAGCAAAGGCATTAAATAATGTTGAGAATTATAAATTTAACATGGTTATAAGTATATTTGCTATAAGTAAACAAAAGCAAACGAAAATGACATCGCTCACAATTTCTGATGCAAAATATTGCAGATTACTTTTTGCGTTCAATATCATTAGCTTACCCTATAATAAATCGTTTTAACTGGTCTGTACTTAACACTTTCAGTTTGTTCAACTGCACCATGAGACTTGTGTCTGAACACAATTGTTTCCTCGAGGATATACCAGAGAGTGATTGATGCCGCCATTGAACCTCCACAAAACGTATCATCGAACAATACTCGTGGTGAACTGTAGGTGTATTAATCTTAGTTCACATTGCATTACGATACTGTGATTTTAATCTGTATTGACAAATTTTATGAGAAGGATAACACTTAAGACACACATTTTTGTTACGCTCCTTGTATTGTAATAAAAACACAGATTAATCGTTAACGTTGTAAAATTATGTATTACGTCCCGTTGGTTATAAGTTTTCAAGACCCGCTTACAAATCTTTTAAAATTATCAAACACAGATAATAATCACATAAGTAAGCGCTCTTAATGATATCATAAATTGACTAAGTATAATCCCATCACAACGATGAAGTCTTAAGAACCTATTATAGAATAGGAAAGCGCTGGAGAGCCTAGCGACATTATAGCACTTAAAAGTATCATTTGCTGTTGACATTCTTTATATTTAATATCAGACAACTTATATGATAGCGTTTATTTACAGGCATTCACATTTGGGGATATTGACAGAGAAAATATTAGCAATTTGGGTGATACCAGATTAAATTGTTAACCGTGTTTTCGACTGTATAAATGTCACAATTGCTGCTGTTTATCATGCTCAGAAAATGTTCTTCGGAAAAGGAGAAAAAAAGCTTATATGTCGTGAACATGGAACCCATGGATTACCAACACCAAAGGATACTTTTTAAGCGAAATACCAAGTTTTATTCATTACGGATGGAGACAGCTTCTTAAAATGAGTAGTTCGGAGCATCAAGTGTATGCATTATTAAAAATGAGGGAATCAGGAAATCGTGTGAAGTGGTCTCCTAAATAAAACATGTTCAGACTATTAATGCCCAATATATTAGTGTTTTAATACAGCATTAAAACGCACATAATAATCATTTAAGATATTATATAAATACATATCCGATATATTATATTTCTAATACAGCACTAAAACGCACATACAAATCATTTAAGATATGATATAATGGCCAATAATGATGTATTTAATATAATTGTATTTTTTCTGAACCGTCATATAGATACCTGCCTGATTCGGTATTTGGCGGCCGTATTGAAATTTTCATAGAGGGAATGATCAGGGTTGATTTTATAAATTGCAAATCATTTATACCTAGTAATTCAATCTTTCAAAAACTGGTTAAATATCGAAGTCATTCCATCCACCTATTATTTTCGTGTTTCCATGTATGATAACGTTCAAAGAAATGTTTAATACTCATCTTCGCAAAATGTGGGGGGGGTGTCTTTACTCCTTATTAATGTTAACCTTACGAACTTCGTGCTCTTTTTGGCGGAACGACACGTGCACTCGTTATCCTCTTCCTCATTAAATATTGTTAATAAGTGTTTACAACTCTCAATATCCTACTGATACTATTTCTGAATTGTTTTGAATTATCAATCTTCCAGCCAAAACACTTTTCAGAACACTTCAGAAAAGAATTGTTTTAAGCAAGTTATGCCACTGTAACTGTCAATTGCAGTCGAAGATATTGACTTTAATGGATACAGAGACGTTGTATTTATTTATTGAAAATTTAAATTCCCTCTTTTGATACAAGAATGTGTACTTTTAATTAAGACATATACGTTGCGTATAAAACATATACAAAGGACAATTATTCCATGAATCTCAACAAACCAGAATGCACAGGAGTCGCGATTGAACCTCCACGGAACGTATCAATGAATAATATTCATAATTAAATACGGTTTTATCAAGCTTGATGTCCGCCGCAATTGCATAAAGCATTGTGCGTTGCCAATGTATGTACACATTTGTTACAAACTTAACAAATATTTGTTACATCAAACTTGTTTAAAAATACAAAAGAGTTTTAGTTTTAGTCTAATTCTATGGTTAACATCAGTTCTCATTCCCGTGCATTACACAATACAAATATTAGAAAATAAAACATGTAAACATGATTTTAGTAGATGAAAAGTGATTGCATTATCTCTTTATAATGTGGATTTGTCTTTTATATAAAAACTTGGAATTATGTAACACTTACCGATCGCCTAGCGACCATTTTTCACCAAAAAATACACACTTATGGAATCCTTTACATGTTTTTCTCATCAATCTTCCTACAAAAGTGTTTATTACCAGCCATCAAATGTGTGAGGTCAGGAATGCGTATTTTTACCAGATTGATTGCTCTTCTGTGATTTCAGATTATAAGGACGTAATAGAGAGTGATAACAAAGGTCACAAATTTTGTTAGCAAAAACGATACTGCTTAAAAAAACAATAGATGATAATCAATGTTTTACGCATTTTCAGTAAAACCATGTTTGTGTCACTTGTGTCTTTGGAAATTTAAACCACAATCTTTGTTAGACATGAATACAACAAATAATAAGTATAATAAACCCAATCTCGTACAGCATAGTCTTCCGCCTCAGACTGTTCAACTGACTTGAAAATATATGAAATCAAACTTTTATAAGAATAAATAGTCAGATATAAGCGCCTATGGCCTCTTTATATTTGAAAATGGACATCATTTCTATATTGGTGTACCTGTTAGTGGTTAGCTTTCTGACTTGGGAATTGTTTTCTTTTGGTTATGATAAAATTGAGCTCTTAAGTGCCAAAAATATATGTCTAGTAATGACATCAATGTGGAAGCATAATACTGATGAATTCAACACGGTCTATGGTAATGGCTAGTTGAATCACGCCATCCTCGAAGCTTTACGTCGGTAAGACTTTTCATTAGGGAATAATACAACTATTGTGGGAATACAAATTGGTTAATACGGAGCTGTATCTTGAATGGATCTAATTGTATTTTTTAGTAATTATGTTTGATATTTCGTCAATCAAATTGTATAACACAAAATACTTGACAGAAAATGTTGCGAAAAAAAGCAATAATTTGATTGGATTTGCCGAGATGTTCATATATCCTATGCATTCGTCCATACATCATAAAGAATTAGTGATTAGTAATGAAAAAATGTATGTATGCATCCTCGTTGTTTTACCCTGGTCCATCAAAGGTTTGTATTGTTGCAAATAAATATAATATACGAGAAAAACGAACCATAAACCAATCATGGTTGAAATAAAAAAAATAATCTTTAGACAGGATGTACTCTCGCAAGATCTTAATTGTTACAAAAGTAAATGGTTCGCAAAATATTATAATTAGTGTTGTATACTTGCTGATCAGTCAATCAAATATATATATTATTATAAGACGAGAAAAAGTGCTATTCGTACAACACCTATTTAATAATATAAACCGTCCCTTAATTTTATATATACAGCGAGCATGCGTTTCATGCTTCGAACTTGAAAATGTGTACTTGATATAAATGCACAAATACGTAGGTGATGTCAAAATCAATATTAAGACTACACACTTTTAAAACCATGCCATGACTTTAATTGAGTTGACCTGCGTTACTATACTTAGTAATATAGTTTACTGTTACTTACATATTTACTTAAAATCATTAAATAGTACGTTACTTAATAAAATCATACAAATCGTTAATTAATCAAATCGAAATGATTGTGGTCGCCAATGATTAAAAGTCGATCACCAATAGTTTGGGATGGAAAGTGGAAGGAAACAGAATGTCTGTCGCAAGTATGCACGCCGTTATATTATATAACTAAGATCATACTTAGGTTAGTACTTTAAACACATTAAGGTTCAGAAGCTTGAGCTATTTGCGTTACATCAGCCTAGAGGCCACTAGCATGCCATAAAGTATATAACACAACCACATACAAAGGAATTTTCGCCTCTGTACTGAACGTAGTTAATTTGTTAAAACACATTTTGAAAGTGCATGCTTTTATGCTAGTTATGTTAGTTTCTTAAAAATTTGAAGGTAAATGTACATTTTATTTCCCCAATTTACCTCATTACGTAAAACGGTTCTCAGGGAGCGTTAGCAAACCGGTTGCGCTGCTTTCAATTGATTCTGCATTTCCTCATTTAAAAAAGAAAAACATACATATATTACGGGTTTAAACTATCACAAATTCGATGCGTTTACATTAGCTCAATGTACAGGCATTTCCGTCTGGAGATAAAATGCAGTCAGGCAATATATCGTGCAATGTGGTTTCTGTTCGTTAAACTTTATTAACATTTTCTGTCTGACGGGCGTTTCTTGTTTGATTTATTATTTTAGCAGTCACATAAACAACCAAGCTATATAATATGTATCTTTTACACCCAATATTGCTGCTTCTCCCTGTATTTGCACGATGAAGATCTGAAATATTTACTATATGATACTATATGCTTAAATCTTTTTGTAAAAACGAAGGGGTGTAGTTGACACTTGTTTGTAATTTCATAACATCGTTCCTCAAAAAGTTGTAACTTTGTTGCTCTGATATCCTTCCTACCATTGAGTCATTAAATGGTAATTAAATTGAATGCGTTCAAATTCCCTTTTATCATTGTTTAATTTGAGTTGCAGTGCAATGAGGTTAAATTTTATTTACACTTATATGTATGATGAATATTGCTGGGCCAAGTGTGGGGTTGAGCGCGCTAAGGCTGATTTAACCCCCAATTCTTCGCATTGGTTACCCCAGCTGTATTCTTCTATGTGTGTATGTTGTTTCGCATTGTGCTGTTTCGTAATGTTTTGAAAATTGGTCACTTGCCTTAAATATAAGACCAACACATTGTATATAATAAGAATGCAATACTGCTCCAGCAGCTGGAGTTTCACTTCTTTTTATTATTTCAAGATCAAAGATGTCTGAATAAAAAATATTTAAAAGAAAACCATCCACAAGTCTGCTGTTTGCTTACTTCACGTTTTTCAAATATAAATTCTCTATTAAATATTCAATATGTGTGCATATTTTCAAAGTATGACAACAATCACGATACTTTATTTCCTGATGCTGTTCTATCTATGATGATCACATAATTTCCGACAAATATTGGTTTGATCCCTTTTTGCAAACTTACTTTAAGCCCATTATGAGACATAATTTGCAACTGATAAATACAGCTCATACCAATATAAAAAGACTTCACAAGACATAATATGTCGTTAAATAACTCGCTATTGACAGGATGCACTCTTTCACGAGTACCTTTTTATATAGTCTTAATTGATACTCTCTAACCGTATAAGACATTCTACAAGCATCGATAGGTTTTCTCAAACTACACGGTGTGTGTTGGAATCATCATATACATGTACACAACAAATTTATTGTAATATAACAAAAGTGAGTTCACTACATTTGCTCAAATAACCATTGTTTTATATGTAACAAAACAAGAGTTTTCTTTCAGCTGGCATACATGCGATATAAGATAACATAATGAGAAAATAGCGTGCATGTTTGGGTTAACGCAGTAACCCACAGCCGTTAAATTATCAAATGAATATTTCGTCCGTCGATGCTGATTCAGCAGAAATGTGTCAGGCGCTAGACATGTTGGCTCCTGGTTTTGATTTATGCGCGATAGAAAAATCTGGCAATGAATGTTTGAGAATCATCGCGCATGCGATAATCTATCTGCACAGACTGACAAATTGCGTAAAAAGTCTGTTGGGTTAAGAATATAATGTACAAATTGATTACATCATCAGAACACATTTGATAATCTATTAAAACGGAGATAGTGTCTTTGCAAACGCGATCAACAGTTCTTTAAATAATAATGGTCATTTATGTACTTATTAGAAACAATCTACCTGTCAGATAAACCATTTATCGTTTGACTTACTATTTTAAAAATCATTTAGTTGAATGATACATAGTATTTACATTGAAGTTTGTTACCATTAAAATCGTTTTCTTTCAAAGAATTTTTGTGTTCAACTTCATGTGTATTGTTGCTCTGAGATTTTGCTGTGTATACGCAATATTTTATGTACTTATTTCAATTTTGTAAACGCTGTTGTGTGTGCAACTAAACGGTGTGTTCCATTACACATGCCTTGTCGCAAAAATTCATTATCATGACAGATATGAGTTTTAGTGTTTATTGTCTGATGTAAAAACTCACTATATTATTAACAATTTGTTATCGACGTCTTATTTATATTTGAACAGAGGTTTTACAAGAAAATGCTCTCTAAGAAACATGATTTATTGTATGATCTTTAGTGCTCATCTTATCGATATCTTGCCTGATATATTCTAATTTCTTGTCTTAAAGCAGAATCTACGGGGTTCAATGTTACACTAAGTGTACAGTTTGTTCTAGATGTATGTCTATGCCTAACTTCGTCGCAAAAAATGTTATGTTTCAGCATAATTTGCGCATACAAAAAACACTGAATTAAATGTTAAAATACACATGATAGTTACGTGTATTTGAGACGTGTCTATGCTTACATAGTACTTATTAGGTCAACTCAAGATATTAATACAATAATATAAGATAGCTACGGTAAGTTTGCAAACAAAGAATGCCAATATATGTAACTAGTTAATTTCCACGGATTATTCACATACGTTTAGCTTGTAAGATCAGTGTGCCACAAGCTAGAATCATACTCAAAATATAGAAGATTATGTTTTTATAAGTATTAACAATTTTCTTCGTTATGATTCGGAGCTTTGCAGTCGCTCGCAACCTGTTTACGTTGTTACAATTAGAGATGTTAAGATCGCACACCATCAGATCTCAAGTTCAAATACAATAACATACTATTTGAAAGAAGTGATTCGCAGTATTCCACGTTTTCGTCTTGATTAGACAAGATAAACAGGATCAAATTCCCCGAAATTAGTACATGTGTGTGTGAGGTAAAACGTAAATCGTAGACTCGTTTTAACAATTCAAAAACGTATTCACGATAAGCACGTTTGACATGATTGATTTCAAGATCTTATATCCCTATATGATCTGATAAGATGCTCACGATTAAAGTCGCGATGCAAATCGTAGCGAACTTAAGGATTATTTGTTTAATTTCATGAATACAGCGCACATGGAAATGCCACATCATGTATATATGCTCCTCTATTTTCTTCAATACAGAATAGCAACGCATAAACAATTCATCGATAGACTTATTTTACTTGTGCATATATAATAAAATTGTTCGTAATGGATCCTTTAGTGATGCAGTTAAATATACCGTAGTGTGTACAGGTGCATTGTCTAGAAAATAAATCGTTATGATTGGAACTTGGTGTATGTCAACACGTTTCGTAAAACTTCAGTGGCACTGACGTTCAGTTGTTTGTACACTTTTGGTTAATTTATGTTCAAGATTTAAATGATTTTATGTTCAAGATTTAAATCTTAACATGTATGCAGTGTGATTATTAAAACAGTGTGTTTTTTCGTTGTTTTTCCGCTGCAAATAAAATGTAAACGTATTAGCGTATGACACTGAAGAAGGTTAGCTATTTAAATTGTCGATATGTATTAGAATGATAGTATATCGAACATATAATATGACCTCCAAAAAGATTTAATAGACCGTTTTCATTCTATAGTAAATTAAGGCAAATGAGCTAAACTTTTATCATTTTTGTTCTTCAGCAAATCAATCTGTTCGAATGTATTGTGTCTATAATAATTGCGATGGAACGTGTATTATGAAATTCTTTAACTGAACCAATCTATTGGGTAATTCTTAATAAGATATACATTAATATTTTTGGTTAAAAAAAGATTAGAATATGAGCTTTTCCAGATTTGATTATGTTATTAATATACACAATGTAATACACACGTAATACACACACAAATAATGTATCATTGTATATTACAGGGTGATCACAATTCAATTACTGTGATTGTTTTGTACTAAAACCAGACCCAAATGACCAGTAGTTGGTACTCACCGCAGGACGTTCACTATATACAATGGAAAGACTACCATTGAAAACACACTGTTGGCAATCTTATTCTGCATGTTAACAGTTGATTGAACCAAATACATGTAACCAGGTCCATGCTTAAAACCTGTTCGATAGGTGTAAAATCTTACTTCCCGATGTTTTGTTTAAAAAGTATGCGCAGAAATAATGATAATATGTTTTTGTAGAGAAATGCAATACTGTAATAAATCTGAGACAAGGAATGCCAAGGAGGATCGGTCGGGCAATCTGAAACACGACAATTTTGTGAAGTGTACACGCAATGATAACTGGCGCAATAACTCTGCGAAAACAAAACTAAACCGACCATTAAATTTTTAACTTATATTTTATGTTGCAGGAGGTTTAGCTCCGCATCTTTGGGCTCAGTCTAATTTCGACTTAAGCGAGGATGAAAAGACGGAGTCACCATTACTTGGCAGTAGTACCTGAATATGCATGCGAGGCAATTATGGAATCAGATACATTGTTGGCTGCTGCACGCGGAGAAAGGACGGAGTCATTTCTGCCTGTGGATGGAGATCCGATTTTACCTATATGTTGATTGTAAGTTTCAGTGTAAGGTGTGTGGAAAATGACATTCTTGAAAACACATTTACAAGTACACGAACGTTCCCACTTAGGTGCATGTTATAACTGCGAACAATGAGACAAAGTGTTCATCACTAAAGTAGTTCGTCACGTGAAGACACATTCAGAAGCGTTGCTCAGGTTCATTCAAAAGTCGATGCAACCGTAAAAGACATTCAGGTGTATGCGGAAAAGAGGCAAGTTTCAAATATGAAACACGTGGAAAAACTTTTTAAAGCAAAGCGATATTTAGCAGAGCATCGCCTTAAACACAAAGAATGTGACAACGTGTAGCAATGTATAGTTTGTGGAAAGACCGTCAATCACCACAGTTCACTGTATCGCCACAGAAAAAGGACACTATTTAATAAAGTGAAAGGTACGACAAAAGTATTCCGCCTCTTTAACCGCTGAATTTATATGTTCATTTACCTTACATTATAGTTAAAGATGTTGATACTGTTTATTGCGCTCTAATTATGTATATTTATAATTATGATTTTGAAGGACAAACATTTTTGAACCACAAATTTGCAGCTTAAAGATAATGGTTTATATCAAAATAAATAAAAATTAAAACGTCTTAATTGAAGTGTAATTTACTTTTCTATTATCTGCTTTTTTATTCCCGGCCAATAACGGAGGGATATTGTTGTTGGTGTTGTCCGTCCATTCGTCCGGATATGTTTGTGAATAACTGCTGCATGATATTTCAAGAAACGTACAATAAATGTGTGACATCATACTTCGGCGATGCACGCGTAAATGAATTTGCATTATCGTTTTCCGGTGGTTTTGCTAGGATGACTCGGACATGTAAGAGATATAGGCCTTTAATTGATTAAACTTGAGTGATTTGTATTTCAGTTTTTAGGCGTATTATTACCATAGGCCTGTGGTGTACACGCGCGTTTTCGTCTACTTTACACTTGTAAGTAAATAACAACTTTTGCATAATCAATAATATTCGGCGGCGGATGTTTATTTCTAGCATTTGTTTGATGATCATACTTTTCAGAAAATACATTTCCGCTTAAGTTACTGCTATGGGGCGTTAGATGTGTTACACCATGCTAAACAAATAACTTCCATAACATCATTAGCCAGATTTTATTGAAGTATATATTATTTCTATAACATTATAATTAATAAAATGGTTATCGTTATTGTTTGTAACAGTACAACATACTAATCGATTGTTATATGAACAAAGAAGTGTTCATAGTTAACAGTTAAAAAAGGACATATCGACGAAATATCTACTCTACGAAGGCATGCATTACAAAACAAAATATTCCATATTTGCGAATGTATATTACTAGAGATAATACTATATTGATGTAATCTTAAAGAAAAAAAGTAAATATTACGTTTGCCTCATTGTTTAAATACTTGTTTTCAAAGAATCAAAGAAAGAGGTTAGTGTTTAAAGCGATCATTTAGTAAATACCTTGAATGCATTGAATAATTCCGTAAATTAAATATTGTATTGCCGTCGGTACGCCCTTTAAATTTTGGTACATACATAGACATATATAGATAAGAAAAACAATTGTTTCAACATGTTCAATGTTACGTTCCACAAATTGCTCAAGTACAGTTCTCAAGTACAGTCCATTTTATAATTAACATCCTGTAGTTCAAAACCTAGTTTTCTGAAAGGCAAAACTTTTGTTTCGCCTCACTTGTAGTGTAAGCGCACGGGTTGACACCCTCTCGACACGCCAGAGAGCTTTGGTACGTCTGATCTTTTCGATTTCCTCTGCTTTTTCGCGTCGTCTTTCTGGCAAATCACATGAATTTTCCATGCCCAGTGCGAATCCGTTGCAGTAGCTGTTCGGGATGTCTTATGTCGCTTTGGTTGATGAAGCCATACTTAGTTACTTAGATCGTCTTTTACGTGATCGTGATCTGAAGATTTTTTTTTATTTTATTTATATTTATAGAGTAGTTTATAAGTAACTTCGCATTTGTTACTTAAATCGCGTACTTATATATTTGTAAACTGTAGAATAATTTTAATTCAGCTGAGAAATATGACAGGTTACGTGAATAAATAAACTGCAGATAGTAAATCGAATCCGAGAGGTTGCCTGTGCGCTAAAATCCCATTAAAGAGAGGGATACCTGTGCTTCAGGTAAACCAAAAATGACGATTTTCTTTTGACTTCATTGCTTTGACATTTCCGTTGTCTGCAGTACAATTATCAGATCAGAGGGACAGGTCACAACATTAATATGGATTCAATGTGCAGCCTTTAACAAACAAAATTTAGTTCAAGTTATTGCTTACTTTCTTGAGGCTTTCACTGTCATAGCAAAGATGTGTACCACAAACATACTTCATTAAACTTCTACCGTTTTCTACGGCGATGCATGCATTTAGTTAAAATTGATAATCTCGCGGGAATACTTCATTATATAAAGTTTATGATCGTTACAGACTAAAAAAGGGACTTAAATTCAAATAACATAGACGTTGACGCATTTGTGTATTTTTTATTTGATTTTTGAAAGATTGGGACAATATACCCATAATCAATGACGGCGCGATTCATAATGCATACCAGTGGTGTAGTTCAGCCAAGTATAGTGCAGTATTAACAACATTTATGTTCGGAGGAAACTGTAGATCTTTGTAAAATGAGTTTTACGATAATCAGACGACCAGATGAGCAGAAAATATTTCAACCAAAAGCAACTGTAACCTCATCGCGTAAAGCATACACCAATAGAAAAACATATAGGAAACTTCAGCGACCAAGGTTTCTAGTACTGACCGGTCTTCGTATAATGGCGGCATTTTTCGTTATAAGAGCGAAAACAAAACTACACCTTATAACACAATACGGGACATAAACTTAAAAAGTGTACTCAAAGAAATAAGTGTGTAAAAAGCGCAGTAAACATTCTTTTAAAAATCATGTTTTTTAAAACGAACATTGGTAAATTGTTTTATATCCTTACTTTGTTTAGTCAAATGCCTCTCATTTTGGCGTACATATACATGATTTTTCAATGGAGCTGAACGATTGTCAAACACGGATGAGATATCGTTAAGACAAGATGCCCTGACCGACTGCGTTTTCATTTTTTAGGTTGTATTCAATTTATCCTGCGTGTTATGTTTCAAACAAGAAAATAATTTGATAGATAATACGGAATAAGTTTTCTTTTAGTTCTCTTTAAAGGATAGTGTTAAAATAGGATTAAACGGATATTAACATTTGCTTCATGGCCCGATATCGTTTTAAAAGATATGATTTATGTGAATATTTTTGTAATTTATCTTTGCAACACGTTTAGAAATATGTATCGATAACATATTATGTACAAGGTTTTTCAAACTATGCGTTTATTATTTCGGAAAACGAAGTTCATTTTTGCAACTTTAACATGTACAACAGAAAATATCTCACATACAATGAAGAATAAAGAAGAATCGATATCGGGGTATACTTAAGCTTTGTTTAGCGCCAACAGTTATAGAGCCACGTGTGTTTGCGAAGTCTCGCTGAGTATGTAATGTTGTTCATTGAATTATTATAACATACAACTTTGGAAAACAAGTTTTCCATCCTGCTCCAAAGATAATTTGTCTTCATAATGTGATAGTTTAATGATCGTAGTATATTATTCATATAAAGTGACAGTATGGGGAATCACATGACTTTGTTTTGTTTTGAAACACGGATAAGTAATGTCTCTACGTATCGCTAAGCTCAGCATTGCACATCTTTTTTTCATAATACAATAATTTTAATTATTTCGATACAAAGCCTACATACGCTGCATCCAAATGTATCAAAGCATAATTATTCAGCTTAAAAAATTGTTGGTAAAAAATATTCGGAAAAAGTTGACATACATAATCGTTGCAGTAAATTTATTACGATAATTTGAGTTTACTGAGGAGTTTAATGACATACTGTGATACCTGACAACAATTCCTTCTTTAAAAGTAGAGTTCACAATAATAATTTAACATTGCCTTCTATTCAATAGTATCGGTCTAATAGCAATATAAAGAATGTAACTACAGCTGCTGCAACAGTATTGCATTATTTTTATACACAATTTCGAGGTCTTACATTAAAAGCACGTGACCAATTTCCAAAACAGAGCGGCACACATTTATATTGTACTGCATACCATTGTGTTTGATTCTCGTAAAATGCAGGTGCCCATTGAGATATAGAATAGGGAAGTGGAAAGCAGTTTCAATTTAGAAAAGAATAATCTGCATAAACAGTACTGTTTCGTAATATGCTGTTGTTTTGCAACATACGCTCGCACGCAACCTGAAGAAAGAAGATGTATGTTAAGTGAGGGTAACATTCCATACTACAATAACGAGTTGGTGTTCAAACACACTAAAGAGGGAAAGCATAGGAAGAAACAACATCAAGGACTTGTGGAAAATCATTCGCATTTAAACCGCAATAATAAATCTGCGTTCATGTGATTAGAATTACGCTCTTTGCAAACGTATAGTCGAATAGGTCCAATCGAAGCATATTTGCGGAACAGTGATATAATAATTCTGCCAAGTAAGTAAAAATCAAATGTAAATTGTCTGTGTGATTTTAAAAGCGATGTTACGATTCAACTGAATGAATATCTAAACACAAACCGATTAATTTGAGAGTTCAATGTCGCGACTTTGCTATGCAAAGAGATTTTATCAATTCATCAAGTTTTTACTGATTTTTTTCGAATGTTCAAACGATTTGTAGTGGTATCAGTGTCGTCGCAGATACTTGTGTAAATTAGTGCAGAGCTATTATCTTTTTAATTTTTACAATAATGTGGTAACGGTACATAATATTTCAATAATACAATGCATCACGTCTCAATATCTTGTTGTAAAGTTTTCAAAAATATTTATATATTATTGTGCTTTCCGAAGATTTTAGTAAAATTAACATAACGACAACGTCGTGAACTGGTAATTTATATTAAGCATATACAGATACGTGATGTTCTTATGAAAAGTGCTGCTGAGTTTTACATGTATTTATTAACATAAATAATGCGCGTTTGTAATAAAAGGTTTTTTCCCAACTTTATTTTACAGAAAATTCAGCTCCGGTCGATGTATTGCGAACTGGCAACTTGTTTCCCGCAACCGAATAAATCTACAGAAACGAATGCATAGTGCATATTCTCTTTTATTTTATTATGTTGGTAATACGTGTGTGTAAGCAGGTTCTATCACTTCAAATTGTTAGTATTGGTTAATTTCTAAAAAAAATATTTGAACAATTGAACGAAATACTGTACATGACCTAGTTTCACCAAGAGTGTTTTAAAGGTTTTCTCGCACGGGTCTTTTTGCGTACATTACTGACACATGATTCCTGTCATCACACGTATCACTTTCTTCCCGTATTCTATTGATCGGCGTTTGTCTGAAATACATTTAACAAAACTCAACACGTTTGTTAAATAATAATGTCGAATGTTTTATGAACAATATGTATTGATTAATCGAGTACATTTTTTCATGAATATATAAAAGAACTTGACGTAATAACAAAACGCAGGGGACGTGGTATTATTTTTAAATTTGCAAGACGCAAAAAAGGAGCTAGTAACATGACTAACACGGCACTAATGTTCATAATATTGGGGCCTTGATGCGGAATGTATAGGTGGATTGCATTGATTTTTTTTATTCATCCGTATGGCCATAGAAAGAAAAACCTGTGCAACGTATTAAGACAATAAATAACATGGTAACACGTTTCGAATAGGATCAGTTAATAAGGTTGTAAATCACATGTTGAGGACTGAAATAATTCGCGAATATTTTGGAACTTTTTCAACGAAGACGTTATTGTATAAACATTACACGTTTCGGCGTTTTAAAAAGGTATCGAATTATTGACGAGCAACATATCGTACTTTTCACTTGAAATATATCAATTATTGTTCAATCGTTAATTAAAGCATAACTTTTCTTATTTATACTGTCTGAAAAATTAATATTTTATTCGCAAACACATAACATGTTAAATTAATGACTATAATCAGGTCTCATAAATAATAATAGGGTTAGTATGATATTTTGGACAGTCTGCGTTAAAGAACGGTGTCAGCAAGGGCGTATTTTCGACAACGCGTACGATAAGCTAAATAATACATTTTGCATTTGCTTTCAGACAAACAATAAGTTATTTGTGTGTGCACGCTACCATTAGTGTAAGATATGTCTTGCATTTCATACTGTTTGTCATGACACGTCTTTTTTTCGAACTTAGGTCACATGTAATGAAGCATATGCACGCACATTGACTGAAATTTGCTACGAAATACATCAATATATGGTATCGTCGCAACGTTCAGAAGGGAGAAAATTCAATCGAGTTCAATGCACAATGTACCTAATCTGTTTTACTTAAAAACGTTATAAGCTATTACAGTAATAACATTAATAAGTATTATATACTTATATTAATTGTTATAATATATGTTTCTTATAATAATCAGGGGATTTACATTTTTTATTATTTATATTATTTCAGAAAGCTGCTCAGTACCCCTATTCGTTAACCAAGATTCGATTCATTCATCCGGTTAGAACTATTTGGATTACAAAGTGTAACCGTCCTTTACCTTTTGTCTATGTCATGCACGTTCGGTTACCGTAGCCTACTTATCAAATTGATCCCTGATCCTTTGGCGACCTTCACTTGATATACGAGAATTTATTAACAAGTGCACGGACTGATGAATAATTACAAGAAAAGCCAGCTTAGTCAGTTACGTATTTATTATAATGTTTTAATATGATACCTAACGTAAAGACATTTTATATTCTATATGTGAACAATAGAAAACATATGAGAGGAACAATACAAAAATATAAATGGAATTAAACGGCCAAATGGCGGAATATAATTAACACCAGACAAGCACTAGAGTAAATAAACCTCAGCTATAGACTAGCACTATAACTGAGCCATGTCGAGGAGGCGACCGGAAGTACTGCCTAAAAATAGCCCCAACCCCAGTTGCACTATTGATTTAGCTTCTCGTTTATGCAATAATCGCAAACAGACAATAAACACCATTCTATGCTATTTCGCAAATGTATCAATTCCTTTCTCAACGAACACCTTGCTGGTTTAGAAATAGATATTATACAAGCGCAGTCGCTAAGGCCATCGCAACCGGCCAAATAAATTATCGGTACGCCGTACCGTGCAACATTTTATACATACGCAATCGCTAAGGCCACCGCAACCGGCCAAATAAATTCTCGGTACGCCGTACCGTGCAACATAACATACATGCGCAATCGCTAAGGCCACCGCATTCGGCCAAATAAATCCTCGGTACGCCGTACCGTATGTTTTCGAGTGCAACATATAGTACAATATTAGCACAGCCATAAAGAGCTTTTCCAGGTACGCCTAAGCACGCCGTGCCATCGAGCGAGTACTAAAACACCCATACTATACCGAAAATAATTTTGAAAGCATTCCTGCCATCTCATACATACTAGCACTACGTGATATGTGACAACAAAATGCTAAGTTAACCTTCCTGAATGCAATCAAATGCAGTTGGGTCAAAAGATATTTAAATAACACCAATACGAGTTAATGGAAATTATTCTACCAGAAAATCCTGAAAACATATGGTGACTCCATACTTTTTGAATGTAATATCGACAACAATATCTTAGACGAAATTTCAACCAAAAACATATTTCTATTGAATGTTCTATCGGCATGGTGTAAAGCTACTCATAATTTAGAAACCATAATAAACAGTAAAATCATCCTATGGAACAATAAAGAAATAATTACTAATAATAAAACGATTTTCTATAAAAATTGGTTGGAACGAAACATAAAATATGTAGATCAATTGTACGACTACAGAATAAACGACTTCTATTCCTTTGATAACTTATGCTACATATTCGGAATACCTACAGGTAATTTCCTGATGTACTACACATTGATCAAAAGTATGCCCATACATATTAAAGCAGTTACCAAAACAAATAACACACCATGTACTCAAAAAACTTTCGTAGAAAACATAATTGCAAAGCAAAACAAACAAAATAGTTTACACACTTCTAATTAAAAACCCTGCCGAATTCTCTAAAGCTCAAACTAAATGGCAAAACCTTCTTGGAGAAAACGAATTTAATCGGAAACAAATATTTGTCATGCCATATAAATCAACTACTGATAGCATACTGAGATATTTTCAATATAAATACACCCAGAGAATCATAGCTACAAATAAATATATTTTCAAACGCAACCTATCAAACACAAATCTATGTGATAAGTGTAGTGAACATATTGAAACAACAGAACACATTAAATGTTAAACTGTCTCTCTTAGGCATCAGTCTGGGGATAAATACATTCAAAATACAAAAAGTTGATAACGCTGTAAATTACATAATTATAGTGATGAAATATTTTATATTCAGCATGAAATACAGAAAACAAGCACCAACAATGAACTGTTCTATCAATTATTTAAAACTGAAAATTCAAATTGAAAAAGAAATAGCCCTAAACAATGATACACTTTATATATTTGAACACAAATGGAAACACATTAAATTTTCATAAACAAATCCAGTATGTCCACTTTTTGCAACTCATCCTTAGTCATAACTATTCTGTTGCGCTTCATTGTTTTTCTTTTTTTAAACACTTTTCACAAACAACTAAAGAAAAAATACATATTTGTTTTTAATCAAAAGGAAACCACAAGGTCAAACAAGTATATATTAGCTTATCTTGTCTAACATGTTTGAACATTATTGCTGCTACACGGTACAACTTTGTTTCATGATCATATACATGTATACATTGAATGTCATATATTGAATTTAAAAAAAAGTTTACCTTCTTCGGACGTATGTACATCATTATACAGTTAGCTATGTATACGTTTAATGGTTCCGATCACCTCCAAGACATAGAATTTCCGCCACAAAAAAATAATTTATTAATTTTCCCCCAAAATCTATTACATGTTTAAAACTTATTTTGATAAACACTCGCGCAACGAATCTAAATATATATTTCGAGTGCGACGTCAGTTAAGTGAACGCTATCATTTCTGAAAAACTTGGTGTTTTTCCATACTATTATGCTCGCCGGAAATGCCCTATTAGTATATTGAATATATTCTAATTCGCTGATTCTGAATAAACAATAATAAATGCCAACGTAGAGATAATCTTGACCAATACAGATTTATGTTTATCATGAGCGACCAAAGGTAGAATCAAACAAATCATAGAAATCGTTTTATGGGGCTCTTTTATCCACGACAGGCTTTTGCCTGTGACCGCCCTGAAGTATTTTGCTTACAAAAATATGTCAGAAATTCAGTACCAAACGTTAATCCTATGATAAAATGACAACCACGAAATGAAGTAATAGAAGACGGCGAATAATGCTTCTCAAAACAATACGTAACCAACAAATGACATGGCTATAAAGAGCTGGCCATACTACAACTAACCTTACAACTCCCTGAATTTATTAAACGAACATATCGCCGTTATATATGCCAATTGCGTGTTTTTAGAAATGCCTGCGAGTACCATTTATTTAGCTCTATATTGAATACATTCCATAGATATGCCGGCATAGGGAGTTGCTGCCGTGTCCGCAAACGGGCCAAGTCTCCGAAAACGCTCTAACCACGTGACCATTGCATCAATGTTTACAACGCCATTTGCATGAATGATGAATAATAATGGCATTACCAGTTTAAATATATGTTGTCTTACACATGCACATTTCGTTTAAATCATGTTCAAATTATGTTGTTTTATAGTGCCCATGCTATGATTTATTTTACCATGTCAATATAAAATACCCGTTAACGTTTAATTCATGGGCGCAGCCATCTTTATTTGTACATGTCATTGACTTGATTATTTTAAGAACGTGCATAGTGTGTCGTGTATTTCCAGTTGTAATGGATTTTTTACACACGCAGCCATGTTTGTTTCGTATTGATATCGTATATGTTATAAATGTTGATAACTTGCTAGTGTACAGGAAAAAAACTAAACATATGCCTTTAAACGTACAAAATATTAACATTAATGGATTTAGATCCAAACACAAACACACCGATTGTACTATTTAGTAGTTTTTCTTTGTTTTGAAATTCGCGGAAGCGGACATCATGTGAAATTGGGGCTCACGTTACCCAAAGCGTGCATACGTCACAGGTTAATAATAGTCTGGAGGATTCCGTTATGTACATTTGAGGTTTCATATTTTTTAAGCTTTTTTGGCATAATGTTTGCAAAAATCAGTATTGAAGAGTTGAGCTTTATAATTTATCTGACGACTACTGATCAATTCTTGTCAGTTGAGATAACTGAATTATTGTGAGAAATATCAACTCGGGCGGTTTTAAGAAATAATGCATAATTAACATACTCGCCACAACAAATACATGTCACTGCGTGAGCGACGCGGACACGTAAATTAATACATCATCATTAGTGTGTCTAGGCAATATATAAATTCTTTGAATATTATCTATTCTAGAAAGACTTGACTAATGTAAGATATCGTTTGCATTGCACGCGTGTGCCTCGTGCTTACACACTTTGTGACCACGTGGTAGCCCATCAGCTGTGCGGAAAATATCACAAAAATCAACAACCTCACCATTTGCGGCGTTATCGTCTGCGCGTTTACGTTTTGCAGGTGGCGCTGCTGCGAGTGCCGCCTCTGGCTTTGGCCCAGAAACAGGAGCTGATGCCGGCTCTGGTACCGGCGCTGTTTCCGCCGCATTCCTTCTACGCCATCTGGCCCTTTGTTCCCTCGCCGGTGCTGGATCAATTGCCGCCCGCATAACCCGTCTCTCTCTCTTTCTGTTTCGCTACGGCTTGCCCCACCCGTCTTCGCACGCTACGACCCACAGGTACTTGAAACAATTTTTTGGTCCTTATATATATATAATAAGAGTAAAGGTACCCAACGATGATTTCACAGGTGTATTGAATAACACATTTCAACAGCATAATAGATCAAACAATGCACACATATGTCGTTGTGGTTGCGAGCAGGAAGCGTCCATCTATGATAAAACACCTTTTATTTGATGAAAATCGTCCAAGTATGTCCAAAACAGCCAAAAGTTGCACAAATAGCACCCCAAAATCAAAGGGTGTAATTCCTGACGTCCAGCTGTCAGTAATAAATGAAGGCGATTTTCGGTCGATTGTTTCGGTCGAAAGTTTTGTTAAATAATTTGTTTTATCCAACCGTGGTCATAGAATATTACTATCAAATGTATGTGATAATTTACGATTTCAAATAGATAAGATACCAACATCCAAATATATATCGTATTATTTTTGTATAACACAACTTTTATGTAAAGAAACACTAAAAAATACATAATTGTACGAAATGGGCACATATTATATTTGAACAAAATTCGTGACGTAAATTAAGAATTGCAACAGTACCTGTATTGAAGTGTGTGATTTATATGAGATCCATGATATGCGTCAATACGCCTGTACCGTTTAAGCAACGATTCAGCAACGATTAATGTTTTCCACCACTCGTAGTTCTGAGCTTTTATATATATATATATAGCATAGTTAACGTTGCGTTTCTGTCGACGGCATTTAAAGATTCATCAAAAACCAAAGTCAACTAGATCATCATCCGGTGCATCATTTCGTCACGTTTAATAAAGTTATAGTTCTTTCCTGAGAAAATGGAGGCTATGTGTAGATGTGTGACCAAATACATTATTGGATTAGAACTTTCTCTTAACTTTAGTACCTTTGTTGATATAGCAAATCACCGGGTTTCTTCTATGAGAGAAACAGCCATCGCAATGAAACCACTGACAAAAGGGTCCTGCTTAAAAAAAAACAAAATACAGTTGTTCGTTTCGTTTTTTGCCTTTTCTCATGTAGACAACTTTGCATCGGCCATACAACCCACCTTAATAGAACATTGCCTCCTTACGAGTAACACCATTTATCCATCTTCCATGGCTTAACTTCATGTTTAACTGCCATTATCTAGCACTCTTCTTCGTAATTTGCGCGATGTTCAACTGATGAAGGTCGTACAATTAACTTTGGTTAACATGCCATAGATTTTTCTGTTGACTTCCGGTATGGCACATTTGTATGAAATAAAATATTTGGCATATAAGATACTTACTTAATCGTGGTTCAATTAGCGGAAGTCCCTCGCATTTCAACATAGATGAGGCAAACATAATGTAAAACATATATGAAAGGGTGTTTTATCCGAACGCTATTAATTTGAGTTTAAGCTAATATACACTTAATTTAAATGAGAACTTATTTTATAAAAATGCATTTGTATTCGAAATTGCATGTAACTAACTGATTATTGTTAATTTATTTTAATGCTATTACGTATATGTTAAAGTTACACATTTAATGGCAGTTAGGTAGTTCAAACTGGTGATGACACTGCTTACAATCTCCTTTTTTATATTATAATGTTTTAAATTGTTATTTTATTCTTTTCGACGTGCCTATAATTGAAAGTAGTGTACAAGGATAAACCATAATTGTGTAGTGAGTATGAATTATTTATATTTTAATAATGTGCTACTGGTATATTAAGTACAAAGAAGGCAATGATTGATCGATGTGAACTACCATTTTATTTATAATTTGTTCATTGAAATCCGTGGGGAATATATTTGTATCGAATGGAATACTCAAAGATGCGAACCTATGTATGTTTAGTAAATATGTTAAAAGAAATAATCACTGATTAAGAGCATGTGTTTAAGAGCCTGTCAACTAACACACCCATATGTATACACATTTAAACACTCAAAATACTTTTGAATTATTGCGTTAAATACCCTTTTATCTATATTTTGCCTCATAAACAGATCGAACAAGTTATTTCTTTCTGCAAATAACCACCGCATGTAAGGTTTTGTATTACTCGGTTTCGTGAATTAATATGACATAATATACTGAGTGCGATTAACCATAAGAAAAGGAAATGGTTTACGAAAACTATTCAATTCCCAAATGTTAGTTTTGCATATAAACTATTTATAAACCAAATAAAATAAACCAAATGGCATTCAGACAACGTTAATTATGTATTGAAAATCATAAAAGCTTGCTTTATGACCTATTCTTCCGAATTAAATATCTACATTTAAAGATCTTGTCACTTTTGATGGACAATCCTACTACATAATCATTCATCAAAACCTCTGTTAAGTTGAACACATTTTGTATTATTTGGATAACACATTGATCTGCATATTTCTACTGCAAGTGATGTGCCTGTCCTCCACGTGTTTCAATCTGCTATGAAGGAGTCTATTTGTGCGTCATCGCTGCAACTCATCACTCGGAGAAGTCATTACTCGAGATTAAAGCGCGAACTCCTGTGAATGCAACCTCCTCAAAGAGGGTATATTTTAGTGATGTGATCGTTACATGTACACAATATAGTTATTGCTGTGTGCGGCGACCATAGAGTCCCAAAAATAGAAATTCAAGGGAATACACGCCGCATATAAGTTATTAGTCTATACTTGTATTGCATCTATTGCGTAAAACAGCTTGCTGATTCGCAACTGATTTTTCTCCAGGTAGTAAAGAATCGTCTAAGCTATACAGAGCGTCAAACGGATAATAACGTAGTTGTATCATTGGATTTCATTTCATGTTTTATTATTGACTAAAATGTTTCGAAACATTTGTTTAACACGTTTTGCGAAAGATATTCAACGGTTTACATATAATTGTGTCTTAGATTTTCATTCCCCTGAGTTACGAAGTTTACGTAGTTAAACTTGAACACAATTTGCATGCTTCATAATTACCGCACGAACATGGTATGTATGACTTCGCCCAAACTTACAATTAAAACGTATTATGTAAAAAAACGAGCATTCCGGTATGAGCATTGTGTTATGATAACATTTGCACTATGAAGAGAAGAAAAACAAGTTCCCAAAGTTAAAGCACTAATGAAATAACAGGTTTATTTATTTAACAAATTCAATACTGTTTTAGCGACCACTAGTAAGTTATACTCGAATATACAATACATATGTTTTATCTACAGATTACAAACATTTAGTACACGGGATTCTCAATATTGATCAACCCACAGACCAGACAACGAGACGTTTTGATGAGTGCATTGTTATGTTTGTGCATAAAGTGTGAACTTTAAGGCTATAATGATTAATTTCTAGGCCTGTATACGTCAATATAATGCTCTACGCACAATTATTGTGAACATTCAAAATATCGCAGCGATATCATTAAGGCATCTTAATTCGGTGTGAAGATTATCAGGAAGTGCAAAAACACGATAAGACCGTGTATTAGTTGCACAGTGGTTACCGTATTATTTTTTAATGTGCTATGTCCTACACTAAACATAGTATATTTGTTCCCATTAATGTAACATAACGCAAAATTTGGTCATTATTTAATTACACTATTAATCGAAATTTGTACAAAATTTCATACAATCTTAAATAGGCAGTCACCTACATCAACATTTCAGTAGCCTCGGGTTAACAAACTGCAATAAGTTTCGGAAACTTCGGGTTTGTATCATACTTGATGAATCCTTGTTTATTTACGTATCACAAAGATCGTCAAAAATCGGTTAATTCCGTATGTATTCGTAATGTGTCCGTTGCATACGCCATATTTACGTTGCAGACACGTGAGTTTATAAACGGTCAATCAGAATCGCATGCGTAACAAAACGGTTTCGTTGTTTATATATGAGTTAATAAAAAATAGTCTGAAGCGCGCAGCCGAATAAAGAAGGCGCAGTATTGCTTGCTGGTGCGGGCGGGGAACCGTTGCGGGTCTTCGCGTTTATCTTACAAACATTTGAAAACGTTGTTAGTTACTTGGAGAATTACATGGATTTGGAAACATTGCCGTAACAACTAATTAAAGAATTATATGGTCCTGGAAACGTTATGTTAACAACTGAATAAAGAGCTATTCATTGAGTGTATTTGTTTATGTGCTATTACGGTAAATTAAATTTAGATGATGTTTCATATATCTGGTAAAAGATGCTTTTTGATACTTTGCTAAATATTTACGTAGACGTATACAGTTACACCATTTTAATGTGACTTGATCGATTTCTTTAGATATTTACCCACTTTAGTCACCAACTAACAAATAAACATCATGTTAGCATATCTTGCAATATTTTTGATCAAGCATTGAAATTATTTAAAACAACATTATATATCAGGAAATGATATTTAAAAATTAATCCGAATCGTGAAACAACTAGTAGTGTTGTAGGCGTTGTGATAACACGTTTATTAGCAATATATATCATTTATATCAGGAATGTGTTTTAACGGTATCCGCAACTCCATGCATAAATCCAATAACGGCGAAAATATGCTGTCGTGGCGGATAACCCCGTCAGATAAGCCGATAATTATTGATTTCATCGATAACGCGTAATAGCTTCACGTTGTTAACCGAGATGATAGTTTACCTTGGTAATTTAAATTCCGATGGTCACGTCATTTGTTATTCAATATTTAAAATGTTATCCATTTTAGAAAGCTGAAATGTTGCTCTTTCTAAATATCTAATTTATATGTAAATTCATAACATATTAAAAAAGACATGACGAGTTAAACACAACGTAATTACGGTTTGTCTTCCAACTGCGGTTGAGTTTCGGGTAAAAAATATCGTCACCTTCACTGTAAAAATATATTATTGCTCTGTCATTTTTAGTCAGAAATTTAACAAATAACATTCATTAGAAAGCTTATACATTGGCGTTTTTTTTGTTATTTTTAATTGTTTATTTGAACTATTCAATTTATTGCGCCGAGTTAAAACCAACAGTACTAGCAGCCGCGGTCGATTTAAGCGGCTGCGAGACGCGATCTTCAATTTAAAATCATCAAATATTTACCATTTTTATTTAAATATTTACGAAGTAACCATCGTACAAAAGCTTGACAATTGCTTGTTTACATCAAGAAATTTAATTAGAAAACAGGTGAAAAATAATACGGAAATCGCGATACCGATTTGTTGTGTTCTCAATCGCGTCAGATATTGCATCTGTGATTTCCCATCAGTTGCTAAAATTAATTCACAAAGAGACGTTTATTTATATAAATGAATTATGTAATACAAATATCAATATAATTGTTAAAAAGATTAATTATATTCAGTCGGGCCATAACATCAAGGGCATAACATCTTTTATTAAATATTCAGAAACTTGTAAGAAAAACTTAATATAAACTGAATTCATATAGATCCTAATAGACTTTAACCCAACACAGATATCTTATATAAATATATTAAAGATTGTTTATTTATTTAAAACGTATACTCTTGTGGTGAATGAGTATTGGACACTGGTGTGAGAGAATTGTTTTAAATATTTGACTTATTTCTGAGAAATCATCGTATTGTGTGGTGTATTTGAACCGTAAAGAAATTTGCACTGTTAATGTTTACGTTGTGTTAATGAAAATATAACTTCTATGAATTTCGACGTTAAAGAATAAAAGGTTAATGAAGTTTTAAAATGACTTGTTTTCCTCGTTTTAGTAAATAAGCGTAAAAACCACTTTATTATTATTGAACTATTATTGAACTATTCCTGGCAAGAATACGGAACAGTTAGCTCGCAACATTTTATGAATTAGAAAATAATGTGATCGAATTTTGTGGACAAGAATACAGACAAAAAGAGGGAGTAGCTATTGGATCGAAACTTGGGAGAAATTATGCCTGTTGTTACATGAGAAAATGGGATGAACAATTATCTGAATACAATAAACAACCAATATTCTATAAACGTTTCATAGATGATGGGTTTGGACTATGGACACATGGAATTGACGAACTCATGAAATTTTTCGACTATGCTAACAAAATACATGAAAACATCAAAGTAGAATTAAGATGGAACACAGCACAGATAGATTTCTTAGACACAAAAATTCAACTAGAAGATAATAAAATAACAACTGATTTATACTCAAAGCCAACTGATAAACATCAATATGTCCAATATGACTCAGACCATCCAACAAATGTGAAGAAAGCAATACCCTATGGATTAGGAATACGTTTAAAAAGAATATGTTCTGACGAAAACAAATACAGACATCGTAAAAAAGAACTAAAACAGAATCTACAAAAAAGAGGATATCCAAATAAATTTGTAAACCATGAGCTATCCCGAGTTGATAATTTAAATAGGAAAGACTTACTTAAGAAGAAAGAAACAAATAAAACAGCCAACAAGAGAGTACCACTAGCTATAACTTATTCAAACAACCTTCCAAATATCCACTCAATAATTCGAAAACATACAGACAAACTATATAAATCAGACAGAATGAAAAATATATTCCCAGACGTACCAATAGTTGCATACAGACGAGATAGGAATATCGGTGACATTTTAGTTCATGGAAAAACAAACAAAGAAATAAACAAACGTTTTCAACTAATACCACAATCGTGTAAGACTAATTGTATAGTCTGTAAAATGTTGACAAGAGGTTTTCATAACAACCCAAAAAGTGACATTCCAAACGAAGCAATAAAACAGAACTGTAACATTTATAACTTGGTGTACGGTATATTTTGTATTAAATGCCAAAAGATGGTATACGTCGGAGAGACGAGCAGATCATTAAAGGAACGTGCCAAAGAACACGAGGCTGACGTGCGACTACGAAGAGAGAAACCAATCTCAGAACATTTCAATGGTGCAGGCCACAGAGTGCAGGATATGGGTGTATCAGTGTTAACACAAATAAGAGACAGTTCCCATTATTACAGACTTATTAAAGAATTGGAATTTATAAAGAAGTTTCAAACGCAATCACCAAATGGACTAAATACAAAAAATCAACTTGATGTCCTGCTACGGGAAACTATCTTGTAAAAAATATATGTGAAAAACATTTGATATTAATCATCAACATAAATGGATGTAAAACTAATAGTACTTTATGCAATTTATCTTGTCCATAATGTGTATATGATATATAGAATAGCAAGTATATATGATTATTTAATCAAATATCATTTGAATATTATACATAGATATGGATTGAAATAATAAGAGTCATTAAATAAGTTTACCCTATTTAATTTATGATAATAAGTTAAGGTAGATTATAATTACATATGATGATGATTATTTTATTGTAAAATATCAATTTATTAAATATATAAAGCACACATTTAACATAGGATTAAGATACAATATGTAAGTGTTTAACGTCATTTCATTTTTGGCGAATTTTTACATTTTTTTGGCGCCATTTTATATAACGCCATTTATGACGTCATCATGTACAACGTCATTTGACGTTTAAAAACATTTTTCTTTGTTATTTAAATTGTGCAGTCAAAAGACGTAAAAATGTAGTTAACATATAATTTCCAATGTTTTGATAAAGGCATTATGCCGAAACGTCAATTAAAGGAGTATAATCAGAGAGTTATAATTTTTTAATATCCCTTCGGATAATTCAACTGAGCTTATATGTTTTTTAACTCCGAAAAACAAAATGGAAGATGTGTTGGACTGCAATAGCCAAGAGATGGAAAAATACTTACGTTATGTGTCACATAAAGATTTTATATCAAAGTGTGTAAGACATGGGATTGTACCAGAAGGATTCAAGATCAACTGGAATATTCAGATAGACTGTAGCGATGAAATACTAAACAAGTGTGAAAAAATCAAACAAGATGCGTCGGTGAAACTCATGGAACTCACATTGGTAGCTTGTGAAGAGAAAATTAACAAACTAAGAAGCGATGTATGTGTGGAAGATTTAAACAATGACGACCATAAACTGTTTTCAAAACGGAAGCTAGCTGAACTTACACAGAAAAAGAATGAAAAATTCTACAAGCTGTTGAACTGTAAGTTAGATTTTTTATCTTCATTGGTAACAATAGACAATTTTCAAGAAAGTTCCATACAAATGGATGGGAACTGTTTCTACAGATGTATTGCAAAAGAAATATATAACAATGACAACAAGCACGAAATAGTTAGACAAAAAATTAATAACCATATGAAGGACTTAAAGGATGTTTACAAAGAATACGTAGATAGAAGTATCACAAAGCATATAGAAAATCATTCATTTAGTGACGGAAGAGTTGAATCGTGGGCAACTGAAGCCGAAATATATGCAGCAGCAACCCTATTTTTAAGTGAAATATGCATATTTGCTGACGACCAAAATATTACAAGTAAACTACTTTTCCAACCACTTAATGGAGTAAAAACAAAACGAAAAATATTCCTAAGATTAAGAATGCAGCATTTTACTTTACTGCATATAAAATTGGACCAAAACAAACATCAATACCTTCCTGAATATGAGAGAATGAATAGGGAAGTTCAAATAGATTGGTTTACAATGGAGTCCTGTTGCAATTTTGAAGAAAGAGGGCATAAAATGAACTATCAAGATAAGAAAAATAGAAAAACGCAAGAGTGTGATACACAAAAACTTAAATCAAACGATAAAAGAACTAAAAACAAGGGTGAAAATAAACCAGCAAAAAAAGACACAATTGAAACAAATAATAATAGTCTTGACACTGTTACTAATCTGTCTTCAAGAAAGTTAACAGAAGCAGAAACAAGTCTATTATCCAAAGGAATATCTTTTGTACCGTCTAAAAAACACGTAGATTTATCTAAGATACACAGTGACCTAGCAGAATGGGAGAGACGGATGCGACTCGCAGAGTATTTCCATAGTGATGAAAATCAAGAAAGGAAAAATGAAAAGGAGGAATATGAGATAAAGAAAGAAAGCCGTTTTACTCCTGAACCTGGTAGAGAAAAGTGGCTAGATGCTTATATAGAAGCAGTTAAAAATGATATTCTAAATGGCATAAAAGAAAATGGACAGTCAAATATCACAAGACAAGAAAAACAAGCATTGCACACGTTACTAAATGATTCCAGTATAATAATAAGGCCTGCAGACAAAGGTTCTGGAATAGTGATAACAGACGCAAATGAATATGTAGAAAAACTCCGGAATGAACTTAATGACAGCACATCATATGAAAAAACTAATGGGAATGGACTTGACAATGCAAACACAAAGGTGAAGCAACTAGCAAATAAACTATTTAAAAACGGCATTATCTCAAAGAAATTACAACAATACTTGATACCAAAATATCCATCAAGAGGGAAACTTAAAGGAAATCCAAAAATACATAAAAAAGGCAACCCGTATAGAACAATCGTAAATGGCATTGGAACAAGTACTGAAAGAATGGCAGAGGTAGCAGAAAAGGAGCTAGAAACCTATGTTATAGAAACACCAAGCTATATAAGAGACACCACAGCATTTTTAAACGCTATAGAGAGGGAAATAACTACACCATTACCAGAAGGAATTATCTTATACTGTTTTGATGTTGTCAAGTTATACCCATCGATTCCAAAGAAAGAGGGCCTAGAGGCGTGCAAACAAGCTTTAAATGAACGCTGTACTAAGACCATCAACACTGAAGCGGTGATTGAAATGATTGAAACTGTTTTAGAAAATAATGTGATCGAATTTTGTGGACAAGAATACAGACAAAAAGAGGGAGTAGCTATTGGATCGAAACTTGGGAGAAATTATGCCTGTTGTTACATGAGAAAATGGGATGAACAATTATCTGAATACAATAAACAACCAATATTCTATAAACGTTTCATAGATGATGGGTTTGGACTATGGACACATGGAATTGACGAACTCATGAAATTTTTCGACTATGCTAACAAAATACATGAAAACATCAAAGTAGAATTAAGATGGAACACAGCACAGATAGATTTCTTAGACACAAAAATTCAACTAGAAGATAATAAAATAACAACTGATTTATACTCAAAGCCAACTGATAAACATCAATATGTCCAATATGACTCAGACCATCCAACAAATGTGAAGAAAGCAATACCCTATGGATTAGGAATACGTTTAAAAAGAATATGTTCTGACGAAAACAAATACAGACATCGTAAAAAAGAACTAAAACAGAATCTACAAAAAAGAGGATATCCAAATAAATTTGTAAACCATGAGCTATCCCGAGTTGATAATTTAAATAGGAAAGACTTACTTAAGAAGAAAGAAACAAATAAAACAGCCAACAAGAGAGTACCACTAGCTATAACTTATTCAAACAACCTTCCAAATATCCACTCAATAATTCGAAAACATACAGACAAACTATATAAATCAGACAGAATGAAAAATATATTCCCAGACGTACCAATAGTTGCATACAGACGAGATAGGAATATCGGTGACATTTTAGTTCATGGAAAAACAAACAAAGAAATAAACAAACGTTTTCAACTAATACCACAATCGTGTAAGACTAATTGTATAGTCTGTAAAATGTTGACAAGAGGTTTTCATAACAACCCAAAAAGTGACATTCCAAACGAAGCAATAAAACAGAACTGTAACATTTATAACTTGGTGTACGGTATATTTTGTATTAAATGCCAAAAGATGGTATACGTCGGAGAGACGAGCAGATCATTAAAGGAACGTGCCAAAGAACACGAGGCTGACGTGCGACTACGAAGAGAGAAACCAATCTCAGAACATTTCAATGGTGCAGGCCACAGAGTGCAGGATATGGGTGTATCAGTGTTAACACAAATAAGAGACAGTTCCCATTATTACAGACTTATTAAAGAATTGGAATTTATAAAGAAGTTTCAAACGCAATCACCAAATGGACTAAATACAAAAAATCAACTTGATGTCCTGCTACGGGAAACTATCTTGTAAAAAATATATGTGAAAAACATTTGATATTAATCATCAACATAAATGGATGTAAAACTAATAGTACTTTATGCAATTTATCTTGTCCATAATGTGTATATGATATATAGAATAGCAAGTATATATGATTATTTAATCAAATATCATTTGAATATTATACATAGATATGGATTGAAATAATAAGAGTCATTAAATAAGTTTACCCTATTTAATTTATGATAATAAGTTAAGGTAGATTATAATTACATATGATGATGATTATTTTATTGTAAAATATCAATTTATTAAATATATAAAGCACACATTTAACATAGGATTAAGATACAATATGTAAGTGTTTAACGTCATTTCATTTTTGGCGAATTTTTACATTTTTTTGGCGCCATTTTATATAACGCCATTTATGACGTCATCATGTACAACGTCATTTGACGTTTAAAAACATTTTTCTTTGTTATTTAAATTGTGCAGTCAAAAGACGTAAAAATGTAGTTAACATATAATTTCCAATGTTTTGATAAAGGCATTATGCCGAAACGTCAATTAAAGGAGTATAATCAGAGAGTTATAATTTTTTAATATCCCTTCGGATAATTCAACTGAGCTTATATTAAAGTGTATAAAAAAATACACGTGCGTGTACTGTAATAACAAGTATTTAGCCTACATTATTCAATCAGTACAGGAATATTCTCAAAATAAATTTGTCACACATCCAACACACATGAATTCTGTTAAGTCTAGAGTTAAGTATTGCAATACGTTAAGTGATGGATGAATACACATGTACTCTTGGGGTACGTCAGGGGGAGTGCTTATCTCCCTTTTTATTTTCGATGTTTATCAATGATTTAGAAGACATGTTTATTCATAACAATGCAGATAGTATAGATGTTAATATGTTTAAGATATTTATGTTACTGTATGCCGAAGACATTGTCATTTTTGCAAATTCGGCTGAATCATTACAGCGTAGTATTGATATATTATATGATTATTGTTTAACATGGAAACTGAAGGTAAATGTTGCTAAAACAAAAGTTATGATATTTAAAAAAGGCGGTTCTATCCCAAATGACATTGCTTTTTATTATAATGGCGAACCAATTGAAATAGTTAACAAATTCTGTTATTTAGGTGTGGTTTTTACTACAGGGGGTTGGCTTAGTACCGCACAAAGTACTTTGGCCGGACAGGCACAAAAAGCCATTTTTACTATGAAAAAATACTTGCATAAATTTACTTATATACCGCCAAAACACAAGTTGGAACTTTTCGATAAGCTTGTATCGCCAATTTTGAATTATTGTTGTGAAATATGTTGTTTTGCGAATGACTTATCAATTGAGACAGTACATATGAGATTTTGCAAAAAACTGCTTGGTGTGAAGAAAACTACTCAGAACGATTTTATATATGGAGAATTAGGCAGAGTATCTTTTAAAACTATACACATGTATAAGGCTATTAAATATTGGTTACGAATTCTTCAAACGAAAGAAAATAAGTATATTCTTCTTGTGTATAATTTATTAAAGAATGATTTAGAATTGTATCCCAATAAAACAAATTGGTGCTCCTTATTGAAGAACTTATTATGTTCGCTTGGTTTTGTTGATGCCTGGACTTTTCAAGGTGTAGGTAATAATGACATGTTTCTATATATTGTTAAGCAGAGATTAAATGACCAATTTATACAGAACTGGTACGCCAGATTAACTCAGTCTAGCAGAGCTTTATTCTACAACACAATTTCATCTTTTAGATTTCAACCATATCTCGAATGTTTTAATATAAGCAAGTTTTGTCAATCGTTTTCTCGTTTTCGAGTCTCATCGCATATATTGCATATTGAGGCTGGTCGATGGACCAGACCTTTGAGTACCCCAATAAGTGATAGAAAATGTGCAAGATGCAATACAATTGAGGATGAATATCATTTTGTTATGGAATGTGTAATGTATACTGACATTAGGAAAAAATATATTGGCAGAAAATATTGGTTTAGACTAAATTTGTAGATCTTATACAGTCAGAAAATGAGAATATACTTAGAAACTTAGGAACCTATATTCATAAAGCATTTATTATTAGAAATGAGGTAATGTATAGAAATTGACAAGGTAAAATTGTTGCACAATGTGTTTCGTGTGATACTGTAAATACATGCTTTCTATGTGTTTCTTTGTACTTGAATTGTATATATTTCATGTTTTCAATGTTTTTCTGCTGAAACTGTTAATATGTCTGATGTACTATGTATGTTCCTTGGTATATTACAGAAACCATACGCAAACTATGTTTACATGATTGTTGGTTACTGTTACATACATTTTGTCATACGGATAATAAATATGATATGAGGCCTTTATGCCGTTTTAATTGTTTTAATTGTTAAGTATACCAGACTATGATAGCGTGCTATTTAGAACTGTAATGTATTGTAGTGAAATACGATTACATTATAACATTTACATGCATTTTTCTATTACGATTAATAGATAAGACATGTTGCCTTAATACCCTTTGTATTATTAGTAGTTCACGATCGTACAATTAATGTATTATAATGTGTAATTTTAAGTCTAGTTTCCACAATATTTGTCTTACATGTTTCTTTCGGTAAGACAAATATATGAAAAGTGGATATAAATTGTTAAGCACAAATGTTAGTGATAGCAGTTGCCTATGATATCAGTCTTACATTTTCGTTTCGGTAAGACATATATATCTATGGCACTCTTAATGTTAATTCCATAGATGTTAAAATACCATCTGTGATAGATATATAACTCATACATGTTTAATAATTAAACTATATTATAATTTTTGTATTCAAAGGCTTCTTTGCGATTGGTTATTTTACTTGTTTTTCGTAATAGTAAAATTGAACTAAATTTATAAACATATCCGAAGAGGCCGATGCAAAGAAACCATTTAATGCAGGATAAAGTGGTGTAATATGGCATACTTATGTAAATGTGTATGTTATGTCGTTGTTTGTTAAATCGATGCATATGTTTAGAATACAGCCCGAAAATGCTTCCTTTAAACAACATACTACCATGCTTATATGATGATATTTGATAGTACGAAAGAAATTAGGATAAATGTATGCTACATTTTAAAAGCCAATTTCTATGTTTCTACATTGTTAATAGAATATCATCCAGTAATCGGATTGAAGAAACCTCGAAGATAAAAACATATTGTATTATATCTTAAAATAGATTGGTTAAATGCTTAGAAAACGTTCCAGAATTATCTTGCATGTATGCTTTTTGAAATATTGTCCCCAAAGCGATCTTCTCCAAATGTTGGAAACATACAACTACAACTTTTGTCAAAATTTTGTATTCCAGTCTACACTGTTCGTCAACACTTGTATTGTATATATGTCCTCATGGGCTTAAATGCCTTATTGGATTGAAATAAACTGTCTGTCTGTCTGTCTGTCATGAACAACTTCTCACATATTGACCTTTGACAAGCCGCTTTATTTGACAAACAAGTACAATCACAATAGATCTTTGCAACAAATTTAGAAATTGCTTTAATCATGATAATTAGCATGCGTCCTTTAAATTGTTCCGACATTGACCGTTTTCACGCCGTTTTCATTTTTTGGTATTGCACTAAAAAATCAAACAATAACAATTATCTTGTTAATGTAACCTTAATTATAATGTTCATTAGTTTTTATGTACAATCTCAGTGTTGTTCAGTATGACATAAAGTAAAGATGATTTTGTTAATTTCTCAGATATTGAGAAGCTTAAAAAGGTTACAGAAAGTGAATACTGTTTTAGTGATAGTGACTTTGAAGTAGAACAGGAACCAAAATCTAAATCTATCAAGTCTAGTAGGAATACAGAGTTAAATGATGCAAAGACACATAAGAAGACATTGTATCAATGTGATGAATGTGACAGGTCTTATGCTTCAATTTCTTGGATGCGTGGTTATCTTCGCACAAAGCATTTTGAATATTCTTCCAGTAAAGTCAACACTGCATGTTTAAGTGAACATCAACCTGAAATGTAGGGTAAAATAATCGTCTTCTATCTTGTGAAAAGGTTTACAAAATATCCATAAATGCAACTTGAAAAGAAAAAACTTGTAGTAAATCATGAAACGGATTTTTGATAGATGTAAACATAATTTTGTTTTAAATTGTAAAATGTGCATTTGGATAAAAAAAATCCCTTATTCCAACTTAAATAGCATCAAAATTACTCGGTAGAAACTCACAATTTTTTTTGCAAACCATTCAGTAACATCAGTTTAGTAAATTTGCAGCTTCCATTTATATTCTAAAGATGTTTAAATACATTTGATGCTTCGACCAAAATATACCATAAACTTATTGTTACCCCTACAATTCCGCCATTTTCTCTCAAATTCCAATCAAGAAAACCAACATAATTAATATCGTATCTGCCTTTCAAATATTTCCAAGACAACATACGATACATTATCCATCGGTTTATATAAATTTTAACATTCAGTATAATCGAATATAAACGTGATGATTCTAATAAATTGGTACAGGTCGGCTTGTTTAACATACATTAGCGCCATTTTGAAATCTATCCTCCACCGAACGCAAATATTTTCAACCCGAATTAATGACTTAATCAGCATAATCTAACATAAATAAACATGCGTAACTGAGTTTGAAAACATACCTGTGATTATACTATGTCTTTTTGGTCTCGATGCCCGTTTAATAACGGTGATTTAAATATTTTTTTACATACCAATAGACGTCTGATGCACTATTTTCGTTTTCGGCTACAGACGAGTGCGCATGCGCGAGCATTGCGCGACAGCATGCTTGGCTTAAAATCGAGTTGCGGATACCTCTTATACACATACCTGTTTATATATAATATTTTAATATATAATAGTATATATATCAACCTAAAATAAAAAAGCAAACCGGTAAATCACAAATCTCCAGCAAATGTCAAGGATTGATTGCACGGAAGCAAACGGCCGTCGTATCCGATAATTACATCCAGTATACAAAGCACGCTTCATAAAGTCAATTCAATATCAAACAATCGATTATCCGGCTATACGCACAATACGACAATTGAGTCGAAGAATCGTGTCTGCGTTATTTAATTTGTCAAATTTCATAACAAAATTATGGACACCAAGAAATGCTCGTGGAATTCTTAAGAAAACCCTGAAGCGAACTACTTCTGCTTTGAATCTAACCATTAATTTTGTCTGACAACGCTAAATCATTTGTTCATTACCAAAACTTAATATCTCAACATGAGTAATTGATGAAATAATATTCCAGACAAACTGTGAGTAAAATCTAATAGCTGTCATGATTAATGACGCAGAAAATTTAATCAATCTAACAAATGCATGTGTCCGGCATCTCGCTGAACAAAAGCTAGTATTTTCGAATATGTTCGAACAATATAATGTCAGAAATGTTCATGAACTACGAACATAGCATTAATTACACACAAAACAACTATAAATTAAAAAAGGTCGCCGTGGCTTAGTGAATATGGTGTCCGCCTAGCGATTGGGAGGTCACGAGTTCGATCTCCACTGTGCGTGCGTTATTTCGATCTCCCCAATAGACACCAAGTACTGGTTCCGTCCCAGGAATCGGACTCGGGAGCGTTTCAAATAAGCCTTAAGCTTTTTATGCAATCGAGCTTATATAAATATGTTTAAACTGACTTAAAAAACGAGAGACTTCAAAAGCAACAGAGTTAAAACATATACTTGCATTATAATACTTTAATATAATACATAGTAATACATAATACATATAATACAATTTAATAGTGAATTATTATATTACATTATTGCATTAATGTATGGAATTCATAAACCTTATTTTACCTTAAAAATGCGTTTTAATTTGCAGAAAAGTAAGGATTAAATTCTTGAACATAACATTTTATGTGATTCATAAGGGAATAAACGATCTTCGGGTTATGCAAACATTATAATATGCTCGAAGCTCAATCAGAACACGTTGAAAGTTGCCTATTTCATGTATATGTCTTTTTCATTTTGTTTTGCAAATGAGCATTGCTGACGTTCGTTATATCGTTTCGGTTCATAAGCAGAAATGTTACCGATTCCCTATTAAAATTTGATCAGACATTTCAAAATTAAAACTTAAAGGGATCTTTTCACGCTTTGGTATATTGACAAAATTGAAAAAAGTTGTTTCAGATTCGCAAATTTTCGTTTTAGTTATGATATTTGTGAGGAAACAGTATTAATGAACATTTACCATGGTCTAATAAAGCCATTATATGCATCTTTTGACGATTTTAAACCATAAAAAAATATAAAGCGTTGCAACGCGAAACGATTGAATAACTTGGAGAGTTCTGTTGTCGTTGAAATTTGTGACACTTCAAAGATTGCTTTTATAAGGTATAAAATACGTCATCAATGTATACTCGGCAGAAAAGCCGAGAGGGTGAAAGCGAAACCCGCTCCAGGCAAAGTTTTTTCCTTTTTTTAATTTTATTCTTTATTTTTTACTGCAGCTTTTACGATCAAATGTTTACATTTATAAATAGAAAGCATTTAATGAATAACTTCAGAACATGCCGAAATCTGTGAAAAGGCCCCTTTAAGTCAAGCTTTCCATAAGAAGCTTTGAGGCTCCTTTGTACGTTTTAACCTTTTGTAAATGGTGGAATTGATCAACGTTTCACTTAGGAAAGTTACTCATATCTTCGAAAATGTCATTGAAAAAGAAAACCAAACGTTGCAAACATACTTTCCTGTTAATAGCTATGATCCGGTTGACATTGTTAATAATTTTATGTACTTCATGCGTTCGAATTGAATCCGATGACAATTTCACCTGTGGATGGCAACATGTCTTGAGATAGTATGGTATTCCTTATTGCAGCTTGTCTCAGTTGTTGATAGGTATTACCCTGCGCTCCAGTAAGGTATATATCATGTCTCTCCTTGCTTGAGCAAATACGAAACTTACTGCCATTGGTAAGTCATATTAAACAAGAAATATCTTTAAAAAAGATATACAGTGTTGATTGTGGTTGGAGTTTATGGAAGGTGAAGAGTTCAATGAATGAGAACAAGGATAGCGAATGTCTTTTTCTGTGCAGTTCTTAGCTGCATCACACGCAGTGCGGGATGTTACGCGGAGTTTTGCCGCTTATTTTACATTATTACATATTGCTGGTCATAAACCTACAGATACAAAACAGAAAACCAAAAGAATAATGGAAGTGAAATTAAAACATATGAGTAAACCGGCCACACGCGAAGTATCCGTACATATTTTAAATATTTATACGCGCGTTCTTCGAACAAACCTGTTTTAGTGGTTTGTCGGGCATTGCTATTTGATTCGAGTATTAACAGTATCGAGAATCATCGCGCTCATGCGTAATACATAAGTCAATATGGACTGGTGGAATAATTCTTGTTGAATTAATAAAAAAAATATTTATCATGGTATTTTTGAAAACACATTAAGAATCTATTATTTACAAACCATAATTATATCGCTGGATATCTTCATTAAACATCTTTCTGGTCTAATGTTCACCTAGTTCACGCTATAGCGTATTTATTATATAACGATTATTTTACTGGCATCAATAACCTGTATATAAACTCTGACATTCACACACACTAACCGCGAACTGACGAAGGTGTAGAATCTACGCACAAATTGTATTAATATTAAGAGTTAAGTGTAAAACTGTTGTATCTACCATGTCTTTTTAAAAGATATAAATTTGTTTCATGCTGGACACGCAGTAAAACAGTGTTAGAAAGGCGCGGCCATGTTTCCAATGTTCTGGTAGAATTCTCAAATCAGCCAATGGACTAAATGAAGTGTATTCATTCGTGGGTAGCCGCGGGCATTTTTATGAATATAACCTAAAGGTCACCTAAGGTGAAAAGTGACGATAAACAGCTACGGCGAAAAAGCTGTTATAATGTAAAGATCGTGGGTATACTGTTTCTCTTTAAACATAATCTCGGTAAAGGTAATAACGTATTACATAGAAAAAGATTATTGTTATTAACAAATACATATAAACTTAAATAACAGCAAATTACTCATATACATGCATTTGCTATTAAAAGTATTAAGTATATTTCAGGAGTAGTGTACGTTTATAAAATCCATATATAATCAAATGACTGGATTCCTATTTTAACCATTAAAACTACATTTTCCCGTACATATATCAATATCACAAGACAATGAGTGCAAAAAATATGAATAAATCCTTGTTTAGTTGGTGTATATTGTTCATAGAGAGTTTCTAGTGTCTACAGACCCGATGGGCATAATACTCATATTTAAAATAGGCTCTGGTGCGTTGACAAAGTTAATGCCACTAAAATTACGGCAAAATCTAGTTTAATAGTGCATTTAAATCTTGTATTGTTGCAAAAACGATCAGAAAATACGCGATATACACAACTGTATACGTAACAACGAAATCAATCTTCGGAAAGCAATAAGTTGTCTGACAAACGGTGCCGCAGTGGGATAACCAGATGACAAGTACAGACAGAAAGTTCACTGATGAATGGCTGATGGTTTTGATGGGTTATTGCGTAAAACTTATGTTTCGTTATTGTCACTTCAAAGCACCTGCTTAAGGATTCGCACATTGATGAGTTTCATTTCTTTAATTAATATCAAAAGTGAACAGAAAGATACAGTATACCGCAAAGTAACTCTTCTGATTAAGTCAATCATTGAAATAATAATCAGTTTCATTACTTTTACAATGGAAGTTGTGCCAGGCGTGCTTGGCTTGATTTTCCATCGAAGTGAATGATCGCGTTGATTGTTTTTTTGTATGACTTTCTGAATGAAAGTGTTTTTGTTGTTTACATTTCAAAGTAGTTTACAAATAGTTAAAAATCAGAAGCATAATATACGCATTCATGTGCAACTTAATGATTCATCATTGTATATTGTTCAAAGGCCATTGTTAAAATTAGCTTCGAAACAATTAAAAATTAGTCTAGCGGACAAAAATCGTTATCAACTGACACTTTTTCTGGTGTGATTTTTCGACATGTATTTAGAAACTAAAGCAACGATACACGTTTTGAAGAGGTAAACACGTTTATGCAACTTTCACACATTCCATGTGTTCTCGAGCAATTGATTAAATCGTTCTAGGTTATTACATTCACGATTGGTGACTGTGACTGATTGTGGCATTATGAAATAGTGTTTGATTAATTTCCTGTTATATTATTCAATAAAATACACAAATTGTATTCCCAAACGTATCGTTAATTCTCAAGTAGAAATTGATTATAAGTACCAACATATAAAACTATATTCTCCATTGTATTTTGATTCAAATTTATGTTATATGAATAGGTAATTTCTTATGTATGAGTTTTGTTGTAGTGAATTAAACGTTATAGAATTATTTTGTACTGATGTAATTAATGACATATAAAATTACTTCAACAAAATAAAATCAGTATTACGAATTCATAATTAATCAAGACTCTGACTGTTATCATTATAAGAAATAATATTACTGTTTCAGATATGCAAGATAATTGAGTTTCGAACCAGAAATATATTTGCTAATTTGTATTGATGAAATTGCAATTAAGTCAAACTTTCACAGTTACAAGTAAAGAAGATATTTGTTAAATGATATTTTAACAGGTTTACCATAATCTGTCCGCCCTTTTTGTCCATCCGTGTGTGCAATAACCGTGTTGACTTTTGAAACTGTGCAAATACATTAGCAAGCATGTGCACTTGTTTGACTCGCTATTTGGATTCAGAAGTACAACATAAATGACAAGTTACAAATAATCAAATGAGCTTTTGATCCCGTAACTTTTCGTTCAGTTGATAGGCTCGAGAAAACAATTAAAATCATGTGTACATTTGTGTTTTCTGTGACTGAAAGCGTTTTACATATACTGTAACGAAATATTAATAACATATAAACCAGCAACGGGACCTGCACACCTGAGTATTGTTATGACAAAAGGGTAATATTGAAGTATCCGCTCCTTACGGGCACATGACCAGCGTTTATAAAAGAAACTACGGCATTGTTCTGTATTTTAGGTTCTTCATATGTCTGAATTACTGCCGTATTTTTTCTCTGCACTGACGTTATCGCGTTTTATCTGCTTAATTGCAATAGCCACCATGCCGGCGTTACCAGTAACCCCTGGAATGGCAAACACCGACATGCTAAATGCGCTACATATGTACGATGCAAGTGGTATCATTGTTAATGGACTGGGGGAGCAATATGCCTATTGGCTTTTTGTTAGGAAAGACTATATGCCATTATAATTAAATGCTCTGTTGTCTTCGCATATATCATCGAAAGGAGGTCTCATACAATATGGTTCAGTTATGGCTGCTTTCTACGTTGCCGTTTCAAATCACATGCTTCTGTTCTATTCAATTTAGCTGGAGATGTCTTTCCAATATTTGACAAATAACAGCGGACACAATTTATACTGTGAAGTTAGGAATCTAACTTCAAGTTATTGCGCTAATTGATTACATAGCATTCCTGGTGTACCAAGAGAAATCATCATCACTACAACATAAGTTTCAACTCGCTTCCGACTTAACATTCATCAGATGTACCCTCATATTTCAGTACACCGATTGACATCATTGTGTTCATAATGAGAGTATTAATGATTTATACATTTATACAGTTCTTTATTGTATCTGAAAGTTTATAAAGAACAGATGGTTATTCCTTAATGTTTTTATGTTTTGGTAATTTTTAGTTGTAACCGTATATATTGTGGCTAGACGTGCGCTGCATATAATTAAATCACATTTCAACCTTCAAAACGTCACGTTAATTTCTCTGATCATCGCCATCAACTCTTGATTTTGACATTTTCGAGTAAATCATCGATGCATTTTGCAATTTAGACAGTTTTGGTAAGAAACGCTTGCTTCTACATATCTTCTAATAATCTTCGTCTTGTCTTAATTCAAAGTGTTAACCTGTTCGAACGACACAACCACACTGTATGGGTATGTACATATTGCGACACAACCACACTGTATGGGTATGTACATATTGCGACACAACCACACTGTATGGGTATGTACATATTGCGACACAACCACACTGTATGGGTATCTACCTATTGAACTTAATAATTGCATGCATTACATGTACTTCAAGCCATTAAAGAGGTCTGACAAATGTTAAAATTTAAACAAGGCTGTCATAATTGCAAGACAAAGTGAAGCAATCCGAATCAACCGTCGTCAATATGACAGAGAAAGTGATGTCCAGCGAAGTTGATATAAAATCGATATGTTTGATGCATCTTTAGATATATACTTTTCCGGAAAAAGTTATATTTACCGGTATTAAACGTTAAAACTACTGACAAAAAGAATTGCAAGAAATTTCAAAGGTAGTCCGTAAACTTACTTCAGCATTCGAAAGCAACTTAAGTACGTTGTAATCTTATACATGACTTAAACATTTATATTCAAAATGTTTTTTTACAAAATGCTAAACCAGTTGTTGCAATGTATTGTCCAGCACAACTGGATTTTGATCTAAGTTTAGTGGGCATGTATTCCAATCAGAAGTTATGTCTGGGTACCAATCCTGAAATGTTACCAGGATCTAGAAATGCTACCGTTGTTCGACGCGTTTTTTTTTATTAATGATAATAAAATGTGAGCTTAATTTTTTGTTCCTAAGCGGAAATTAATAACGAAGCTTTTTTTAGGTTTTGGGGTATCTTTTACTTGATATATTATTAATCAGTTAATAAAGTGGTTGTTTAACAACGTATGTAAACGAATTACTATGTAAAGAAATAATGTTTGTTCGGAAAATGTTGTATAAACAGTATAAACTGAAGAAACATTTTAAGAAAAGTCTCTTCCTTTAATAAGACAAAATTTTCAGTGCACTGTGCCTTAGTGTAGCATCAATAATGTCTCAATCATTCAGCAATATCACACATTTGTCAGAAGAAATTTATAATAGTTTCATGTGCATTTATACGTAGACATTTTTTCTAGGTGCACGCTATAGTATGTGTCGCACGGGTATGCAATTATATAGGGATACTGCTTATTGGAATATCGATGACATGTATTTAGTTTTAAACTTCATTGAATACGTTACCAGACGTTTGCCTTTGCAATTAACATCAATACAATACAGCTGATGTCATTATTTTGTATCCTTATCAACGTTTCAAAAGAGAAAAGGATTGTTCATGACTATTTTACATAAATAATTGGGGAAAACAGTATAAAAGCGGCGTAAATTATTATTATGCCTACTTCTTCGGAAAAGGTCATTTAAGTTTTCTGACCAAGCCTTTTTTAATACTTCGGAACAATGAAACTCGAAGGCAGATAACAAAACAATAAAGTAACACAAATTCGAATCAAATTACATGATATTTCATCTAAGAGTATGATTCATACAGTGTAGACGTAATAAAACTTATATCATGTTCAGTCAACTTTTTACAAATAACATCATTCATGAATTCCATCGTTTTCTCACATTAAAATCATTTTTTCTTAAAACGCAAAGCATTGCTATTGACGATAATGATGAATTTTCTTCTCAGATGAACATCAAACGCGGTCTGCTTCTGAAATTTCATAATTGAGTTTTACACTTTGATGACATTCATTATTAGCATTAATTCAATAATGCAGTCCTTCCAAACGCATACCAACCCAGAGGATCAGTACTATATTCATGAGCATATGCTTTTTTTAAAGTAAGCAATCAGCTTATTCATTTATTTAAAAATAAAATAAAATATCCTGCAAACGTACTGTATTGTTATATGTGCGTCCATCATTCTTTATACTTCTTATTTTAGGGTGCATAATAACGCACACTACAGGTATTTTGAGCCGGTAACAAACGTCTGTATTTGATTTTGCACGCGATCATAATAGATATATCAAAACGTTATATGAGGCTTGAGCTTATGAAAAAAATTGCGTCAATCTGAAGTACACTATTATATTGTTTTTACATCTCATCGATCAAGCAGTACATTATATTTATATATATTATACCTCAAATAAATTTGTTTCTTCTTTTCGTATATAAACTTCACAGGTCCGTTATAAAATATACGTCTTGCAAATGATGCAACAAAGCCAAACAGCCCAGCCTTGACTTGCATAATTTCAAATAACAATCGTAATTACTAATGTCTACACGTTGTCATTGTTAACTGGCTCATTTAATTCTCTGATATACTTTTTGAAGTATATAGAAAGCTTTCTGACAATAAGACATGTCCATACCTTCATAGAACATTGCACTTTAAAAAACTTCTTCGCGAATGGCATTTTCAAAACCTCAGTGGAGACCAGTAATTAAGCTATATTTACGATATACCATTGATATTTCGAGCTTTTAATGGAACGCTCCTTAATGTTTAAATTGAATTTACTATTCTATACTATATTTTTAGGCTTCAAAATTGACTAGAAATACGTCTTAATCCTATAATAATCGTTGCTTAGTGTAAGTGAGATTAACACCAACTTCATCCAACTTCAACGAGAGAGAATGTTTGTCTATTGTATTAATACGCAAAAACAGTTGTCTCTATGTGGAAATCCAATCAATTAATTTTTAATAAAACGATTAGTGACAGTATACCTCCTGGGATTTCTACAATATAAAAGAGACAGCTCAAATGAATGATACTTATCGTTTTTTCGACACGTTATATAAAGAGTGAAATAATTGCTCAATCGACAACTTAAAAAACAACAACATTATTTTTCGTTCATGTTCATGTTGCCCTAACTTAGCCTGAGCATTTGTTTTTGTTGTTGGTTATAATATACACGCTACTCGTTTATAATTAATTACGGTGGAATAGACGTACACGAGAAGTGAGTAATCAATCAAACATAATCTGATGCATTTGCTTGTTCCGCACGTCCTCGTCAATAATCGGATAGTCTAGATGGTTTGGCTTCGCGAAAATTGATTTGAGGAACAAGAAGTATATCGCCAAAGTTCTAAAGGGTTGCAAATCTGTCTCGCTCTTACGGTTTCCAATACTATAAATTATTTTGTTTTATATCTAAGCCAAAAGTACTAATTGTTCACCAAAATTGTGTTTTTACTATATTTTTTCGAACACCTAGTCGAATAAAGTAATTATGTTTCATTTAAAATCCGATCGCCTTTAACAATTGAGCATTTACAATAAATGAAATTGTTGCTAAGAAGGGTTAATGGGAGTATTTCGAGGACATAGGAGCTTTAAAATAAGTGCCAGTATCGAAGAGAACGGTCTTCACTGTTTGCTGCGTATAAACGCATTTCTTAAATATAAAGGAGTGGTGTTTGTGAAAGTGTTCCTTCTGTTTGATATGTTAATAAATAATACATCGTACATGGTAGGAACAATCTGGAAATATCAGTAACTAGTTCAAACCTTAATATTATTCGCATGGCGAATCAAATAACGATTATATGATATGTATTGTAATTTTCTGTCTCTTTTGAAAATGTGACAAACTTCTTCATACAGTTAACTTCCGGCCATTGATTGGTTTTCAAGATAACGTTTCCATTCCGCTTTTAAATGATTTGTAAGGCAATTTGGCGGCCATGAGATCTGCACAAAATCGTTGCGTTAATGTGATTGTTCTCACAAGGCAAATTGCGAGAAAAGTAAGAAACTTGCAAGATAAAGTCGAACAAGGACACGATTGGCAAATATTTTATGAAATAAATTGCGTATAGCAATTACGATTTTGTAAACAAAAGCACACATGCTTCCAATTTATTGACACTATATGATACTATACGCTTATGCATACTATTATTTTGCTATCATTAGTAAATTCAAATTATTCAGATAATAACGTTTTGTTTAAGGTTATAAATGTCGGTCCTAATATAAATTATGGTTTACCATTAAATTGCACAATGCCTGTTAATAATCGTGTTTATTGCAAAATTAGTACGGTGATCTCTAATAATGCTTTCAAAATTAATTGTGTAGACGAAGAGACAAATAAATAATATAAACTGACCTTTATTGGTGTCATGTACAATCACTTCACAGAGTAGATAGCTTTGCGCAATTTTAATATGATATTCATTCCAGGAGTAGTTAGCTGTGCAATCTTTAATATAATGTTCATATTATTCATATATCTGATTGATGCTCACGGGACTTCAATAATCCAAACGTATGCTATGGTGATAAAAATGACAAAAAGGTAAAAGTGCATTGAGCGTAATAAACCGTCTGTTAATACAAATTATTAACAATAATTTGGAAATGCTTGAATATGAAATGCGGTCAGGAACTTTAATGACGAAAACTGTCTTATATTGAAAATTGACATCCGATCTATGCATTACCAAAACAGCAACAGCGTGGCTACGACGCATTTGGTTATATTAAGTAAATGTGTGCCTAATTATTTAAAATCCGTAAATAAAATGTGATGTTTAACAACGCACAAGTCTTCTTAGGACAATAAAGTCCTGTTGTATGACAATTGATATTTGAATGTGGCATTGGTATTTTACTTGTGCACGACTCACTTTTTATATATGTTAACAGTTGGCAACATTATTTCAAAGTGCGCCAATCAAATTGTCAATCAGAGATTGGTGAAGTCCCATTTGAATTTGAATTTGACGAGGAAGGAAGTGAAGTGGTTTTACTTTTGACCTCAAGTTATTATTTTGTCCTTTAACCTTGAAAGTAGCTTTGCAAGGCATGTCGTCTCAGATAGATGAACACATTTTGTTCACATTATTTCGAAATCTTCAATGCATGGTAAGTAAAAATCCGGAGAAGTTTCTGAACATGATTGATGTTAATGTCATATATTCCTATTCGTTTGATAATATTCGAATTGCACCACAAGTGTTACATTTTTCACATGTAGTGCATGCTCTCTCTCCTCTATCAACACGAATGATTACTCACATATAACTTTTAAGTTAATGTTCAATTCTTCACAAAAGTATCGTTTGCTGTATCGTTTGATGGGTTCTTTCGAACTTATTTAAAATCTGCAAAATGATGTATTATTCTTCCATTTCCAAGCTTTTTTTATGTTTCAATAGAAACTTGCAGAATAAACGCTTTTTTCAGGGGTTTACACACGGGCTGGACAGAAAGTAAACACACCGTTAAGAATTTATTTTTTCAAATAGCTCAAACAGTTGAAAAAAATACAAAAAAATTAACGGCATTAAAGACAGTTTTTCTTGCAGTTGCAATTGCCGATATCTTTAAAAACAAGAATGAATCCTTAAACACGTCTCAAATCGGTGTCAAAATGTCACGTTGCATGAAGCTTAACCGTGCAGTACATACGGGAGCATTGAACAAGAACAGGCTTATAAAATAAAGAAATTCTGATGCGTTTCACACAGCCATAAGCAGCATAAACATCTGTTTTTATGCATAAGTTGAAATTCTAAAGAATTTTTTTTTAAACAGATATTCGAAAAAAGCACCACTTGCCGATGTGTTTAAATCCATTAACGTTTAATTTGGAAAAAATTAAAGTCATTGCAAATTCACACATGAGTGTGTTAGTATGTATATTGTCATACGTGTTCTAATTTTAAATTTTTAAGGCATAAATTATCAAGTTCTGTCTTTTGAAACAAAACCTATGCGAAGGTCGTGTCTTTATTTACAAAATCGCTTCGCAAAAGATCAATAAAATGACTTATGCGTTCCAAAAGGGAGTTGTTCCGTTTTAAGAACGTCAAGAGCGCGTTTTGCTTAGAATCTGCAACATGTAATTTTGCTGTCTCGAATGATTTTCATGAACTACGTCGTTTGCAAACATGTGTATTAATGGCCTGTTGAGCAAATAATACGGTTGCTTTAAGCAATTGATGGGCTTAGCGACATTCAAATAGATCAGTATAATAAATGTAATGAATTTTGTGAGGAGGTACTAAAACCATATTCTACGTCATCCCGTTAGTGCATTTGTCGATGGATTTATTGACTTTCAAGTCAATACTCGACGGAACGATGGTGATTATGCGACAACACTACTACAGCACGGTGAACAACGATACTTCCTTAGTCTTGTTTCAACTTTAAAATATGCAGTCTTTCGGTATGTATGGTTATGATAACAAAATAGGAATGCGTAAGTGTAATATTTATCCTTAAAATATGAACAGGGAGCATGGCCTTTTCTGGTTTAAATGAATTTGACGAGGAAGGAGCCTTTTTATGACATTCATCGCAAGGAAACAATACCCAAACATTGAGGCAAACAATACCCAAACATTGAGGCAAACAATACCCAAACATTGAGGCAAACAATACCCTAACATTGAGGCAAACAATACACAAAAATTAAGGCAAACAATACCCAAACATTGAGGCAAACAATACCCAAACATTGAGGCAAAATATACCCAAACATTGAGGCAAGCAATACCCAAACATTAATGCAAACAATACCCAAACAGTGAGGCAAAGAGCATATCAACAAGCCATGACACAGACATACCCAAACATTGAGGCAAAGAGCATATCAACAAGCCATGACACACACATACCCAAACATTGAGGCAAAGAGCATATCAACAAGCCATGACATACCCAAACATTGAGGCAAAGAGCATATCAACAAGCCATGACACAGACATACCCAAACATTGAGGCAAAGAGCATATCAACAAGCCATGACTCAGACATACCCAAACATTGAGGCATAGAGCATATCAACAAGCCATGGCACAGACATACCCAAACATTGAGGCAAAGAGCATATCAACAAGCCAGGACACAGACGTATACAACACACACAATCAAAACAAACTAGGTTTACCGACGGCAGAAAGATAATTAAATTCATTATGCTTCGAAACCGATTTTAAGACGTCCAAAACCTCACCATTCGCCCAGATAATTAATAAAACATTAAAGTGTACATGAAAATAAACCTCATGGCAACGCAATTCATTTTTGATTAGCTGCAAAAATAACGCCATTTAGCTTTTCAATCGTTGTAGGATAAAATGAAATAAAACAGAGTATTAACAACATCTGGTCTTGGCTATGAACAAAGGTTTAGAGACATAGAATGATACAATTGACCTTAAAGGGTAGCGGTGTGCAAGTCGGGAAGAAGTCGCAATAAGAAGAACAAAGGCGAAATTAAACATATTGATTGTGTATGTCTATCTTAAGAACTTTACAGCCAGTACTAAATCACAAAGTCAAATTATCATGAAACGAAATATAACACTATACGCACCAGATGACCTGCTTACGTCAGCAAGAGTAAAATGTATTCGATGCCGACGTAATACCATCCAGCGCTTGGCTGTAACATAAAGCATGTTTAATATGCCCTGATTATAGTCAGCAGTTATATTATATGTTATATTCACACTTGTTTGTGTTGTTTCATTCGAATAGCTTCTTGCTACCGTTTGTTAGTTAAATTACAGATATGCATATCATGTATTTTCCAAAGAAAACATGCTTAAAAATATATATGTAACATTTCCAATGTTCCTTAATAATTGAGCATATATGTTAAAAGATTGCGTTCCCGTTAGCTATCGTTACAGTCACGTATAGACCGCGGTCGAACATATATGGTTGAATTACCAGTTGTTGTCATACAGATTCATGCATACAAGCATTCATTCTTTCAAATCTGTACTAGTTCTCCAAAGAAGGCAAACGGTAATTGCGATGAAATAAAAAAGGCATTTAAGCTCGCGGACAATTAAAAAAGCGCTTACATGGAGCTAAAAGCCGGATTTTAGGAAAAGTGTTTATTTGTGCGTTAGTGGCGGTTTACGAAAACGTATTAACACTCATAAACATACATACTTAAGTTGTATTAAGGTGTTATGTTTTGTTACGAATTTTGTTAACATCTGACGTCTGTCTGCATTTTAGTTTATCTATTCAACACAATATGGTACTGAAACATTGACGAGTGCAATATTGTATTACCAGGGCCGAATAATTATGTCTATTTGCGAAAATAATCGTGACTGTTAAGGTACTTATGTTTTTCGCACTCCAACATATATAATGAATTACATCAGCAAAGGAGTTACACAGTCATACTGCGTTTGGTCGTCGTCTTAGTTTACGTGATAAAGAAAGAATGTCACCAGTTTCGAATTTTGAACGCAATATGTTAGATATGTAAATAGTCTAAGATTGAGATCAGCAAAATGTATAATCACGATTGTTTTTTTCGATTGTTTGCTATGTGAAGATATAAAGTTGGACGGGGCTTGAATTAAACGATACCGCGATTAATAACTATTTACTATCGGGCCGCTTTGGCTCTGTTTGCAAAAAGTAAACCTCACTCGGCATTTGATTTTTTACATAATTACATTTGCCGTAGATACTTTTTTACGTGTATCGTGATATCATGTAAGGCCACATACAAGTAACGAAATTGATTAGGTTTTGACCGAAACCTCGAGCAAATAGCATAAAATATAATAACAATTCGCAGTGGCTCCTAAATAAACATCGTCTGGTGGTTGATTTCGACAAACGATTGCACGATAAATTGTTTTATGTAACGCATCACAAAACGCCAATGTAAAAATTAACACATTGAGTTTGTGCTTATATTGATATAACTTTATTTTTAAGCTGCGTCGTGGAGTTTGAAAGGGGATATATATCAAGCAGATAGAATTAGTTTAATACATCTGAATATTTTCCTCTCTTAAATCATATTAAAGTTGGAATTAAATAAACAATGGAGGAGTCAGTGGCAATCTTAAATTAATGTACAATTGGCGTCTTCTTTATCTACTTTGTAGTCAAAAGCTTACTTTCAAAATGTGTGCTCACAATAAGTACATTTTATCAATAATATAAAATACACAAAATGATCACACGTCGTATCGATAGAACGAAAGTGACGCCTTGTGGAATATATTTATAACTAATAGTAACCAGGCAATGTAATTTATGCTGAACATACATGCTGGGTATTTTGTGACCAATACTTCGTATATCAAATCTCAAATATTGACTAGGTATATAAATGTAGAATAAATAAGCAGAATTATATACGAATGATAAAGTCATTAATATTTGCGATGGTGGACAAAATAAACTTTTCAATTACAAAAAGTGTTTGCAATCGGTCTCGAAAAAACATAGAAGAGCGTGTTTGGTTCATTCGTTTAATAGTTAATATGACAATCTGTAATTAATTGTATGTGCATCTATTTATTAACAAAAAACGAACTACGAGTTATCGGTACTTTTTAGGTGTACATAGATTTACGCCTATATTAGCGTTACTAGGTGAAATTGGGTGGTTACCGAGCATTTACCGTAGATGGCTTGCAATGATTATTTGGAATAGACTTGTAAAACTTGACGAATATAGATAACCAAACGAGCATTTGAAAGGGATTACAGTTCATGAACTCTTGTTATGTTCTTATACATATATTATATAGAAGATGCTAACTTATTCATTGAACTAAGTATGTTGCATTGTCTATTTGTATAATAATGATCACGTTATATTTTACACTGTTGTTAAGGTGACTTATAGGCCTATTAATGCATTGTATATATGTCTGTTAATCTCCTGTACGTAAACACATGTCACTATAATAAAAGATTATCTTAAAGATTATCTCTATTGTGTTAAAATGTTCAAAATTAAAAGTTAACAGTTCACTACATAAGTCAATTTATTGCTGCTATTCTACATGTCCGCTTACTTTAAAGCTTGCTAAAAGGTGGCAGCTATATTTTTTTACTCAAACTGCAGAAAAACGTTGTTATCATTACTTTCCATGCCAAACTGAAAATCGCCGTAAATTGGGTTATTGTGATAAGTGAGAACAAACAACGTAAAAGCTGTGGTGAGCACAATATTAATACCACAGTCACGTTAATCCTACATTCAGCACGAGAGCTATATAGTGAATGCAGATCATTCCGAGTGTTTGTTTGTTAAGAGAACCGTATATTCAAATCAGCCTGGTATGAATAGTAAGATTCCCTTGACGATCAAAAGGACAAGACAGCGCATATTGCATTACATATATATACATATCAATTATTGCTTATGAAGGCGAATTGTTTTGAAGAGAAAAGGTTAGTATTGGTTTGGTAGATCTTATAGATGAATATGTGTTGCAATTTGTTTGTGAAATGTCATATAAAGCTGTTACAATCAAAATACAAAATAAACAATTACAATATCATCGATGACTTAATGATGGAACAGAGCTCACACTATACGCTCTTGTACTCTATGCCATGAAACGTTATATCATTTTTGATGTAAACATGAAAATTATGAAGTATATCTGGAATCAGAGCAAAATTAACCTTCTGTTACAAGTAAGCAGAAAATAATCAACCTCTTACAAATTATGTTCCATTATAATTTTATTCGCCCAAAAAAACATTGTTTTCACAAAGATTGAGCAAATATAATTTCCCAATCTGCAATCGTACGCTTTGTAAGCAGCGTTCATTGTTAAAATTGCGAGCAAATGAGAACTCTGGTGTTTTTGGAAACGCTAATTGACAGAAACAAGATTATGGAAAACACATAAAATGTTTCGAAGACCATATGGAGGCAAATAAATTCACCCACAGATAAACCATTGTCGTACTTCAGTAAGATCCTGGGCTAAAAGGGTACGATGGCCAAATGTTTTATAAAAAGATCGTGCTTATGTTCTAGAACTTGCAGGGGTCTGTTTAACAACAAACAACGCATCGGTATATATCATATTTAAGTGACATCAAACGCATCAAATAAATCAGCTGAAGTTACTGTTACATACGTACATACCACCAAATGTTGAATTACGGCACGTGTTAAATATGCATTTCTTATTTGATAACTCATGAGCAATCGTCCGTGTATGGCTTTAAGTTGTCACGACATTCTTAAACGCCCGATGTTTGAATTAACGCCACATATTTCCATTGTTTCCTTCGTTCCAAGTTAAACCGTTTTAAGTGTTGTGTTTTATGTTTTGACCTTTATTGTTCAGGAAATGCATAAAATACTAACGGACGGTAAAAATGTGTATTTCGTCTAATTACGGGTCTTGAGTTTCTCTATTCTGACATTTTGTAGATTTACAATGCCGACATATTTGCTGCTTTAGCCGCTGTGCTTTACGAGCAATTCATATCCAAATAGTGTCTTAGAAAGACTGTATGATAAATAAGGCAATAATGATCCAATAAAAAATTGTGACTTGTGTACGAGTATGCTAAAATAAAGTAATGCATAATACATAGTATTGCTTACATTTTTATTTCTTCACTGCGAATTTATGTGAATGGATGAGTGTTACAATCACGTAAAACATTATATTGTTAATACTTACATGTACATTTGAGATTACAGTCAAAGCAACTATGTAAGACACAAAAGCCCTATTATTGAACATGTAAACGATTCTTTATTTATTCCACTCATTACAAAATTTGGTAACGTTGGGTAAGCAAGACTTAAAAAATGTGTTGTACACCGTGTATAATAAACAGCAGTGGTGAGCATGGTACTATATGTACGTACAACAACAGTGGTGATATGTTTAACCGTTTATGTTTTATAACAGTGGTAAGTATGGTACGCTGAATATTCTTATCATCATTGAAAAGTATGGTACAAACTGCATGTTTAACAACAGTGGTAAGTATGGTAGGCTGTGTATTTTTAACACCATTGGAGAGTATGGTACACCGTGTACGTTAAACAGCATTGGTGGCTTTGGTTCACTGTGTAAGATTTACACCATTTGTGAGTATGACACACTGTGAACGTTTAACACCAATCTTGAGTATGGTATAATGTGTACGTTTAATATCAGTGTTTTTTACTTAAATATCAGTGGTGAGTATGGTTAAACGTGTGTATTTAACGACAGCGGTTAGTATTATACACTTTGTTCGTTTAACATCAGTGGTTAGTATGGTATACTTTGTTTTGTTTAACAACAGTGGTGATTATGGTACACTGTGTACGTTTCATAACAGTTCTGATTATAGTACACTGTGTACGTTAAACACCATTGATGAGTATGGCACACTGGGTATACTTCACAACAGTGGCGAGTATGGAACACTGTGAACGTTTAAAACAGTGCTGATTATGGTAAAATGTGTACATTTTACACAGTTGGTGTGTATGGAACAATATGTATGTTTAACAAAAGTGGTGATTTTTGTACACTGTGTACGTTGAACAACAGTATAGAGTAGTGTACACTGTTGGCGTTCAACAAAATTGGTGAGTATTGTACAATGTATTCGTTAAATAACAGTGGTCAGTATGGTACACTGTGTACGTTTCATTACAGTGCTGAGTATGGTACAATGTGTACGTTTCATAACAGTGCTGAGTATGTTACACTGTATACGTTTCATTACAGTGCTGAGTATGGTACACTGTGTACGTTTCATATCAGTGCTGAGTATTGTACACGGTGTCCGTTTAACAAAATTGGTGAGTATAATGCATTGTGTATGTTTAATAACAGTGATCAGTATGGTTCGCCGTGACCGTTAAACACAAGTGGTGAATATTGTACAATTTGTACGTGTATCAGCATGGATGAGTATGGTACACTGTGTGTGGTCAACACCATGTATCAGTATGGTACAATGTGTATGTTTAACAACATTGATGTGTTAGATGCACATGTTAATAATCTACAGAACAGAACAGAACAGAACAGTTTATTGAGTAAATCAAGGCCTCCGGCCCATAATACATAGCACAATAACATAATATAATATAATTTTAGAGTTGTGTCCATGATACATAACACAAAAACATCAAATAATATAGTTTCAAAAGTTGTGTAATTTCAAAAGCGTAATCACATGTTAACGATAGATACGTTGAGCGGTCACTATAAGTGTTAAATTGCTTAATACTTAAGTAATTAATTTGTAAATATTTGAGCGGCTGAGCAACTCTATTAACCGCGTCATACGAAAAAGGGTCTTTTTCCAAAGGCGAATGTCCAGGTTCGTCTGAACTCATATGACATAAGACCCGTTTTCGCAATACGTGGATCCGTTTCAAACGCACGTCCAATAACATGACAACAGTACTCGTATAAATGCAAAAGAAAAATCTTGATAACAATTACAATGATTATGAAGAATAAAAACAAGTTGGACTCATTCATGGTATCTGAATTAATCTCTCAAAAGTATTTTTGTATTGTTTTATTAGTAACAAAACTAATATTATAAACACGAAAGCTAGGCTTTTCAATGCGGACACACAATAGCCATGAAGAAAAATAGACAAATATTGTAAATTGACTTACAACACACGTAGTAAAAAACATATATGGAAGACCACTTCTGGTTTTCTTTTGTCCGTATTGTTCAACATGTTTTAAATTACATTTGTCTTTGACATAATGGTTTTATCATACAAGACCGGACATTATATTTATGTGTACAGAACACAATAACATAATATAATACATTTTCAGAGTTGTGCCCATGATACATAACACAATAATATAATATAATACAATTTCAAAAGTTGTGCCATATGTTGTTTTTTTAAATAAATATAATATCATACGTAAGTGTGTATCGCCTTGAAAAGATGGAAAAGGTAACAAGTTAGTTTCCTAATGATGTTATCATTATTTGAAGACATGATATTGTCAAAATCGGTTAATGTCTCTCCAGATGAATAACACGAATATAAATATAAATTCATAACATTCCAATACTTATCACAATGAAAAAAGGCGTGGTATTTGCAATCAATTATTTCGATATCCCTATTTGAACAATGTGTACATATACGTGATTCAAATGGTAAGTTTAAATGTTTACCAATAGGAAGGCGGTCAAACTTGTTTCCAAGATGTATTACATAAATAGTATCAATTACGATAGTTTAGAATTTGTTATATATAATATTTCAATTTTATATACAGTATCCAATACGCTCTTTGTAAATTTAACTTAATCATATAAACATGAATATAAGGTTAACAGAAATTGCTATTTTAATAAGAAAACGTAATGGTAACGTGCGTCCGTGCATCCGTCATTATTTCCTGCAAACATCATCTCCTTAAACGTTTGCAGAATTGTTCGAACATCACACAACTGCTGAACGCATAGTCTTTGAAGAAATTTATTCAATTTCTTTTTGTATTGTGTTAAGAGCCCACAAGTGTTTTAGTATTTTCTTTTAATATCCTCTACTGAAACCACATTGTGCAGAGTTTTGATATTTATTACGCAACGCCGAATTGTAATCCTGTAAAAAGCATGCCCAAAGTCCTCCACACAGTTTGTTTACATCACGCTCTATGTGTCCCCCGTTTTATTTTTTCGATGTTTTGCATCTTCAAATCACAAGGCGTTCTTAGTTCGTATGTAGCAACATATTTAAGTACTATACAACGTTTGTTCAAATTAGACTATTTAGGTCGATAGTGCCTCTCCCAGGGGTCATCAGATTGAGTTTTAAATATAATTGTACAGGAAGACCTCGACACATCTATGTATCATAAATCGTTTCGTCAAATGCTTTCAACAGTTGCAGCATCTAGATGTCCTGAACAAAGTGTGGTCCAATCATGCCGTGTCCAATTCTTAACCAGTTTGAAATACACTTGTATCAGGTATACCTTAACTAATGTACTTATTTGACACCTCACAGTACAATACCTTTATTTTTGGTATGTAAAATTATGTAAAGGTGCTATATAAAGATGTCTTAATTATGTCCATAGGGCCAGCGTTGGTTTTACACTCGGGGTTTTCCAGTTTTTTATCGACATATATATACAACCTTTAAACATCTTTTTATGATGTACACTGTATACGTTTCATAACAGTGCTGAGTATTGTACACTGTATACGTTTCATAACAGTGCTGAGCATGGTACACTTTATACGTTTCACAACAGTGCTGAGTATGGTACACTGTATACGTTTCATAACAGTGCTGAGCATGGTACACTTTATACGTTTCATAACAGTGCTGAGCATGGTACACTTTATACGTTTCATAACAGTGCTGAGCATGGTACACTGTATACGTTTCATAACAGTGCTGAGCATGGTACACTTTATACGTTTCATAACAGTGCTGAGCATGGTACACTTTATACGTTTCATAACAGTGCTGAGCATGGTACACTTTATACGTTTCATAACAGTGGTCAGTATGGTACACTGTACGTTTCATAACAGTGCTGAGTATTGTACACTGTATACGTTTCATAACAGTGCTGAGTATGGTACACTTTATACGTTTAATACCAGTGCTGAGTATGGTACACTGTGTATGTTTCACAACAGTGCTGAGTATGGTACACTGCGTATGTTTCATAACAGTGCTGAGTATGCTACACTTTATACGTTTCATAACAGTGCTGAGTATTGTTCACTGTATACGTTTCTTAACAGTGCTGAGTTTTGTTCACTGTATACGTTTCATAACAGTGCTGAGTATGCTACACTTTATACGTTTCATAACAGTGCTGAGTATTGTTCACTGTATACGTTTCTTAACAGTGCTGAGTTTTGTTGACTGTTTACGTTTCAAAACAATGCTGAGTATTGTACACTGTATACGTTTAAAATCATTGGTGAGTATGGTACACTGTGTATGTTTCATAACAGTGCTGAGTATGGTACACTGTGTATGTTTCATAACAGTGCTGAGTATGGTACACTGTGTATGTTTCATAACAGTTCTGAGCATGGTACACTGTATACGTTTCAAAACAGTGCTGAGTATTGTTTACTGTATACGTTTTATAACAGTGTACGTTTAACAAAATTGGTGATACTGGTGCTTTGCGTATGTTTAATAACAGTGGTGAGTATGGTTCACCGTGACCGTTTAACACTATTGGTATGCATAGTACAATGTGTACGTTTAACAGCATGGGTGAGTATGGTTCACTGTGTGTGGTCAGCACCATGTATGAGTATGGTACAATGTGTATGTTTAACAACATTGATGTGTTAGATACACGTTAATCCTCTACAACAGTGAATATTATGATATACCGGTACTGTGCGTTTTAAATTATTGGTAAGTACGGTACAAAACGTATGCTTAACAACATGGGTAAGTATGTAACACTGTGCATGCTTAACGACGTTGGTGAGCACAACAAATTTAACGTGTTACTTCATTGAAAAAATATCGTATATAAGCATTTGCTTACATAACAAAATGTGTAAGCATTACTCATTCACCATTTCACTTTTTGTTTTAAGCATATTTTTGCGCAAATAATTATCGATTGATTAGCTGAAACATTAATGTTTCTATCGATTGGAGATACAATCCTAATAAAGTTTGACAGGATTGTGTTCATTACTCACATCACTGTGCTATATATTTTTTTATTTAAGCAATTCATAGAATATAATTTTTGTAAAGAAAAACAGTATTTCAAGAAATAAGCCGTCATGTTCGCATAGTGATTGTAATACATGCATACGTTAGCATATTAAACGCATTGTTAACGCATCGTTTTGGCTATTACATCGCGGTTTTTTTATCAAGTGTTATCATTGATCTCACGTGCACCACCATTTTATTCAACAAATACATCTAAATACATACAACAAATAAAATCATGCATTTACTGAATTTCGATGCTCTTCTTTTCCATTCTTATCATTATGGATCAGTTGTCCATTTATTCGAGCATTATAATACAGGTAATTGTCACTTGTTTGCGAATTACAAATACATTTATTGATTCAACACGACTATATTTCTTGTTTATTGTTGTACAATTTTATCCTGTTTTCAGAGGATGTAAAACACGACAATTTACTATGTGTAAACAGAAGGAAAATTGATTGAACCACTGAGGTCGCGTGTGTCACTGAGTTACAAGACATTGACCCAGACTAAATATGTAAATCTGATTTGATACACTAGAAGATTTACAATTTACAAATAGATACAATTTAATTTATTGTCGGCACACCGCAGTAACCGGTATTTGTTGATGGTCAAGATTTTCATCCGAAGTAAAATGTTTTTCACCGTCAGAAGGGTAATCATTTAATCAGCAGTGTCAAGTGTTTACGGCAAGTGTCTAATTGTGCAAAAGTGCGTCGCAATAAAAAAAAATGACAACATACGCCAATACAAATAAATAAAAACAGGACTTTACGAGAGGAAATAGTTGTATGCGTTCTTTACGTGAGCTTGGGGCAAAACATAACACTACAATCACAAACTATTTAGGTTTAAACGCAACTTAAATTTCAATCAAATAGCAATGCGGTCAAACGTGTTTCTAAGATGCATTATATAAATAGTGTTCAATTACGATAGTTCAGAATTTGTTTTATATAATTTTGTTGATTTCATATAGAGTATCCAATACGCACTTTGTTAACTTAACTTAAGTATATAAGCATGAATATATGGTAAACAGTAATTGCCATTTTAATAAAAAAAACGTGATGTTGACGTGCGTCCGAGCATCCGTCAAGATTTTCAGCAAACATCATCTCCTCCTTAAACGTTTTGCAGACTTGTACGTACAACACAAAACTGTTGAACGCATAGTCTTTGAAAAAAATTGTTCAAATGGTTTTGTAGATTCATTGTTTCAAGGGACCAACAGTTTTTTTTAAATAACAATTTGTGAAATATCCTCTCCTGAAACCGCATTTCGCAGAGTTTTGATATTTGTTACGTAAATTGCTAGTGTGGTCCTATAAAAAGCATGACCAAAGTAACCCTTTGGGTAAAAAATGCTCAAAATTCAGTTGACAACGGGTTTCCGTTGACGTATCTAGACAACAAGGTTTTAAAATATCTTCTTGTCTTAAACCGAAAAGGTTTGCTATTTAGTATTTTGCATCATCTATCAGTCCTTCACACAATTTGTTTACATCACGCAAAATGGTACCGCGGTTTAGTTTTTTTTTATTCCAAAGCACGAGGCGTTCTTATTTCGTATGTAGCAAGATGTTGAAGTACTAAACAACGTTTGTTCAAATTAAACTATTTAAGTCGATAGTGCCGCTCTCAAGGGTCATCAAATGGAGTTTTAAATATAATTTTACAGGAAGACTTCTACAAATCTATGTATAATAAACCGTTTCGTTAAATGCTTTCAACCGTTTCAGCAACTAAATGTCATCGACAAATTTTGTTTCAATTATGCCAAGTCCTATCGGTTACCAATTTGAAATAGACTTGTATCAGGAATGCCTTAACTTATGTACTTCTATAAAACCTCACAGTACAATACTTTATATTTGGCATGTTAATTTTTTCCAATTATTTGGCGACATATATATGCAACCTTTTAAAATGTTTTTTGTGAAACCACTTTTTCAAGTCGTACATGTTTTTTACATGGATGGTAATATGAACTCAATTCAACAATTTATATAGCAGAAAAACACAATTCTAATAGGTTAAGCAATAATAACCATCGCTCCGTCAAGATAACCAGTTAAAAATTGCTGGAATGGAAAGCTATTGAAAAAGATTGTTAGTGATTGATTGCCCACTATCCAATAAAACGGGTAAAGTTTCTTAGTAAATATCTCTTGGCAATTGATTTCTGTGAACAATAATGTCTGGAGGACGCTCTTATTCATTCGGATATCAGAATATTAAGGACATACAAACAACATTTCGGTCGCAATATGTCTGTTAAAGCTATACTAAGCTCCTAGCATAATGTTAAACAATATAAAACTCTCCAAATGATCTCGAGACACTTTAAAGATGCTAATCAACACATATTATCAAGCCATACCCAGGGCGTACATTAGAAATCGCTGTCAACGAAAATGCAAAACTCGTTAGGAAACTTTCGATTAAATATAAACAAAGATATTGTGGCTAATTTATTGAAACATTATTGTCTCTTCACAATTGCTGCAACGTAATGCATCCAATATGGCATAAACATATACTTTTTGCCAAATCATGTTCATGTCTACGTAATGCCTCGGTCACTATCACGAATCAGAGCTACGAAATGACTACGAAATTGTAAAAATTCGTAGGCCGTTACGATTTCAGAAAGGAGCACAACGAATCTACCATCAAAATGTTGGAAAACGATCAAGGAAAGGTACGGACTGCTACTGATCGACGCGATTAAGTACGAATGGCCACGAATCGGTACGATCAAGCTACGGTTTGGTACGATTAAGTACGATGCTACGCGAATTGGTAAGATCTAACTACGGATCCGCTACGGTCTAGTACGGGTAAGTACGAACTAGAACGGTCCGCTACGAAGCAGTGGGAATTGCGACGGACTGGTACTGACAGGTAGGAACGAACTACGATTGAACATTGCGCACACGGCCTCTTGTATTGTCACACACAGAATGTCCTGCCAAAAAGAGAACATGCAACCGGGAGCAACAGCGCGTAATAGAAATAATGGAATCAGCCGTGTCTTGGGAAGAGTCTACCTCCTCCATCCAAACCAAAGGCCGGGTCGTCTTAAAAGCCAGTCTCTTATCCACCACCTCCTTTTTCTTCACAGACCTGATAAAGTATGTACTTATTGATGTTCACATACAGATTATGCTTAGGAAAGTATGATTTATTTTGTATTTTATTATGTCGGCTATTAAGTTAACAATTATTAAATCACTTAAAAGTAAGAGCAAGATTCAAAAGGGATATGAGGCGGACACTTATCTGCAAACAATAATAATATTAAATTGTATTACTAGTATGTTCACATTTTTTTATTTTTAAAATACGTAACCTTTAGCACAAATCTATACTAGTAATACGATTTTGAATCATTATTACCTCTGTGCATATCGTCAAGCAGCTCGACTACGGCCTTTGCATTTTGTGCCATATCAATATCCAAGTGTAACAAATTTATCGCAAACGCAATTTGCTGGCGGTTCATGATTTTGAACTCAACAAATGCAAGTACGGTTGCTATATAATTTCAATAAAGTACTTCAGTAGCAATTTATTGTAGTGGACCGTACATGTCCGTACTGTTTCGTGCTGAATTGTAGTACATCGTACAAGATCGTGCAAATTCCTGCCTTTCCGAAGTACAACGTACAAAAACCGTGGCTTTCCGTAGTATATCCGTGGAATAATCGTAGTTAATACGTAGCGTAACCGTACCGCTCCGTAGTTCTTCGTATCAATCCGTATACGGCCTTGAAAATATTTGGGCCTACGAAAAGGTACGAACGACTACGTTGTCGTTACGAACTAGTACAGATCAGTACGGTTTAGTCCGGACTGCTACCGATACGCTACGGTCGATAAATTCGTAGCAATTTTTTGTTCAAAATTGTCAAGAGTCGCTACGGACATCCAAAAACTACGGATCAAGTACGGAGAGCCACGGTCCAGTAAGGATAGCTACGAACTGTGCCGAAAAGTATTCGTAGCTCGTTCGTAGCTCTGATTCGTGACAGTGTGACCGAGACATAATGTTCAAAATCTTGTATCATGCATACATCACAAAAATGTTACGATGTTATTCGCCATTTTTCTGTAAAAAATTCTCACACGTTTCAATAAGATTTTGAAAGCATATTGATATACGTGTTTCTGTTATATAATTTTTTATAAATATTGCACAAACAAAATTTGGAAAAAACATGCGAAATTACAGTCGACATGATTTGGGTTTTATAAAACGATTAGCTGTAATATGCGTAGGAAAATACACTATGTTGCATAAAAAAAACATTTAATACGCAATGTGGTAAGATTCATGTTTAATACCAAATCATAAAACTTCATGTGTATGGTAAATATTTGGTGACCCTATTCAATTTATGTTCGTGAAATGCATGAACAAATGTGCAGGCCAATCATTTACTATGATACCATAATATAAATCAACAAGGTCAGTTATAAAGAATTTAGTTTCATGCATAACTATCAAAACCGTTTAAACTTCTTTGCAAAAAACAATGCATAACTATCAAAACCGTTTAAACTTCTTTGCAAAAAAAACCCCAGAAACTGATCTTATAAAGTATCATACAGTCCAGAGTATAGTTTATTTCTTTCGTGCACTATCAAATAATGCAACATTTTTTTCCTGAGCGTATGTCAATATGCGAACTAATTCGATGTCTGAGCTTACTTGTCTGACAAAGTTTTCAAAGTGATATTGCAACATTTTGTTTTGTTTCAACCACTACACTTTACACTTTACAGATGCAAATATATAATTATAAACTGAAAATATAACGATACTGCGATTAATAATATATTAGGTTCTTATCATTTTAACAGTGTTGGTGGAATCTACAAAGTAATCCTCGCTTGATGCCAACTTTGCGTACCCGGATACTTATTTAAGTTAGGAGAAATTGAACGCCATCTTACATGAAAATTTGCTTTTACAACAATAGAATTTCTGATAAAGGCGAAACCTTTTCTACCAGTCAAGTTATTTATAAAGTTAAAACTATATTGTATGATATTGAGTCTTTCTGCATATAAGTAGACTATTATCTAAAATAACATGCTACTGAATCATGTATAATTGTAATATTATAAGCTCAAGTCCGACTACTTTTGTCTATATTCGAAAATGAAGTATTATGGTACTTTCGCGGCGCATAAACTCACACATATAATTACTTACATCTGCAAAATGGGTAACATATTCATGGTGTTTTTTTGATAATCTTCTATGTGTCGGTTTTCATTAAGTATGTCACCTGATTCAAATCGCGTACGCATTATTTTGCGTGTGTAAATATGCAATGGTATATGTAAGTAGTAACATCACAAAGTATCAGGATTGGATTGTTTAAATGTTGCCTTGTCAAGTTCAAAAGTTGGAGTGGCTTGCATTGAACGATACCACGTCAAAAGACTAATTACTATTCGGCCAATTTGTCTTCCTGTGCAAAGTTAACTTCGTTTGGCATTTATTGTATCTGTATATTCTAAATAAAGACCTGCTTTGTTATCATTACGTGTCACTTAATGTTTAAATGATAATTCCCGTAAACTGTGCAAGTGTGAACTGTAAAACAATCAACGTGCGCAACGATAGCGACTATACGTTTAATATTCGAGTAACGTTTATCGAATATCAAGCCCGATGGCTATTTAGTAAAAACCAATTAAATCTGCGTGTTTGTTTGTTATGATTTGTTTAATACAAATCAGTATGGTATGAATACACAGATTCCCATAACAATCAAACTCGACAAGAACATTCTTATTATATTACGTTTTTATATTTAATGTACGTTTAATCTTAGACTATGTTATATTGCTTTGGAAATATTGTTTCAACATCTTCATAGATTAATGTTGTAATTTAGAGGAAACGTACTAAAGTGTAGAGAAACATTTATGTGTGTTTTGTAAAAACACGAAAACATATAATTTTATGTCCAAAGTGAATGATATTCAAAACATCATACTAGATAAGCGACTTCGATATATTTCAACACCTTTTTTTCTTAAAAAAATATTAAATTTGAGAATAACTAAAATTGTAAAACTGTCCCTTCAGATAATCCATAGTCTTATAGACTGAGCATAAACAGTCTGTAACAGTGTGATGCATTAACTGTCGTTGCAGTCATTTCAAGACTTGGAATGTTAATGATGTTTATCAGTAATATGTCAATGTTGGGAGTGAATTCTGTATAGTAACACTTTCTTAACAAATTGCGTGGAAGTCAATATTTCGGCACCAATTTTAAACTTAACACAATCATTTGTTAAATGTTTATAAATAATCAAAATTAAAGATTACAAAAGATGAAAAGTATAAGCATTAAAGAGAAACGATTGTCTCTTTGACATCTTGTATTTAAGAGGTGCATGGTTCTCATTGTCTCTGTGGATGTTAAATAGATATATGATATTATCATAATTTATAACAAGAAAGGAAAATTCATTTATTGGATTGCGACAGTCCGGGGTGAATCAAAGGACTAATAGTGTCTGCATCTGAATAATGATAATACATTATGTGGCATTGACTCAGTTGTGTAGGGACATGCAATATTCACTAATCATGTGATAATTGTGTTTTATGTTTCGAAGTTCTTTATCTAGATCGTTGATTAAATGCATTCAATATCACATTTGGATGAAGAACTAGATGACTTACCTTTGTAAATACCGATGTAATTCATTGATCCGTTGATTCAATAAAGCATAACACTACTTTAAACACATTATTACACACTGTGTAGTCTTAACATCATTTGTGATTTTGGCACAACATATTTTAAACAACATCGGAAAGTATGTTACACTGTGGATGTTTAACAGACAGACAGACAGGCAGACGAACGGACAGACAGACAGACATACGTTTATGTTTGTCAGACAGGCATGCAGGCAGGTAGGCATATCTTTCACTATTCTGAACAATTTGCCTTGTATATCAGACTTAAACATTTTCAACCTTCATGGCTTGCAGTATATACTATCGAAACCTTTTAACATATCGACGGCTATAATATACAAACGTTTATTTTCATGTAAACAATTTAACACGATAAACATTAATGCATAAATAGCATAAAGTTGAAGCAGTTGAATGACCTTTCCTAAATCCGAATTGCCCATCTGAAAGGATAGTGTTTCATTGCAAAAAGTTTCAACTCGCTTGTTACAAATCGTTGTAAATACTTTTGAGAAGCAACTGTCTAAGTAATTCATTAATAGTTATTAACATCATTAACAGAACCCTTTTAATGCAAACATATGTGATTTTGGCACACTTTGTATGTTAAACAACAGAAATTATTTACACGGTGTATGTTTGACGATATTGGTGATTTGGGCACACGGTGTACGATTAACATCATTGGAAAATACGGTACGCAGTGTTTGTTTAATAACATTGGTTGGTATATGATACTGTGTAACAATAGAGAAAAATATGGTGCACTGTATATATTTTATTTTATTGATAAATAAAACTATTCACCGTCACCTCATTCAGAACAAAATTTTGCATCGCACATTTACAAAATAAGCCAACATTGTCTAATAATAAAATGCTACATATACCTATTAAATCAATTGATGAGTAAATATGTATAAATGATTAAAAATATTGCGTTCAATTTTATTAATATCAGAATATGTTTTCTGAATCAAATAACTTTTTTCAAGTTATGAATGAGCCGTCGTATTTGCAGTGTTTGTAATACGTTCGTATCGCAACACAGTAAATGTTTCGCAATCGTTATTAAATCGCAATTGAATTGTGGTGTAATTAATCTTACTAATACAATTATTGCAATCATTCTTTACATCCACAGAAAACAGAAACATATAATTATTTATTCAAGTGGATTAAATTCGTTACCAATCAATATCATATATATCAGCTATACACTTATTGGCATATTTAACACTGTTTTTGCGTTTTATGTGTTACATGCTTACGAACGAAAAGATAGTTTGATACTTAAACAATATTATTGTTATGTATTTCAGGTATATGCTTAGAGACAGAATAGAATTTCTTGATGTCAAATTGTATCGTGTTTTTTTAAGATTATGTACACATGAAAACTTTTATATAAACAGAAGAACATTTGACCTTCTCAAATCGTGCTACCCCAGAATTGACCTAGACTAAATATGTAAATCTTATTTGATACGGAAGTCGGGTAACACAGGGATGTAATTGAATTTATCATCAGAAGAACAGGGATTCATTCTGACGTAAATGTAAAAAGAACAAATCTGTTAAGCCCATCAGTAGGGTAGCCTTATTATGAGTGTGGTGTCCTTTGTTTCTGGCAAGTGACCAATTGCACAAGACAGCGTCACAAGACAAAATTACACAATACTTACGTATACAAATTAATACAAATGATATAATATTTTGTCTGGTTTTATTGGGTAGATGGGCCGAACCATATAATCGACTACTTATTTTGTTCCAACCATGCCTCTGTGGTCATAATTCGCCATACCGATGTGGTTGGATAAAATGTTTTTTATTGATGTACATAGCAGGATATGAATAAATTAAGTTTACGTTTGCATGATTGAATATGACCAAAACATACCACCTATTCGCTTTCGAGAGTAATATGATGTAACACCCATTTAAAAAAGAAGCAATTGCCATGTATTACTTATTCAATTCATTATTTGTTATTACTGTTAATTGATGCACTCAACAAAGTTGTGCACGATAATATATGTACAAAAACTACTATAGCAACAAGTCAAAGGTCAAATGGCTCAGGCAATAACAATCATCGCTCCGTCAATATATCCGGTTTAGAATGGCTGGGATTGGATGCTTTTGACAAATATTGTCGTGATTAATTGCTCGGAATCCAATAAAACGGTAAGGTTTCCTAAGTAACCATCTCTAAGCAATTGATTTCCCTAAACAATACGTTCTTAGACTAGAGGGCGCGTTTTATCTTATATCAGAACATTAAGGACACACATATAACCTTTCGATCGAAATGTATCTGGTAAATCTATTCCAAACTCTTAGTGTAATATAAAAACAATGTACATCGATCGTCAAACGATCCAGAGAAACATACTTAAATTATGATTTATCTGGAAGAACGTTTAACGCATCGAAGTCATACAAGTATAATCACTGGTTGCTATATATTTGGAAGCAAAGCAGTGTATGCATGCACTGTTTTATTTTAAATAGCATGTATTGTATGATTCCAAAGTTAAGTTACTAGTAAACAAGTATTCGACATATAATCATCAAAAATCCCTCTCACTAAAATGTGAAACTTGTTCGAAGATTTTCTATCAAGAAAAGACACAGTTATTGATGGGACTTAATTGTTGACACATCGCTAAAGGTTCATATTTACTTTAAGTTCGTTATTTAGGAATCGAGCGTGCATTATCGAAAAGATAGCAATATTACAACGCGTACTGTAAAACGTTTTATCTGTTGAGTTTTCGGTTATAAATAATTTAAATTTAAGATGAACGAATTCGAAAAGAGCATGCGAAATTACAGTCGACATAAATAATGATTATATTATAGGATATGTTGCAATATACAAGTACATATAATATGCGTGTGATTTTGTATTCGGAATCATTATCAAAACTGGAATCACAGAAAAGCATGTGGCGGTAAAGGTTTGTGTGATGACTGTATGCAATTTATAAATCTGAAATGAGCGGGGAAAGTTTCAGCCATACCCTACAACACCGTTTAAACGACTTAGCCACACAATCACCAAAGACTGTGTATTGAGTCTGATAAATTGTTATAAGAGTCAACATAATTAACTGTTTTAAGTTCGTGAATTGACATAATGAAGATATAGTATGACATTTCTGAAATACGCGCATGACATTGTATTAGATATGAGTATTTATTACACAGACGTTTGGTTGCTAGTCCCAAAGTGTCCAACTAAATAAGCATGAGTGTGAAAGCTAAATATAAAGCGTGTTGTTTTAAAGAATGCTATCATTTCAGAAAAAAAGCATTCCAAAAGAGAACTATTAGTTTCATCTGAACACATACCTGTTTGCATTGCAAATGATAATATTGTATGAATTTGAATTATCCATATAAGATGGGGGAGGGGATATACGCTTAATACATATAATGAATGAAAACTGTACATGATGTGCACAATTTCTTTCTCGCTTAATTTGTCCGATTACCGATTGATATTTCTGCCACAAATGTTAACCATGAGTCATCATCATCATCATCATCATCATCATCATCACCATCATCATCATCATCATCATCATCATCATCATCATCATCATCATCATCATCATCATCATCATCATCATCATCATCATCATCATCATCATCATCATCATCATCAATCCTTGTACCGGTGTGGCAGTTGGGGAGAAATGAGAGACCACGATACAGAAATCCTCCTCCGGTCAGGTCTTCTGTGTGCTGCTGAGTGTAATTCATCCATTGGAAGGGATTTCAAGTCTTTTACGTTATCCATCCAGCTTTTCTTCTTACGGCCTCGACGTCGTCCTCCCTCCAGACCTTATTGTATATATTATTTGCTTATCTGCATGTAAGTATTACTAGTGTTTCAAACTTAATATTTCATCAGTCTATCATCAAATAATACCGTTGTTTCGTCTTTGACAATTATAACAAATTTAAAGGGACCTTTTCATGTTTTTGTTTCAGATTCGCAAATTTGTGTTGTAGTTATGATATTTGTGACGTAACAGTAATATTGAACACTTACCATGCTCTAAAATATCCGTTACATGCATCTGTTGACGATGTAAAAACAAAAAAATTATACAGCGTTGCAACGCGAAACGATTGAATGATTTGGAGATTTCTTTTGTTGTTATATTTTGTGATACTACGAGGATTGCTTATATAAAGTATACAATACATCTGTGGTCTAAGCGCTTGACTATTATTTCAGGGATAATTGGTTCGAGCCCAGTTGAAGGTTACTTTTTTTCTTTCTATAATTTTATTCTTGTTTTTTTAATGGCGCTTTTTAGATGCAGTGTTTATATTTATCAATATACAGCATTTAATAACGAACTTCAATATCTGCCAAAATCTGTGATAAGGTCCTTTCATTATCTGCAAAGCATGACTTTAATTTATTCCTAATATTGTATGTAGGTCATTGTCTTAACCTGCTATTTAAATGCATATATTTATAGATTTATGTCAAGGCTATGGAGTACCGTGGGCCCTATAAGCACACCTTCAACAGGAATGCCTCGACGAGTTCAGCTCGACGGCCGAAGAGAGACCTTGCCATATCGCGACCATATGCATCATGTAGAGAAAATTAAAAACGATTTGGAAGTGAATGGATTTACACGTTATTTTTATTGTACACGTTTTTTTTCAAAATGAAGTGTCTTGATATGACATCATATGTACATGAATTTGGTAACATTCACGGCGGGTTGAAACAAGTTGCTTATACACATTTAGAATTATTTTCACAATTAAACTGTCTTGTTGTTTCATGATAGCATGGGCTTTTTACAAACTGTCATTAAGCCTTTTTTGCGATATAACCGATGATTGGACAAAATAGACATATCTGAACAACTTTGAGTTGGTAAACTTATACCGGAACATTGAGTAGGCAAACATATACCGGCACAACTTGCATTCCCGGCCTTTTCAAATCACTTCAAAAAAAATTCAGTGATACTATTTAACACGTTATGTGTAATATGTATGCATTGATTTGTGCTTTAACAAAAGCCAAACACAAAAAGTGATTTATAGAGTCTTATACTTAGGATGTTATTAAAATCGGTCATGAAATAAAAGTTGCAGAGATATTTAGAGGTTTACGCTGCAACAATTAATCAAGAAAGAAAGCAAAGGCTAAATACCTGAGTAAAACCAATCATCGCTTTGTCAATACATCCAGTTTATAATGGGTGGAATGAAAAGCTATCGACAACGATTTTTTGTGATTAATTGCCCAAGATCCAATTACAAACGGTAAGGTTTCCTAAGTAAACATATTTTAGTTATTGCCGTCAACATTGTTGTTAAGAGACGCTCTAGTTCGTATGTCAGTTTCCAGTTTGGTAAATGCATTAATCGTTAATGTAACCCGGTTATGTTTTATTATAATACAATTTAGAATAATGATTCTTAAAAAAAGCATATGCGATATTGATAAATGATCGTGCAATTCGTACACCACAAATCCCGGTCACACAAATAAGGATTAAACTAGCCTTTTGTCGAACGAATCATCAACCTGTTTAATGCACATCATTCTTGAGACGTTTCAATGCAAAGCACGACACTTTTCTTTACGGGACGTCTGTATTATAGGAGAAAAAGATGACATACGCTTGGTCATACCGTATCAGTGTTATAATAAAACAATACGTGTGCAGAGCGGTTCACTAACAAACGTTTCTACCAAAAAACAATTTCGGTCTAAAAAAAATATTTCTGGTATGATATATGAATTTTAACATTGGATGCGTGCGCGGTATACGCTAATGAGAATGATCTCAATAAATAATCCTATAGAAGAAAATATGTTGTCCGCCTTGTTTCTTTTCATTTGAAGTGTTTTGGAATACAACAAAAAACATATATGATGTACTTGCATACCAATAAATTTAATCAACAGTAAAATGGTCTACTTTATGAAATACCATATACAAACTTTCGTAGCATTTGATGAGATAACTTCAATACAAAAACTAGGCTACAGTGTTTACTTTTTCATAAAATGAGATATTGTGTTGACTCACCTTAGTGATGCAGCTTGTAGACACAAAGACGATAAAAACTCCCAATAATCGCGAGTTGCTTGAATGCGAAATGTGAACATGTATCTATAAGCATTTTTTTTAACATATACATGAACATACACGCGTACATAAATCGAAATCAATGAAACAAAATTTGCCACCACTATCTTATAAATATATTATTAAATTTTATAAAATATTCTTAATACTATAGAACACTAAATACCAAAAAAGATGAAAACGCATATTTTGGTGATCTTGAAACATCAATTGATTGAAGAATACATTCGCGCATTGAACGCAATTTATGATATCCGACCATGTTTACAATTCGTGTCTCGCATCTCGTGTCAGATTTGTTATTTTATTTTCAGAAAAGATTTAAACCATGATCTAAAATATCAGATGGCTGACACATTTCCAGTAACAAACATTGACGGTGGGTGCGGAATAAAAGTTTATTTAATTACTGCAGCCCCATGTTTCTCTGAAAATCATTCAAACAACCAGCTATGTTTAGTATCCATTTTTTGAGAGTCAACAATAGACGTTAATTGATCAATATGCAAGTGTATTTGAGACCAATATTGAAAAAAGACAGTTATAACAAAGACATTTCAAAACTAAGTTTATATCTGTTCAGAACAAGATGAATATGTCGTCGTTATAAATGTTTACAGATCAAAAATGCAATTGTTGCTGACCATAACATAGTTTGTGTTTTGTTATTTGTGCAGGTCACTGTCCAAAAAGTGACAGATCACGATTCAGTTTCGTGTGTGTTACTGATAACATGCAACCATCATAATGATAAAAGTATTTATCGCACATGCACAAATGTGTCATAATTGTTAATCAAACTTTGGACTATAATTCAGTATTATGAATCTATGATTACTCAAGTACAATATCGAGTTATTGTGTACCTATTTTAGTATTTTATGGTTCTTTGGAATTTCATCACAAAGTATTGCCTGAACTATAATACATACAACAATACAAAAGCATAAGGCAAATTGATACGCAATAGGTATTAGGGGACGTTTATACAGAACAGAACAGAACAGAATAGTTTATTTTTGACTTAAGCATGTGAAGCTCATCGTCATTAACATACATATAACTAACAGCATGCGTTGAAGTACACACAAAAACACACATCATTTTAAAGAATAAATAATCTAAATAAACACGAAATAAACATAGTTCGTGAACATATTTCGCGAGAATGGTACATGGATGGGTTTAATACACAGTGGTCACACAATGTTATGCATACAGGTTTACAAATATAGGTATAATTACATATTTCTGACCTTATTTTTTTGTAAAAATGTATTTCTATTTAACACTACATATATATGACATTTTCTCTTATTTTAAAGCATGTTAAACAATACATGGCTAGCTTTCTTAATACAGTTTTGTTTGAGCTATTAAGTAGTTTAATAAACTTGAACATATTTGGCCGGATTCTATAATATTTCGGAATTAATGCATTCCTAACATCATTATAATAAGGACATTTAAGAACAAAGTGAAATTCATCCTCGATGTCATTAAGGTTACATAATATACATTTGCGTTGATCTCTGTCAATATTCTGGTGTCTGCCCGTTTCTATGGATAATTTGTGAGAGGACAAACGTAATTTTGCAATAATGTTCCTATGTTTTTTGTTGTCAACAATATCAAGATACGATGATCTTTCAAAAACCGGTTTGAGTTCCTTATATAGGATCATTGAGCTACACGACGTCACACTGACATCCCAGTTGGTAATATACTGGTCTCGTAATCTGTTTTTGAATAACGGGATAAAGTGATCATTGTTAACAGATTCGGGGAATAGCCATACATCGGTGAAACCGGTTTGGTTAAGAATGTCCCGTATTTTCGATGACCAATTGTTAGCATTATTTTTACGTTCAATTTCTATTCTTTGTAAAACTACAACTTGTTTAAGAATACAATTTCCCTGTTTCACAGTATGTAATTTCAAAAAATATTTAACCATCCTGACATATCTGTCGATATGCAAGGGAAATCGACCAGCTTCGGCATATAGCGATAGTGAATTTGTTGACATTTTTACGTTCAATAGTCTTTTACAAAATTTACGGTGAACGCGTTCAATATTTTCCGCTTTGATGGATCCCCAAACTTCGCAGTTATAGTTTAAAATGGATGATACATATGCGTCAAATAAATTAAACATGATATTTATGGGTACGTTCATATCTTTCGTTAGGTTGAACAAAGAATGCATCGCTTTTAATGCTTTGCCGTAAAGTGTATTTGTTGCGGGCACGAACGATCCGCCACTTGACATCACAATTCCAAGGTAATTAAAATTGTTCACAATTTCTAGTTCTTGACCTTTATAAGTCCATTTGAATGCTTTACTGATTGAACCCCCTTTTCGGAATACCATGACCTTTGTTTTTTCAATATTAACTGTTAAATTCCATTTATCGCAGTAGGCTTCTAAATTGTATAATGACTCTTGAAGACCTTCTTGTGTTTCAGAAAATAAAACCGCGTCGTCTGCGAATAATAAGAGATAGATATATATTTGTTCTAATGTCATGCCGGCGTTTATTCCATTCTGCAGACTTAATTCGATGTCATTAATAAAGAGTGAAAACAATATGGGCGAGGTTATCTCCCCCTGAAATAGACCAACGTTACTATTGAATATGTCTGACAGTGAACCCATGTGTTTAATCTGTAATTTGACTTCATTGTACATGGATCGAATAAGGGTCAAGAGTTTACCGTCGATGCCCATATTAATCATTTTACTCCATAATTGACCGCGATTGATGACGTCATATGCTTTCCGGTAGTCAATATAGCAACAAAATAGTTTTTCTTTATTCTGCAACTGCCTTTCTATGAGGGCATTAAGAATAAATATTGCATCTACTGTGCTACAGTTTGGTTTAAAGCCGAATTGCGCATCCGTTAAGATGTCATTAGTTTCCGCCCATTGTTTAAGACGTTCATTAAGTATACTTGTAAACAGTTTGGCAAAACAACTAATTAACGTAATTCCCCGATAGTTATTTGGGTCTGTAATGTCGCCACGTTTATGTATTCGTATGATAACTCCGGACGCCCAGCTGCGTGGAAAACACTTTTTATCCATTATGTAATTAAATAATATTTCAAGCGGCTTTGAAATCACATGTATTGTTTCAGTAAAATATTCATATATTATATTGTCCTGCGCATGCGCTTTATTGTGTTTCAATCGTTTTGTTGCCTTTATTATTTCTTCTATCGATATGGGGTTATCTAGTTCGGGGTACGACGGGTGTGTGTTTTGCCTATTGTCAAATTCATTTAAGAAAGTTTCGGCGTCAAAAGAATTTTGATTTACACTGCTTTCGTCGGCTAATTTACTGAAATAATCACTAAATTCGCTTAACGGTATCGTGTCTGAGATTTGTGATGACGGTTTTCGCTTGAACAGTTTCCAAAATTCACGAGGTGATTTCCGTCTCATATTATTCATTCGCTTGCTTTGGTCACCGTTATATTTTAATTTCGTTTTCCTACATGCATACTTGAAATCCTTCTTCATAGAAATCATTTGTTCTCGCGTACGTTCATTTTTATTTAGATTGTACTCGTATAAAGCTCTTGTTAGCTGAGATTGTTATATAAGAATACCGTATGAGAGAAGTAAAATGTTGTTTGCTCTCGGCGACCTATCGATCAAACCTCAACGGCAGGCACCAAAACAGTAACTGCTTACTAAACGCACAATGCTCTCCGTTTCTATTGCTTAAACAACACATACAAATAGATTAATAGTAAAAAATAATGTCAAATCTATTTAGATTAAAAATGAAAATGTTCCCGATGAATTTGTTTTTATTTATAAGGGCCAAACCGAGTATTATGGCTTAATTAAACAGTCTGACTTACAGACTCTAAATTTCATACATATAATTTGTTGATTTGTTTATATGTATATATATATATATATATATATATATATATATATATATATATATATATATATATATATATATATATATATATATATATATATATATATATATATATATATATATATATATTCACTACTGTTTAAATATCAACGGCCACTAAAATATATACTGCAACATAAATCTGTTTAAACACTACATAAGTTTTAAGAATATTTTTTTTATCAACACTGTATGCTTTATATTTGTATAAATATAAGTCATGTTTCCGTATTTCTGATATAATCGAATACGTATTTATTTAAATAGACTGTTTCCTAATATATGATTTTGTCATAAGGAATTAATAACATGATTTACAAGATGGGTACTCTATAGGTATGCGACCTTTGTGTGTTCCGTTTGTCTGTTGTCTTTCCTTCTATATCTCAAGTTGAAAATAAAATTACTGATTTAATTGATACAAACGGCAATAATGCATTCATACTTTACATGGTCTTCATTGATCATATATGTCCAAAGTCAGATAAATATCACCATAACAGAACTTAACATCATTGGTACTTGAATAGCTATGCATGTTGCTCTTCAATATGGATTTCGTTCGCTTTTATGTCATAGTTCCATCCATGCATCTTGTTGTTCGTCCGTTCGTTAATAGAACGGTATAATTTTAATCATATGAGTGAGTTACCTCCATACTTCGAAGTACGTATGACGTCATAATAAATAACGCTGACATGCACGGGACTGGTATTGCGAGGGTAATGAGCCTTTCTTTTTCAAAACGTTTATGTCTGGTATATGTTTTTGAGCTTTAAATCGACTTGACAGAACGATTTAGTCTTTATTATTATTTGTATGGAACATGCGTATCATGTCCAACCTTTTTGTCATTGGTGACGTAAGCAGGAGAAGCTTTACAATTAATATTTAGCCTGCTAAACAGTTAAAAAATACGTTTTTAATTACTCTGGACCAAAGGTGAGATTTTGTGCAATTTAAATCCTTAAATACCACAAATGTTTTGCATGATTTTTCTTGATAACCCGAGTATTATTCCTTTATGTTTGTGATAAGTGTACGCTTGTGTTGGTTCTAGTGTTGTTTTGGTGTATAATACTTTGTGGAAATTTCGAAATTGGTAAATCTCTATAAATAACATAAATCTTTCTTTATTTATGTATTTACCCCGATATCGCAGCTTAAAGTAATTTTATGTATGGTGAGAGGTTTACCCTTCTGCTGGTGCAGTTGGAATGTTATATATCACATACTGTTACGTTTGAGGATTACACATGTGAGAAATCCGCCCACAATGATGTACGTAAATTGCTCGTTTCGAACTGTTTAAGATCAATAAAATGACTTTCACGGCCACATGCACTTGTGAAGAAGGACGATTTTAGATTATTCCTCCAGTAGTTGCTTTCAGATTGTCGGAACGATGACGTGTGTTGCATATGCTGTTAAATAATAAAAGAAGTAATCACAGCCGATAAACGCTGAGCTTTTCTGAAATATATTTACAATATCTACTCCTTACACAAGCTAAACGTATGTATTGAATTGGGCATTTCTATCAGATGTTAAGTTAGTAAACAGTTACTAACATCCCAAACTGTGAGATCTGTCATTTTTCATCTATATATTCTTTCAGAAATGTAAATTAATGCCTTTGGCTGTCCGTGCTGAGAATTGTCATTAGCACATGAAGAGGGATTGCGTAATAATGTGTGACGCTGCACACGTTAATATCAACATTTGAAATTGTGACGCTGCACACGTTAATATCAACATTTGAAATTGTGACGCTCCACAATATCAATATGAGAAAGTTTGCATAAATCAATTCATTAAACCGTTAAATATAGATGCATTAAAATTGCAATATCAATGCATCCTGGGGCCCGTATTCGCAAACGTTTTAAGTCTAAATTATAGCCTCACATTTATATTTTCAAAAATTCAAAATCAATTTTCTAGAGATATTTATTCATGTTAAATGTATTAAAAGTTATGTTTGTGTAGTTTTCTTAATATTGAATGTGATTGTTTATTGATACGAATTATTGATAAAACGATATTTCGAATCTTTTCTTTAGTCCGAGTCTATACTATAGACTTTTGTGAGTTATTTGACAGCATGATTTCGATACTTAATCGCATGTAATCAGTGAGTAAATGTGTGCATGTTGTGGGAGCAGTGGTCTAATGGTAGGACGCTGGCGTAGGGATCGAGAGATCCCGGGTTCGAATCCCGCCCCGACCACTGGAATTTCCTTGAGCAAACAATTTATCCCACATCTGCCCCTCTCCACCAGGTGTATAAATGGGTACCTGTGAGGGAAATGAGCCAATGTGCCGTGGCTTCATACTGCGCCAAGATGTAAACAGACGACTTATGGTCCAGTCATCAGGGAAAAACTGTAAAGCGCCTTTGAACACACATCTCGAGTATGAAAAGGGCGCTATATAAATGTGGTATATACATTTTTTTTATTATCTTTGACATAATTTTACTACCAAGATGATATTTATTTGCCAGAATGTAGAACTGAACGAAACTTTCTATACATGTTACATAATATTGTTGAATTCGAACATAGCTACTATTGGCTAAGCATTTTGATAAATTATAGCTCAAATTCTCAATCACAGGCAAATAAATTTTGTCGCATTTGGTAAAACCAAACAGGCTCAGAAAGCGTTTTGCCAGATTGATGAAGGTATATTTTTAACATTCTTGTATCATTTGATTGGCATGAACCATGTTGATTGAATGATCAATATACTTTCTAAGGCATTTGCTTAACATGGATAACAACAAAGCTTAAATATATTGAATCGTTTCAATATCACAAACCGTATCAATCTTTATTTTTTTAATTTAACTATGGTTGGTGGCTAAAATGGGACAGTGTTGTCTACGTAAAAGATAGTTTGTTTCCCAACATTGTAGAAATTAGTTGAACAAATTTTCATTCGTACGTTCATATTCCGGCACAGACCTCGTTGATAATCGTGAAATGTCAAATCCATGAAGATTATACTGTATTTAAGTGACTGCTGATAATTTTACAGTGGCTATTTATTCCACACATTTGCAAATCAGAAGATCCTGCTTACAAATTGACAGGATTTACACAATAAATGTCTCTATTCGCATATTGAAGTCTTCGATGCGGTCGAATCTTTCCTTTTCCATATTGATGATTGTATTTTCGCATTCAATTAGACAAATATGGATAAATTAAGCAATTTATTTATTAAAACGTGATTTATTTATTAAATCATTTATTAATCATTCATTTATTCATCGAACCATACATCGATCAAGCCATTTATTCATGTATGTATTTATTAAAAATGTTTTTTCTACTCCAGTCATATAGTCATGCATTCATTCATTCATTTTTGACTATAGTTATTTAGGTATCCATCAATCTAAGAGGCAAACTACGGATGTCATGCAGCAAGTTTAATATTATCACAGTAGTACCAGATTTATATAAACCCAGCTTAATTAATTGGTCTTAATTTAAACATCGTTCTCTCAACAAACTATATTACCAACCTTTTTTATCTTTATAGCCAGATAGCTGTCAAAACAAAGTCATATTCTTTTTGTTTCAGTCAATGTTATATTTGATATTCATAGTATAAATATGATAATGCATGATAATTAGTAGCGTGATAGCAACAAAATACGCAACCAATCAGTTTGTTTGTAGTCTATGAAGCATCTTTTGTTCTAATAACATGCCCATGTGTTCAGTCCATGAACAACAATCAACAATATATTACCCATAAAATAGTGCATCATAAATAAAATAGATATATAGTATCAACTTCGTTTGGAAACAGGTCGGTTCACCCAAAGCATCTTATAACTTCCATCTTTAAATGTATGAATTTGCAAGTCTTGTTAATCAAACCTAGATGTTGCACATTATTGATGCCCGAAGTAAATATGCTTAAGCTGTTGTTGTGTAAGATTGCTTCGTTCTTGTTGATTCAACATACGTAAACATGATTTCCAGCATATTCAAAGTATTTGTATTGCTATTAAATTCCATACACACTTTTGACAACTGCTGAAATGAGAATCCACGTAGAGAACACAAATTAAAATAAAACCATAAAAGACTTAAATTTTAATAATCATAAGAAAATGTTTTTTAATATGACCAGTGTATAAGAACCATTCACATTTTAAACACAGCATTCAATTTCAAGACGAAATCAAGAGAAACTAAGACGGTATTATCCTTTTCTTAATACTGTCATTTTTTCCATCAACATTCAAATGAAAGGCTGTAAAAGGACTCTTCAGGCGGAGATTATCAACTTATACCCAATAAATATTTTGAAATATTACCGCTTTAGAGCACATGATGCTTTTCGATTTATCGAAACATACAATGAGATTCGGTGAAACAGAAATTTGCAGTATTCTCTGTGTTTTGGAGTGAAATTAAACGGCTGAAGGCATAGCAAAACCATTTCACCGGTATTTGTAATATTTCAATTAGTCGATATCTGAAACTACGAGCTCAAGCATTACTTTTAAAAACCCATACGCTTAACGTAATAACGAATAACTGTGTCTGAGTCGAGGACTCTTAAGAAATTCTTTCACAAGAAAAAACATATGAAATGAATATCTTAGCATACTATTTAAAAATACGAGTAAAAAAAATATATTTATTCCAAAAGGTTTACATTTAAATCAAATAAGTGGAAAAATGGACTTTCCAAACAATTTAAATTAGTTATAGATAATCATTAATTGGAAAATAAGACATTTTTATAACGTTCTAAGTAAGTATCTTCTGCAACGTTGCATAATCTACACACATTCATACTCAGAATGGATGAAAATATCACATCACATTGTACTCATGCTAGTAAATACAAAAGAAACATTCTTAAATAACCAGGAACCTCAACGTAACTGTGTAGTAATTACTGCGCTGTTTTGCTTAAAAAATCATCTACATAATCTCCCGTTTTACACCATTTAATATGACACTAGACACCGTTTATGGAATATACAGTGGATCTAGATTAATGGAGCTTATCTTCACTGGGCCGATATTGAAAAGTGCGGGCTGTTCAAACATTTATTTTTTCAAGCTCACAGAACAGTAATCAGTTGAGTTTGTAATTTCCCGTGGTTTATATATGTATCAACATTGTTTCATTATCAGACAAAACATTAAACAATTATATGTTAATAACGATTCATCCTCATTCGAAACATTTATGAGGCATTATGAGGTACTTTGCGGAGCAACAAACAAAAAAAATATTATGTTAGAATCAAGTTTGTAAAGAGTTCCCGTGTGAACTGTTAACAATGTTTCCTAAGATCTGCCTAAAGAGAGCGACGTTTTTGTGATTTGTTTTAAATTGTGATGACGCAAAATTCCCTGAACGATGACAAACATTGTAGCAATATGGAAAGGTTAATACACCTGCATGACAATTGGGAATTGTAATAAAAAATAAAACAAAAAAGGTTAAGCCGACCTATATATTTTGACGAGGTTTATCAGAACAAATTACTTTGTGGCATTATGTTTGAATACGAGTGTATACCTAGAAAACAAAAGACACATGAAGATGTGTTGATCCCCAGTTTTCAGTTTATGGAATCACGTGTGATTGTAAAATAGTGTATGCGATTATTTGAAAGGAAACACTTTGGCTTAAAATAAAAGATACGAGTTGTTCGCAGATGTTTTCTACCTTTAGTAGCAGATAACGTTTAAGTGATTCATCGTCAAGTATTATACTGTGATTATGCCGCAAATAAAATAGTTAGATAAGATCTCGGCTCATTCGTCAATAGCGAAAGGACGCAATTATGTTTACAACGACGCTCGACGAAGTTAAAACCGAAACAAGCCGGATTAGTTCGCAAGTAGACAGAGGTCTATTCTAAGCATGACAGTGTAAACAAATAGGCAATATACACTGTGCACGGAAAACAAAATTAGGCGGAGTAAATACATAAACTACGAGCAATTATCCAGCCGGTTCGTACTTCAATGATATGCAGAAAAAACTATAATTCATTCTTGAAATGAAACGTATAAACCAATATTAAATTATCGCGTTTAGGCCTTGGATATTTAATCGGCTCACAGTCGTTAAGCAATGAAATAAACATTTCTTTCGTAAATGATTATAACTTAAAAAAACGATTAAACCATCGGACATCTTGACATCTGGTTTGCATCATATGAGAACCAATAAGCACTCGTGTGACAATAAAGCATGAATGTAATTGTAAACGTATAAACCCATCGACACCGAGATTGTTAACATGCCATATAAACCTCGTTTACAAGTCTATGTAACATTGATATTGAGATCGGTCAGATCTGGCAAATGTTTGATAATTCATGGGTCATTATTAAAAAGTTACGCAGGTGTTCTCGATTCTTATCAAATTATGTCTAGAATAGTATCAACACGTATCATGATGATTTGATTTAAAGCCTCTGAGTGGAGCGGATGAGATAATTTTTACCCCTTAAGTACTACATTCAGAAGAGCTTCAGTACAATGCGACTGGTTTTTGAACTTCGATGGTTGTATATGTCTACGAACTTTTTCACATATGTTTTATATCACCATGATTATCCGATTAAAATGTTTGAGTTAAGGGTTGATATCGTAATCTTTGACGCCGAACAAAACCTCCAACTCTCCCGCCGGCCCGAATTAAAAGTCGCCATTCTAACGGTGTTTTAATAAAACGTTAATAAGAAAACATATACATGTTCAAAATTTATTTTGTACATATACAATTTTTATAATGAAGTGGAAATTTTTATTATAACTGACTAGAGAGTTTTGTAAACAGACACTTTATTGTACAACAAAAAGTCAAATGGGTATAGTAAGAACATATATCGGTTCAAAGTACAAATACAGTACATAATTTGTCAAGTTCAGCGTATAATTAACATAGTGTTCATATTTATTTAAAATCATCATTGATAGATTTAGAATATAATGGAACAATCTGTTCAATAACATGTAAAATTGTTTGAAGTATGATTTTATTAACAATTGAATACGTGCCCAAATACGGCATATTTGATGGATAATAATTCCAAATTCGTGACAACACCTATGAGATCATGCTTGAGACCAGTAGAACACCAAAATACTGACCCTAAATCATTAGAGGTTTAAATTAAATCGTTACAGGTGAAAATTTACTTTATATTTTGTATCTTCTTGTTGTATTATGATCTTGAACATATATAGTAATATTTTAGTAATGAGCAGTCTAATGGCAATTAATATGACAATTCGATTGAAGAGTACAGTAGGTATAAGTATATTCTGTAATTGTTAAACCTTAACAATTTATTTCAGTGAATATTCAGTGGAGTAATATCAGACGTATTCGAAAGTCTAGCAACCAGACGTGTATTAATACACAGAGAGACGTTTACTTATTAGATATAAAACTAGCGCAAGTTAAAGTTTACTTTTAACATAATTGTATACATATAAGTATACAAGCCAGTTCCGTTTGTATCACCAATTGGTTAAACAATTCACATGTATTGAAAACTCCCCACGCCAGCAATGTTTATCTTAACACTGTGTCCTCTTCCTCAGATTCAAAGAAATACCGACACATGGTTATTGGAAATAGGAAAGGCTACCAACATAATATGCTATTATATTAGTAGGAATTACTTAGATAAGCCCGTTACTGGCCAGTACTGTTTTCAATAAGTTGAATGGACTTAATAATGTCATACAGATGTTGAAGGATACAATTTGAAATTCCGCCACATTCCTACATATCGCTCAAGATGAATACGACTGCATGGACGAAAATTTACTGTTATGCACTATTAATTCCACAGCATCGTGAGACAAATTCCAGACCACTTTCCGAACACAATACGTTCCCTTGAATGTACGAAAGGGTGATTGATATCGTCATTGAACTGCAAATGTACATACCACCGTGCAGTGCGAATGATACCGATGAACAATATTAAAATTGAAGGTGGGTTTGTAAATCTTTACGTTCGGCGACAATAATACTAAACCGTCTGCATCGTACTTGTTTGTTTAATATTGTTCGAGAAGGAATCAAACAAATATATGTGGCATGCTGCTTTTATTTGTATTTGAATCAAGCACGTGGTAATTTAGTTTTGATTCGATATTATATATACAAATTAGGTCTACATTGACGTGAAACCTGCGACACCAAATTGCCACTTACCTACATACAATTGGTAATCTGGACTTTAGTTATAAAGACTACTTCCTTATAGTTTTATGTCATCATATTTTTGCTTCTTAAAATAGAAATAAAGGTGGACCTCCTACGAATGACATAGGTGATCGAAATCATTTGGTAAGTCACATTTTATCCATCAATACTCATTTAATCTGTTTCCACGCAAATGCCTAAGTTACTTGTCACTTGTTTTCTCAGAACTTCAAGCAGTTGTAACCATGATTGGAAAAATACCTCTTATTAAGCTAAGCAAGGGAAACGATGCATATAACAACCTCCACAAACAAAACACACAGCCAACTTATTGCAGATTCATATCCCACAGGCATATTCACTGAAAGAAATGTAATGCGGGCGGATAAATAGCAAGCATATAAGAATTACTATTTTTATTGACTAATAATTGGATTGACTTGCTATTAATATTTGTGACGTTAACTTTTCGTTGTTTATTTCTTATACTTTATATGCATGCCTTTAGGGCCTAACCTTTTGAAATGTTTGCGTTGCATTTATTGGTCATATAAAAACCAAATGTCTATTTACGTGACAAATAACTTTGATATATATAACAACCATTTATTGAATCATTAAACAACAACAAATTGAATCATATATCCACGACGGTCACAAACGGCAAACCACTTCGAATAAATCATTTTACTAACAACGCATTTTAGTAACAAACAACTACGCATTTAATCAATTAACACTTACGCATTGAATCATCGAATACAACTGGCGTATAATCAATGATATTTAAATGCTTTAGGAACATTGAAAAAACCATATTATGTGTGATAACAAATGCTAACAAGAAATCAAATAGAAGTTAAAATATATCATTTAATTGAATTCAGTGCATATTAAGAATGAAGATTTTATTAAGACGACTTCCATAAATCATTTGAATATGTGCGTTTAATTCGACCGCTTGGTGTGAAATCACTTAGACTCCAGATTCTGTAATTGTTTTATTTTGCATTCATATTTATGCATAAACATAATATCGCACCACGCTACATATAATATTCTAACGACTTTTACGACTCCGCCCGTGAGCGGCGTGAAGTTAGGAGCCAAATTGTCTGAAGTTCTGAACGAAAATCATTTCATATATATACATGCATAAATTTATTCTTTTGTTAACAAATGCTAAAACCAAAGTCCTAAACAAACTCGTGATACATTGTTTAAATGCTTTTAAAATAAGAACTGATGTATTGAATGCAAACGTGGAGTAATATAATTGCCTAAGTGCATTTTTTTACACCTTAGTGTGTACTATTTTAATTACGTTCGCATTAATATGCATGTGCTTATTGCTTATATACTGTCAGTATTGAATGTAAACGAAGAACTTGAATTGTTCAAGTTATATGAATACAATTTATGTTATGTTTTGTTATGTACCGGAACAAATATTTCTTGTTCAATAATGAAGTCGACTCGTAATGGCAAGGAAATCTTGTAGACAACCGTATTGCGACGCAAGATTATATGTACAAAACAAATAGAAAACATTCGAAATAATGGAATGTAGTGTTAAGGCAATAACTGTATCAAAATATTAGATGCTTTTAAATGCTTAATAATCATGCAACCAACGTCGTCAATTATAATGATAGAATAGTAGTATTATAACCCAAACAAAACGACAATTTTCTCCATCAATATCCAAGTTGATAACATGTGAAAACACGCTGCTGGCGAAAACTGTGTACTTGAGGATCAAATAAACATTTGTGGCGTATGCCGTTACTCAAGTATGTAATGTGGCCGATTAATTGTAATAAACAGTGAGATGTGTTGAAAGCGTTCATCGCGTAGTATTAGTATTATTTATTCTCCATCATAAACGTTACAATTTAATTATGTTATTACACAGGCATTTATATATCAGGGACAAAAATAAATAAGTAAATATAAAATAAATAAATATATATATATATATATATATATATACAAATATATCAGCAGTTTATGTTGATGCATAAAACAAGATTGTTAAATGCCTAGCCGTATTTAGATCTGGATATTTATGAGAATGAGAATTAAATTCAATTATTAATCATTAATCATAAACGATTAACAAACTGTTTTAGCCGGATGTAACTTTTAGAATGTGAAGAGCTTTGATAACAAACACTTATAGGAGGCATGACGAGTTTTGTAAAGTCAATTGTGACACGAGAAAGGCAGTGAATAGCTCTAAACATGGTTTGATGGTTTGACAAAAAGACTGCATGTTCTGTACTTCGTCCGTTTGTGTAAATAATATACAAATTAAACTGATATTATTACACAAAATGTATTGATATTAACGTCTGCATACCAAAGTCTTATTTAATTAAATTCAAAACGATCAAGACGGAAGTATGGAAAACAAGATATATGTAATTGGTATATATGGAATCGACATATAATCCTTATTTATTGGCTAGAGTAATTCTCTGAAATTGAACGGTAAGGGCTGTTCAAATAGGGATTATGCAAGCTCGATAGAACAGAATTCAGTAAAGTTCAATTATCATGATGTGTATATTACTTATATAAAATCCTTCATTGATTTCAATCTATAACGCTATTTGATTAGTATTTTTAAATCATGATACGTATGTTAAAGCCTGATAATTTAACTATGTTATATTCTTAAACGAAACATTACTTAAAACAAAATTAAATAGAAATCCAAGAATCGAACTACAACACGTTAGGCGTTATAGTTTATTAACTGTTGAACACAATCGTTTACACTAGAATTAGCATGCTGAGCTTATTCAAGTATAACAATATTGCGCTAATACTCTCTCTTGATCTTCTAATGTTACAACGAAATGATGTTGGTATAAATAATGTATTGTTATTGTATAGATATTACATGCGTCAAGGTTTAATGATTTGAGTCATGTTGACTTTCGTGTGCGGTACACCATAGATATGGTATATGGTCTGCTTTATTTAATGCCATGCGTATGTTTTAATGACGCGCATAGTATCGCGTGCCCTGAGAACGCGACAAACGCTGTTCAAATCGACAAACGCTACAACATGCGAATTCGAACAATCAACCGTGACAATGACAAACAACACTCACTTTTGTATACACCCTGCTTTCGTCAAAAACAAGCTCCTCTAGAATGCGACCATCAATTGTTTAAAATTGTGCTGTAGGTTTACGAGTACAAATTTACAAATAATAACAGACTGATCATTTACAAACAATAGAGGACCGTTCACACAATACAACAAGAGTATTTTTGAATCTAATCTTTGCTTAACAATCTACGTCAGCTTTCCTCTTTTTTTCTGTATTTTTTTTTCACTTTTAAACATATTTCAATACAAAGGGACACATACTATTTACATTGCCTGTGTAGTCAATGTCTCAAAAAAGCTTATACGTAAGGATATGATATGTAAGGCATATCCGGCATACTACGAGTTATGCGAATGGTAAATGAAGCCCTGCAAAACAAAATACATTCACCATAATATGTTGACAAACTATCACGATTCATAAGACTGTGTAAATATAGACTAATAAGCAAATACTTTCTTAAATATATAAAGGCAATATGAAAACTTATCTTTAAAATATTGTGTTAGCAATAAGCATATACGGTAAAACAGTGTTATTAAAAGAATATGCAACTATCTATCAACACGGTAATAAAGTGAGTGCCGTCCCTCCGTATAAGGCATAACAAAACCTGGGAGTATGTCAATGGCATATGGAAATTAACTGGCACGAAAACCAATTAAGGCATTAGGTGCATTACTCTGAAATCTGCGTTTCCGCCACTGGCAGTATTGCCTGTTTCCCATTTATACAGAACATATGTTTTATGTGTTTAATTTCTTGATTATCCTTGTATCGTTGTCGGCATCCGTTTTCTCATCGGTATCCCTATTTCCGCGGTATTTCGATTGCGCCTCTACGTGTTCTTTACCTTTCAGATTTGGAGACCCAATTTCTTTTTGGCCGTCAGAAAATAGTATGTTCAGTGATCATGAGCAATATAGTATAGTAAGTTGTGATTGTTATCCATGAGAAAAACGTTTTTCCTCCAAATTAAACAATATTATAATTAAAATTTTCAGTATTTAAGCTTTTTTTCCCACAACTTGTTTCACATCGTCTGCACGCACTTCTCGATCTCATTAACATTCAAAATCCGCCCATATGACTTCGGTTGCACGTAACTATCTTCCGATTGAGCAATATATTCGGGGACATATAACCTCGATGAAGCAAACTTACTGCTTAATTATAAAGTAGATTATGAACAATGGTGCTTTTTTTTTTAAATGAAACCGTTTAGCTATAAATGTTTGATACAATTATCTAAGGTTTTCTTTACTCTTCAGCAGAGGCATTTAATAATGTTGATAATTATACATTTAACATTGTTAGAAGTATATTTGCATTTTGTAAACAAAAGCTCACAAAAATTATAGCGCTCGCAATTTTTTTGCGTTTCATATCATTCGCTTACTATGCTATACATCGTTCTAACTTGTATATATACTGTCTGGACTTGACACTTTTCAGTGTGTTCCACTGCACCATGAGATCAATTCCGGACTGATGTCTAAATACTATTGTTTCCTGAGGATATACCGGAAAGTGAATGATGCCGCCATTGAACCTCCACAAAACGTTTCATCGAGCAATACTCATGGTGAACTTTATGCGTATTAATCTTAGCGCATTAAGATACCGTTATTTTAATCTATGTACCCTGTATTGACATATTATACGAGTAGGATAACACTTAAGACACATATTATCGTTACGCTGCTTGTATTGTCATAAAAACACAATGCAATCGTTTACGTTGTCAGATTAGGTATTACGTCTCGTCGATTATGAGGTACCATATCAAGACCCGCTAACAAATATTTTAAATGTTTCAAACATAGGTAATAGTCACATAAGTAAGCGCTTATAATGATATCATAAATTGACTTAATATAATCGCATCCCAACGATTAAGTCTTGAGAACCTAATAGGAAACCAAATTGGAGAGCCAAGCGACATTATAGCACTAAATAGTACCCTTTGCTATTGACATTCTTCACATTTCATCTCAGACAACATAAATAATAGCAATCATTTTTCATCCACTCACATTTGAAGATATTGACAGAGAAAACATTAGCACTATTGAAACTTGGGTGATACCAGATTAAATTGTTTACTAAGTTCACAGCTGTACAAATGTCACTTTTCCAGCTGTTTATCCTGCTCAGAAAATATTCATTTAAAAGGATCAACAGAAGCTTTTATGTCATGTATCATTATCATTCGCCAGTTCACAAATATAAACACTTATCAATAGTATTCCCGTTTGGATTATAGTTAACCATGTCTAGTAATGTATTTTGAGGTACTTTTTAAAAGACACTAGTCTAATCAGAAAAGATGCGCGAAGCAAGATATGAAATGCGAACAAACTAATAGTGTGTCCTTACAAGGAAGTGTAGCAAATAACTTGAACTACTATAAATGTATGATGCGCATTTATCTTTAACATAGAGACTAATCGCCGATACAAAAGAATACTATTTAAGCGAATAACCATATACTATGTATGACGGATGGAGACAGTTTCTTAAAATGAGTATATCAATCAATTGTATGCATTATTAAAAAAGAGGGAGTCAGGAAAAGCGTGTGACGCTTTCTCCTACGCAAAACATGTTTAGAATATTAAAATTAATGTCCAATATATTAAATTTCTAATACAACACTCAAACGCATATAAAAATCAGTTAAGATAGGATATAATGGCCAATCATGATGCATTAAATATTTTTTTCTGAACCGTCATAGAGATACCGGCCTGATTCAGTATTTGACGGCAATAATGAAATTTGCATAGATGTTATTCTGTTCCTTATTAATATTATTAAAAAGGGTTTTCAATTCTCAATAGCCTTCTGATACTTTTTCTAAATTGTTTTGAATGATCGATCTTCCAACCAAAACAATTTTTAGAACTCTTCAGAACAAATTATGTTAAGCAAGTGGTGCAACTGTAAATGCAGTCGAAGTATTGTTTTGAACACAAATTGTGATCTTTACCTTCAAAGCTATGGATACAGACACGTTGTATCTATTTATTGAAAATCTCAATTCCCTCTTTTGATATAAGAATGTGTACTGTCATTAAAATATATACGTTGCGTATGAAAAATAAACAAAGGGCAATTTGGTATGAATCTCCAAGAACCAGAATGCATATGTGTCGCGAATGAACCCTATACGGAACGAATCAATGAACACTATTCATAATTAAATATGGTTTTATCAAGCTTGATGCCCGCTGCATTTACATTAAGCATTGTGCGTGTATACATTTGTGAAAAATTAACAAAATATTTGTTACATTAAACTTGTTTAAAAATAAAAAGAATTTTAGTCAAAATCTATGTTAAACATCAGTACTCATTCCCGGGCATTACACAATACAACTTACACATATTAGAAAATAAAATATTTAAACATGATTTAAGTAGGTAGACAGTGATTTCATTATCTCTGTATATTTGTTTATTACACAAAACTTTGAATTACTTACCGATCGTCTAGAGATCATTTTTCACCAAATATTTCACACTTATGGAATTCTTTACATGTTATTCTCCTATAATCTTTGCTAAAAGTGTTTATTACCAGCCAACAAATGTGTGAGGTCAATACTGCGAAATTTACCAGATTGAATTGCTTTTCTGTGTTTTCAGATTATAAAGACGCAATAGAGAGTGATATCACAGGTCAAAAATTTTATTCACAAAACAAAAAAAATAGATTGATAATAAACGTTTTGAGCATTTGCAGGAAACTATGTTTGTGTCAATTATGTCATTTGAAATTTAAACAACAATCTTTGATTTACATTAATAAAACAAATAATAAGTAAAATAAAAAAATTCGTACAGCATAATCGTCTTCCTTAGACTGAACTGACTTGAAAACGTATGAAATCAGACGTTTATAAGAATAATAAGTCAGATATAAGCCCCCATTGCCTCTTTATATTTCAAAATGCACATCATTTCTATATTAGTTTACCTATCTCTTTAGTGGTTATGTTTCTGACTTTGAATTGTTTTCTTTTGATTATGATGAAATTGAGCTCTTTAGAGCCAAAAAGATATGTCTAGTAATAACATCAATGTTGAAGCATAATATTGATGAATTCAACTAGATCTGTGGTAATGGCTAGCTGAAACACGCCATCCTTGAAGCTTTACATCGGTAAGACATTTCATAAGGGAATCATAAAACTACTGTGGGAATACTTACTGGTTAATACGGAGCTGTATCTTGACTAGATCTAAGTGTATTTTTAACTTATTATGTCTGATATTTCGTCTATCAATTTGTTTAAAAAAATACTTAATACAAACTACTTCGGGAAATACTTTAATTGGATTTGCCGATGTTTTCATATATCTTATGCATTCGCCCATATATCATAAAGAATTAGTGTGGTACACATTTATATATGCATTGTCGGTATTTTACCCTTGTCCATGAAAGGTTTGTATTGTTGCAAAATTAATATAATATAATATACGAGAAAACGAAACATAAATCAATCATGACAGGGTGCGCTCTCGCAAGATCTTATTCGTAATAAAAGGTAATCGTTTGTATATTCTAATTTGTTCTGTATAGATGCTGATCAGTAAATATATATTATTTTAAGATGAGAATAAGTGCTATTCGTACAATACCTATTTAATAACATTAAACGTCGCTAAAGTTATATATACAGTGAGTCTGCTTTTTATACTTCGAACTTCGAACAGTGTTATTTATATAAATACACAAATACATACGTGATGTCAATATCAATATAACGACTACCCACTTTTAAAACTATCTCATGACTTAAATTAAGTTGATCTTCCTTATTATATTAAGTAATTAGTTAACTGTTACTTACATATTTCTTTATTAAAATCATAAAATAGTACGTTACAATGGGGTCGCGGTTGTGTATTGGATGAGGTGTCCGCCTAGCGATCAGGAGTTCGTTGGTTCGCTCCCTACTCGGGTAGCGTTCTCCTTATCTCCTCCATAGACACCAAGTACTGGTTCTTACAAGGAAACAGACTCGACTCGACAGTGTCCATATCTGCCTATAATAGGCCTTCCTGTAATAGTCAGCAATTGACTGTAGGAAGTACGAAGTAGAAGTAGAAGAAGTACTTAATACAATCAAAACATATGTTAATTTATGAACTCGAAATAAGTGTGGTCGCACGCAGTTTGCACGCCGTAATATTATGCCATAACTTATATAACACCACATTTTGATTATCCGATTAACTTTATTGCGTAAAACGGTTCTCATGTTGCATAAGCAAACCGGTAGTGCTACTTACAATTGGATCCTCATTTTTTCATTAAAAAAAGAAACACATCAATATATTACGGGTTTTAATAGGTCACAAATATGATGTGTTTTACATTAGCTCAAAAGTGGTTTCTGTTCTCCATCCTTAAAAAGTAAGTTCTGAATAATATATTTTTCAAGCTTTATTTTGTTTCGTAAATACATTCATAAAACACAAAGGATTGCACATTAATATTTAAGAATAAAAAACTGCTATTGCCAATCAAAATGCAATAAATGTTATTTTGTTGAAGAATTTTACAGCAATGATCATTTGGCAGCCATTTCCCGAACGATCTCATTCTGCTGAAATATCGAAGTAAGATTAACTGGTTATGCCAGTCGATTATTTACTTCATTGTCATTGAAGTCATTGCTAAAATAATATTATATTTAAAGTAAATATTTTAAAACAAAGGCTTAACGCTTAATGGTTTATTATATATATAACAAAAGCTTCATTTAACCGGATTTTGTCACGAATTGTACCAGTATTTTAACCTCCCGGTTGTTGTTTGGAATATACCACTTGGTCGATCAAACTCATTTTCGTTGACCTATTAATTACAACATGGCAAGTCACAAATATAAGTGTAAGATCAATAGTTAGTGATTTCAGTTCAATTGTGTTGGATGAAAACTTGGTTTGATTGACTGTTACCAGAATAGTTTACGTCATGACGAGATCAATCGAGCAATGCAAATGTAAACACTTTTTAGCGTATTAATGCCTTTATTTTTTTCTTGTTTATGCATTGGGTGTTTTATCGGTCATCGGGTTTATCTCATTAAACTTTATTAATATTTTCTCTCTGACGGGCGTTTCTTGTTTGATTTATTATTATAGCAATCACATTAACAACCAAGCTATGTAATATTGATCTTTAACAACCAATGTTGCTGCTTCTCCCTGTACTTGCATGATGATGATCTGAAATATTTTCTATATGATGCTATATTCTTAATTCCTTTTGTACAAAGAAGGGATGTAGTTGACACGTGTTTGTAATTTCATTTGATCGTTCCTCAAGTTGTTAAGCTGTTGCTCTGGTCTCCTTCATACCTTTCAGTAATTAAATTGTAATTTAATGCGTTTGAATTCCCTTTTATTATGGTTCAATTTGAAGTTGCAATGCTATGAGGTTAAATTTTATTTACACTTATATGTATGATGAATATTGCTGGGCCAAGTTGAATTTGAGCACTATTAAACCGGTTTAACCCCCAATTCTTTGCAATAGCCGTTCCAAGGCGGTTACCCAAGCTTTATTCTTCTTTGTGTATGTTGTTTCGCGTTGTGCTGTTTCGTACTGTTTTGGCAGTCGGTCACTTGCCTCAAATAGAGGACCAACAAATTGTATATAATAAGGATGCAATACTTCTCCAGCAGCTGGAGTTTCACTTCTTTATATTGTTTCAGGATCAAAGATGTCTGGAAACAAAAATATTGAAACGAAAACCATCCACAAGTCTGTTGTTTGCTTACTTCAAGTTGTTCAAATATCAATTCTCTATTAAATTCACAATATGTGTGCATATTTTCAGCAAATTATAACGAAAATCACGATACTTATTTTATGATGCTGTTCTATCTATGATGATAACTTTATTACCGACAAATATTGGTTTGATCCCTACATCTTGGTTAAACGGAGTCCATTATTGTTTGTCTCCAAGCCTAAACTAAGGTCGAATCCTCAGTTAAATGTCTCTTGCAATGGTGTGTCAATTACTCCATCAAGTTCTGTTAAGTACTTAGGTGCTATATTGGACCAGTGCCTGTCTGCTGAAACCATTGATAGGGCAATTATTACAAATACAACTCCAGGTTAAAGTTCCTATACAGAAAAAGTTAGGTCTGAACATTGCACACCATAAAACTCCTTGTCATGTCCCTTATACAGTGCCACTTTGACTATGACTGCTCCTTTTGGTACCCTGGTCTTATTCAGTCATTTAAAAATAGGCGTCAAACTACACAAAATAAGGTGATTAGGTTTGTCCTAAATATGTATAACAGATTACATGTTGGTAAAGAACAGTTATCATATTTAGGTTGGCTGCCTTTTTCAAAAAGAGTAGAACAGATAATACTATGTCATGTACATAAGGTTAAAATGGACCTTGCACCAGAGTACATGGGTGGGCATTTTGCGCAATTGTCTCGCGTGCAAAATCGTTGTACTAGGTCCAATATGGTAGATCAGCCAGAATCTGATGATTTTGCTGAACATTCTACATATGTAGATTCTGGTTGTTTTTCCAAACCAAGATTAGGTAGTTTTGGTTCTAAAACATTTACAAATAATGATATCAGTTTATGGAACAATCTTCTCAAAACATCAGGGATGTAACTAAATATAACCATTTTAAGGGTGCCATCAAAAAACGCTTTTTTACAGTCTTCATAAAGTTTTATAGTACACTTTTCAGTATGTATTTTATGTTCTTTCAAAAACTGTAATACATTGTTTAGTCTTATGATCATTATGATGCAATGATCTCATATTTATTCTCAAACGTTTTGTGTACTACCAAGTGTGTTTATTAACTACATATGCAGTGTGATACTTTCTTTAGCAACTTCTGGTATATAATTAACATGTGATAATATTTGTTCATAACTTAATCAGTAATATACTTTATATATTAAACAGTACACATTTGATACATATAAATTATTAAATGTCAAAAACATGATTGTTTCATGGTTACTGCCACCAATATCAAGGACCACAATGGAAATAAGTGAAACTCATTGTTCTCTATTTTGTGTTATCCTTGGTATTGTATGTGCATTCCATGGTTACTATGTATATTGCTGTAATAAAAGTTAGTATGTAAACAGGGGTTGATTGATTGATTGATTTTATTTGGTAAATATATTAACATTACATAGTTACTCCATAATTTAGACACCATAAAATATATTAAGTCCATTATGCGACATAATTTGCAAACGATATATACAGCTCTTACTAATATAAAAAGACCTTACATGAGTGAAATTACTCGCTATTTACACGATGCACTCTTTCATGATTACCTCTTTTTTATGTAGTCTTAATTGATACTTCCGATCCGTATAACAACGCATCGCTAGGTTGTCTCGTACTCGATGATGTGTGTTTGAATCATCAGATACATGTTCACACCACCTTTATTGTAATATAACAAAAGTGAGGTCACTAATATTGCTCAAATATTGATAGCTTTATATGTAGCAAAACAGATGTCTTTAAGCTGGCATACATGCGATATAAGACATCATAATGAGAAAATAGTGTGCATGTTTGGGTTAACGCAGTAACCAACAGCCGTTAAATTATCAAATATATATTTCGGTCCGTCGATGTTGATTCAGCAGAAATGTGTCAGGCGCTAGACATATTGGCTCCTGGTTTTGATTTATGCGTGATATAAATCTGACAATGAATGTTTGGAAATCATGGCTTATGTGATAATCTGTCTGCACAAAATGACAATTGCATTGCAAAGTCTGTTGGGTTAAGAATATAATGAACAAATGGATTACATCATAAGAACAAATGTGCTGATCTGAAATATTTTCTATATGATGCTGTAGTCTTAATCCTTCTGTACAAAGAAGGGATGTAGTTGACACGTGTTTGTAATTTCATTTGATCGTTCCTCAAAAAGTTGTTAAGCTGTTGCTCTGGTCTCCTTCCTACCTTTCAGTAATTAAATTGTAATTTAATGCGTTTGAATTCCCTTTTATTATGGTTCAATTTGAGTTGCAATGCTATGAGGTTAAATTTTATTTACACTTGTATGTATGACGAATATTGCTGGGCCAAGTGTGAGTTTGAGCACTCTAAAACCGGTTTAACCCCCAATTCTTTGCAATTGCCGTTCCAAGGCGGTTACCCAAGCTTTATTCTTCTTTGTGTATGTTGTTTCGCGTTGTGCTGTTTCGTACTGTTTGGCAGTTGGTCACTTGCCTCAAATAGAGGACCAACAAATTGTATATAATAAGGATGCAATACTTCTCCATAATCTGTCTGCACAAAATGACAATTGCATGCAAAGTCTGTTGGGTTAAGAATATAATAAACAAATGGATTACATCATAAGAACAAATGTGCTAATCTAATAAAAAGGAGATAGTGCCTTTGCAAACGCGATCAACAGTTCTTTAAATAATAAAATGTTCATTTTTGTACTTATAAGAAACAATATACCTGTCAGATAAACCATTTATCGTTTGACTAACTATTTTAAAAATAATTTAGTTGAATGATACAAAGTATTTACATTAAAGTATGTTCCATTAAAATCGTTTTCTTTCGAAGAAATTTTGTTTCAAACTTCATCTGTATTGTTGCTCTGGGGTTTTGATGTGTATATGCAATATTTTATGTATTTATTTTAACCTTGTAAACGTTGGTGTGTGGGAAACTAAACGGTGTGTTCCATTACACATGTCTTGTAGCAAAATTCATTATCATGACAGATACGCGTTTTAGTGTTTGTGGTCTGATGTTATAAGCTCAGTATATTTTTAACGATTTGTTATCGACGTCGTATTTATATTTGAACAGATGTTTCACAAGAAAATGCTCTCTAAGAAACAGGATTTATTGTTGATCTTGATTGCTCATCTTATCGATATCATGCCTGATATATTCTCACTTCTTGTCTTAAAGCAGAATCTACGAGGTTTAATGTTACAATAAGTGTTTAGTTTGTTTTAGATATATGTCTATGCCTAACTTCGTCGCAAAAAAGTATATTTTTTCGCATGATTTGCGCACACACAAAACACTGAATTAAATGTTAAAATACACATGATAGTTAACGTGTCCTTGAGACGTGTCTATGCTTACATAGTACTTATCTTAAACATGTCAAGGATACATTTTTGGTAAAATACTCGATTTCATGAGTAAGTTGTCTAGTTGTTTTCAAGCAATGTCAATACATGCATGACTGTCAACTCAAGATATTAATAAAATAATATGCGGTGGCTAAGTTTGCAAACAAAGAATGTAAATATATGTATTTACCGGTGAATTTCTACGGATTATTCACATAAATTTAGCTCGTAAGATCAGTTTGCCATTAGGTAGAATCATACTCAAAATATAGTCGATTATTTTTATGAGTAACAATTTCAAAAGAAATATAATTTTTGACTTTCGGTTTATAACAGATTCGTATTGCCACATGTCCACTGTAGTGCAATCCAACACAAGCGCCACAACTAGCGACACTTAACTGAGTTTTCTGGCTTTGATTCAAAATATGTGTGTCAGTACGTTATGATTAAACGCTGTCCAGTCGTTCGCTATCTGTTTACGTTGTTACAATTAGAGATGTTAGATCGCACATCATCTGATCTCCAGTTCAAAAACAATAACATACGATCTGTAAGGAGTATTCTACGTTTTGTCCTCGATTCGACAAGATAATCAGTATCAAATTTCCCGAAATAAGTAAATTTTTGTGTGAGGTAAAACGTAAATCGTAGGCTCGTTTTAAACAAAGTATTCACGATTAGCACGTTTGACAAGCTCGATTTCAATATCTGATAAAACCCGATATGATCTGATAAGATGATCACTATATAAGTCGCGGTGCAAATCGTGGTTGTGGGCACGTAGCAAACGCAAGGGTTATTTTTAATTTCATTCATATAGCGTACATGGAAATGCCTGTATCATGTATTAATGTTCCCATGTTTCCTGCAATACAGAATGTTCTTCTATTGCATGCAACGCATAAACAATTCATCGATAGAATTATGTAATTTGCGCATTTATAATAACCACATTTGTGCGTAATGGAATCCTTTAGTGATGTAATTAAATCTACCATAGTGTGTACAGGCGCATTGTTATGAATGGAACTTAGCGTATGTCAACACGTTTCGTCACACTTCAGTTGCAATGACGTTCAGTTATTTGAGTTATTTTGTTTAATTTATGTTCAAGATTGAAGTGATACGTGTATACAGTGTACTTATTCAAACAGTGTGTGTTTTGGTTTTCTTTTCCTTTATGCCTCAATCACAAATAATCCGGTCGTCCGGCCGATTTGTCCGATCTACAGGCATCGGGAAGACTGCACACGTCGGAGTCGCCAGCCCGATGAGCGGAATAATACGTCGTCCGCTGACGTTGATCGGTCTGAATTTGTGACTTAAATCCGGTAATTATAATGTCACATTTTGCATAGTAAGCAATGTATTTTTTTTGTATTTTGAGAATTCACTATGTTAAGATATGTTAAAATATGAATGACCTTCATGTCGTTTTTGTTAACATCTTTTTTTTTCTTAACATGGATATATTAAAATCTGTAAAAATTACACAAAATATCAATATTTATTAAACAAAATTACCAATTACCTTAAAACACCAGTTTTTTCTGATCGCGAACCTATTGATGGTTTTGTTTTGATTCTAAAATATAAGAAATGTGTTTCTTAGCGGTACTCATCTGAAGATTTGACAGTCCGCGCAGAACGGCTATCTAGACGAAGTACATGTAACTCCCCAAACAAATATTCAGCTTGGGACCACTTCCTACGGGATAATTGAACTTAAATTACACGTTGGGCTTCATAGACAATTGGGATATATTATGACAAACAATTGCGTTTGCAATACGATACGAATCTATGCTTGGTACAGTTATTCCACAGCTTTGCATTATGCTTTGTATAAATCATCGAATATGGAATAGTCCGGGGATCAATTCGAGATTTATTATAGGTCTAGTACAGCCTGAACAAACAACACTTGCGATAATATGGACATGCTGTTGCGTGTGAGACATTGCTTGTAAGTAAAGAACGCTATGAATTACATTGTATTGTTCATATTTAAGAAATATTGACTTAAATGACTAAGTTATTATATAATTATGAACATTTGTCAATCTCTTAGAGAAAGCATGTGTAGAATATTGCGAAATTATTGTAATCAACTTAATCAGGAATTGAAAAGAGCAAAACATGTATTTCAAGGATTTGGGGTATTCCACGCAATACGGGAGTCCCTTTCATTACTTCTGTATTGCCCTTTATCTGAACACGTATGCTGTTTCCTACCTATTTCCATGCATGTGTATACCAAGTTTTTTTTAATTATAAATTATGTAACTTTAGAAAGCTTGCATTAAAGTGTGTAATTCTTTTTTAAGAAACGAAGGCTTAAATTTAAATAACATTTATTATGTGTACAATCATTTTGTGTTAACAGCACCTTTCTCAGGAACATCACATGTTTATATTGTATAAGATAAAATACTAGAACGGAATATGCTCTGACGGTATATTTGTGTCACGTGATTTTCTTCCGAGTATAAACTACCTCACACGGTAACTCATTATTATGTGACTGTTTGCAACAGTAACATGATCAATCAAGTTTGCTTCAAGAATATTTAGCATCATCTGCAAAATTGCAGGATGACTTTATAAGTACTTTTCGTGAAACGCAGTTTTTGCGATTTCATGATAATAGCTTGTGTACTAATCGAGTAATTATACTTTTTACCGCTTTTGTGGCAAACTGACAGACGGGCAGATGACCAGAATGGATTTTCAAACAAATATACAGAAAACTTAAAGCTGAATGTGTATACGAAGTTTCTTGGTATATTTTATATACGTTTTGAGTTACTACAATTTAAATTTGTATTCTATTTATAGCAACAGCGACCTTGCCTTTATACTGGAACAACCAAAACATGTTCTGCTCACAGTTTGAATTGCGCTTAATAAGTTTATAAAGTTTCGTTTCTTTCATGGGAACACATAAACTAGTAGTCACAGGATGTAGTTTTATAACTACGTGTACGCAAATACATTTCACGAGAAGGCATGTCACCTACAATATAAAAACATATGGATATAACACCTGCAATGAACGTCAGCAAACAGCAATATTTTCAAATGGTATTTAAAACACAATAACCAGAAAGCTGGAAGCAAATCATATTCGAAAATGGTTTCGAACTGCATTAATTTAACAAAAAACATTCAGTGACATGAATAAACAGGCTAATACTGTCCGAGTGAGAAAACTTGCCTCTTGAAATGTTGTTATAGTTGTAATATCATATCTTTAAGAAGGAAATGGGTGAGCTCGCTATAGGCAACAAAGCCGGTAACGAGTTTTACACGAACTGTTCTAGAGTGTACAATATATGGTTTTATTAACATCTCACAGATTAGTAGGTTGTGTTACCGAATGTAACTGCGCTTCTGTCCTTTGTTGGTGCCATAACCATTTGAAATCACTGGGTATCTTTTTTAGACAGTTCCCACGTCATAAACCCGAATAATGTCTGCAACAATATAGGTTATGTTATTTGAGACAAACACGCTATTGAAATATGTTACTGTAAATATTCATACTGAAATCCAGTGTCTGGCAGGATCTACATTTAGATTAGAAACAGTTTCTAACAAGTAGCTTGCGCATCTTTTGATTGCAATTCTTGGATATATTGATCTTTAAATGGACAACAGGTTTGCAAAAAATGAAATAAATAATGCTTTGAAAGTTAGTATTTGTATTACATACGAGTCCTCATATTAGGCCTTAACGTCTGCAATCGACATTTTTGTTATGCAAATGCATTGACTAAAAATGCAATTAATAAACATGATCAGTCGATATATCAGCATTAATAATTCATTCGTTTGCATTTCATTGCCTTGATGTGTGACAACCAGCTTTTCGGGGTCATTGCGGAAAAGTAATACAGTTCCAATTGGATACCGTAATATCAGCGATGTGTTGCATTGTGCATATGATTTCAGATCTATATTAACTCTTTAAACAATTAGTACACATCATTCGAACTGATATATTTAATGATTATTTTGGATAACATTTGGACTCCGCTAGGAAAGAGCGCATTAATATAAATGAAATAAATGTAAGACCAAAATGAACCATTGAATAAAGAGATGCTCTTTTTATATCTTATTTAATTGAGAAAATAATAATGTTAAATTCAATTTTTCAAAGAAATTTGGTTGAATAAATGTAACATGAAACTGAACAAGCTCCACAAGTAGCCCATTGCCCTTATTCAGTAATGAATTATACCATGATACGAGACTGAGTGTTCCAGACGCGAATCTGTGCGATCTGTTATAGGGATCTTTTATGCAAATGAATTAAATAAATATACAATTAATAAACATCACCAGTCAATGAAAAGCATGAATCCTTACTTGCCTTGAATTCCCATTGCTTGCAGTGCAATTATCAGATCAGAGTGACAGGTCTAAACATTATATGGATTGAATGTGCAACCCTTACAAACACAATTGAGTTCATATTATTGCTTACTTTCTCATGGCGTTCACTGTCATACCAAACATGTGTATCACAAACAATACTTCTATAAACTTCTACCGTTGGTCCACGCCGATACATGCATTTAGTTAAAATTGATATCTCGCGGGAATACTTTATTATTTAAAGGTTATAATCTTCACAGACGGAAACAAAGGGATTTAAATTCAAATTACACAAACGTTTAAGCATGTGTATATTAAGGTGTATTTGATTTATGAAAGATGAGGACCATATACCCATATACAATGACGGCGCGATTCATAATGCATACAAGTGGTGTAGTTCAGCTTAGTATAGTACAGTATTAACAAAATTTATGTTCCGATGAAAGTGTAGATCTTTGTAAAATGAGTTTTTCGATAATCAGACGACCAGATGAGCAGTAAATATTTCAACCAAAAGAAACTGTAACCTCATTGCATAAAACATAAACCAATACAAAAACATATAGGAAACTTCAGCGACCAAGATTTTAGTACTGACCGGACTTGGTCTTTGTATAATGGCGGCATTTAAAGTTAAAGTTTAAAGTTATGGAAGCCAAACCAAAACTGAACCTTTTAAATAAATACGGGGCATCAACTTAAAAAGTGTACACATAGATAAGAAATATGTGTATCATGAGCGCAGTCAACATTTATTAAAAAATCATGTTTTTTTTGCTCGGGCATAGGTACAGTGTTGTTTGTTTAGCCAAAATGCCCCTTCACTCTGGCGTACATGTTTTTCAACGGAGAGGAACGATTGTCAAACACGGGTGAGATATCGTTGAGACAAGATGCCCTAACCGACTTCTTTAACATTTTAAATGTTTTATTCAATTTATCCTTAGTGTTATGTTTTAAACAAGGAAATAGTTTGATAAATACCACGGTATAAGTTTTGTTTTAGTTTTCTTTTAAGGATAGTTTTAAAATAGGATTTAAAGGATATTAACATTTGCTTCATGGTCCGATATTGTTTTAAAAGAAATGATTTATGTAAAATGTGTTTGAATTTATCTTTGCAACACGTTTATAATATTATCGATAAAATAATATGTACACGGTTTTTCAAACCATGCGTTTATTATTTCGGAACAAGACGTTCATTTTTGAAACATTAACATGTAAAACAGATCATATCTCGCAGACAATGATGAATATATAAGAATTGATATCGGGGTATTGTTAAGCTTTGTTTAGTGCCAACAGTAAGTTAAATTCAGAAAATTTAACCCCATGCATCTTTACATTAACCACGTAGCATTTCCTGTACTATTCTATGTGGGATATCTAATTATCCAGTTTTACAAATATTGCACTACCTGTTATATATTTGGTTTTTGTTTGAACGATGGATTAAATGAGTGCAGGTTTTAAATTTTATGATTGGTTACGGAGACGTATTATTATATATCGAATAACTGTTTGATTAATGTCCTGCTAAAGTATACGTTTTAGTACAAATATAGGTTGTCTAATTAATATGTATCATATATAAATACCATTTCCTCCTTTGCGTTATATGACTGTATTATTTAGTGTTATCGATAGCTTAAGCGTTATGAATAGATACGTATGATAGTTGATTTATGTGTCAGCTCAGGAAACGCACAAAGCCAAGCCACACGACTATGAACACTTTTTAACATAAATGTCAGACGTTAACTCACAATACGGATGTCAGATGATTGTGGAACTGACTTGATCACTTTTAAAATGCAAATATCAAACTAAATCTTTAATTTAATATCGAGGATGTTTAAAAGCAGTCAAACACGTATGGAGAGCCTCACATGGCAGACGTTTATAAGTTGTATAATAGATAAATTAAATTCTTCAATTACAAAGACACGTGTAAGAAATAAAGGAAAACATGCAAATATCAATTCGACATAGGTTGTTAAGTTTTCTCTTTGCGAGAGTGACGCATTGATGCTTATTTGGATTGGCTTTCGAAAGAACGGTCAATATACCCTAATATAAACCCTTATATGTTTTACATAAAAGAGCTTGTTTAGTTCAATAAATGAATCCCGCTCAGTTGTACTTACCATGACGATTAGTTAATATATGTATTAGCACATTTTAATCTTAAACAAATACAAGTTTCGCAATAAAACCGAATACTATTAAATCATTTGACAATATCTGACCAGATTCCTTAAAGGTTCCCATTTGACAGATGATATGACGTTGAGGCATTAATAGCAAATTCTTTTTTACACGAACTAAATACTGAAGTTCTGAAACACTAACTGTTTGAACGCGTACATAGGTTTTGGCATAGGTTTTGGCTTTGGCTTTGCTTTAAGCGCAACACCCAATATTCATTTTCGGTTGAAAAAATAACAGAACATGACGAATTGAAATGTACAGACACGCGTACGTGACCGACTCTGCTCAACTGATCTATCTTTTGTGCCATTCTAGAGAGAATTACAGATAAACTAAAAGAGCCATATTCAGACGGTGAAGGTGTCTAGAGATATTTTTGTCCATAACGAAAGCTGATCCATCGTAAGGATTGCGTTTCACAATAACTCGAAGGCAGTCATTTTTCTAGTTGAATTCATTTATTTAGAGAATTTTTTTAACATTTAATTAGTCGTATTCGAAATAATTTCACCCTTAAAAGAACATACAGCAACTACTTGTAATTATTCGAAATCTAAATGTATACATAGTTGTCACACGTTTGTGTTTGTTTTGTTTTACATTTTGTCGTGTGCCATGAATGAAGGACTTTTGCAAGACGTAGGCTATGTCAAAGTGCGAACGTTAGATACGTTTACAGGATACACGCATGCTACTATTTCGTCGACGCGTTTTTATTAAATACAATGAAACACAAATTATGTTAAAACAACAACCCTCAACTAAATGTTATTGATTGTATCGTGTTTCGTTCATGGGTTGTTGCATGCTCGCATTAAAAAAGCTTGTTTAAACATTGAATTAAGTACAATTGACAAAACATTGTTTTTCTAGTATTTTCAATTGAAGGAAAAATATTAATCTCGTATTTTTGATACAAAATGTTTAAATATCCTAAGTGTATACTTTTAAATTATATCAGTAACACATGAATCTGTTTGTAAGGATTGCTTAATAATGGTTTTAAATAATGTAATTAATTTAAAATGAAACAATTTTAAAGTGTTTTCGCAAAGTCTCGCTGAGTATGTAATGGTGTTCATTGAATTTGTCTAACATACAACTTTGGAAAACGTTTTTTCCAGTTTGCTCCAAAGATAATTTGTCTGCAGTAAGAATACCTCATAATGTGTAACTTTGATTATCGTATTATTTTATTCCTATTAAGTGACAGTATGGGGAATCGCATGGCTTTGTTTTGTTTTGAAACACGGAAAAGTAATGTCTCTTAGTATCGTTAAGCTCAGTAGTGGACATCTGTCTTCATAATAAAATAATTAATCATTTCGATACAAATCCTGTATACGCTGCATCCAAATGTATAAAAACAAAATTATTCAGCATAAAAAAAATGTTGGTAAAAATTATTTGGAAAAATTTGTCATACACAATCGTTGCAGCTACTGCAATACGATAATTTAAGTTTACAGAGGAGTTTAATGACATACTGTGGTACCTGACAACAATTCCTTCTTTAAAAGTAGAGTGCACAATACTAAGTTAACATTGCCTTCTGTTCAATAGTATCGGTCTCAAGAATGTAACTCCTGTAATTCTTATTATGAACAATTTCATTGCCCTTCATTTAAGGGGTGTTGCGGCAGTTTATTTAACCGAGGATATATTTATAGCAACACCGATGATGCTATTATTACAACTCAATATTTTTGTTATCAGTATCATCAGAAATGCCCGAATTGGTTCATAATACAATTAGCAGTGGTTCGATCCCAGGTGTGGTTAACTTTTTTAAAACTATTGTTTCTTTCTTTAATTTCATTTTTGTTTTATACTGGAACCCCTTTAGTCCTCTTGTTTACATTTATCAATTTAAAGCATTTAATCACAAACTTCAAAACATGCTGAAATCTGTGAACACGTACATGTTAGTTATTAATGATTAAGGTCGAGTTTGATACTGTAACTATGGTATTATGTTTGTGATTAAATATTGTTTCTTAATTAATTTGTTTTGGTAAGCTGTTGTGATCCCAGTTAAGGTTGTAAACAATTTCTAATTATTATGCATATTTCTAACAATCTATGTACCGGTATTTTGGTTTTGACAAATTGCTGTATTTTATGAAATTTGACGTACACGGTAGGGATAGTTAAAACAAAAATTCTCTGTTAAAAGTGCGGTGAACCCCGTTTTTTATTTGTGTTTTATGATGGCAATACGTAGATGAACATATTTGAGCAGTTTCTCATAATTCTTTTTGTTACAATTGTAAACAATGACGTTTTTTGGGGTGACATAAAATTACAAAAAATAAATTTCTTAAAATTTAACTTGTGTACTCCATTTTATTGGTAGTATGTGGTTTAATTAAATGGTATATGATGTATATTAGCTTCATATATTATTTGTATATATATCTTAAATATAAATTTTGGACAAAATCAATTTGATGGAAAAAAATCAGCAAAACTGTAGCAACACCTCTTAAGGCAAGTGACCAATCGCCGAAACAGTGCGGCACACACTTATATCTACTGCATTACATTGTGTGTTTTGTCGTAAAATGCAGGTGACCATTGAGATATAAAATATGGAAATGTAAAGCAGTTTCCATTTAGAAAAGAATAACTTGCATAAACAATACCGTTTCGTAATATGTTTTTGCAACATACGCTCGCACACAACCTGAAGAAAGAAGATGTGTGTTAAGTGAGGCCAACATTCCATACTACAATAATGAGTTGGTTTTCAAAACAATATAGCGAGAAACACTCAGCTATGGGGGGAACACATGTAAGCATTGAGGAAGCTCATTCGAATTTAAACCAAAGCAACAAATCTGCGTACATATGATTAGAACGACGCTCTTTTGAAATGTATAGTCTCGCGGTTCAATTGAAGTACTTTTGCGAAAAAGTGATATGCTGTTGGTGCCAAGTTACTAACAATCACATGTAAAATTTCCAGTGTGATTTTTAAAGCGATGTTACTGTTAAACTAAAACAAAAAAGAGTAATTTAGGAGGACATTGCCGAAACTTTAAAATGCAAAGTGATGTGTATCAATTAATCAAGTTTGTACTGTTTTTATCGAATTCACACGATTTTATGTTATATCAGTGTCGTAGCATATACTTATGTTTATAAATTAGTACAGATTTATTAATAACCCAGTGTTGTCGTTTTAATATTTACAATAATGTGGTAGCTGTACATAATTTTACCGGAGCAATAGATATAACAATTATGCAATAACATCACGTCTAAATGTTTTGTGGATAGGTTAAATAAATATTTATGTTAAAAGAAATGCACTCGCAAGGTTTTAGTAAAATTTACATAACGACAACGTCGTGAACTGGTACCTTGCATTGATTAAGTATATAAAGATACGTGATGTCCTTATGAAAAGTGTTCCTGAATTTTACATACAAATTTAAATAAACAATGCGCGTTAGGCATAAAGCGTTCTTTTTTCTACTAGCATCTCCTTTTTACAAAAACTTCAGCCATGGTCGGAGTATTGGGAACTGGCAACTTATTCCCGCCCAACTGAAGTAATCTACAAAATCGAAAGCATATTGGCTTTTCTTTGTTATCGTATTATCTTGGTCGCATTGCTTTTTTTTAAGTATAATTTTTGCTTGTAAGAAGGCTCTATCACTTCAAATGGTAAATATTAGATCACTTCTAAAAACATGTTTGAACGATTGAACGAAATACTGTACATGACCTTCTTTGACGCTAAGTGTTTTTAAGATGTTCTTGCACGTCAATGTTTATATATATATATATATATATATATATATATATATATATATATATATATATACTAATTATACGCACACACATTACATATTAAATTAATGTAAGTGTTTTCTTATTATGCACATTTTAAAAGATGTATATATTATTGAAATATGTAAGATATTAATAAAAATTGAGTTTTACCGTAAAAATTATCACAATATTCAGGTCTTATAAAAGATAAAAGGTGCAAAGGCCTTTTTTCGACAAAGCATACGATAAGATAAATAACACATTTTTGCATTTGCTTTCAGTCAAACAATAAGTTATTTGTGTGTGCACGCTACCATAAGTGTTCGATATGTCTTGTATTTTATACTGTTAGTAAGTAATGACATGTCTTTCGTTTTCGAACTTACGTCACATGTAATTAAGCATATGCACGAACATTGACTGAAATGTGATACATAAGACGTCAATATTTGGTATCCACGCAGCGTTCAGGAGGAACAACATTCAATCGTGTAAAATGAGCAATATATCTCATCTGTTTTACATATAAACGGTTTAAGCTATAACACAGTAATAACATTAATACGTATTATCAACTGTTATTATATGTGAATGCTATAATTATCAGGGAATGTACATTTTTTATTTATATTATTGTCCAAAGTTTGTGCTAACAATAATACAAGCGGAAAACATATTTGCATGTGCACTATGAGGCAACTTGGGACGATACAAGAAAGCGAATAATATAAGAGTTTATCAAATAGAATGACACCTTTAGAGTAGAATTAAATTACAGCCAAGTGTACAACATTTCATTGTTGTCCTTTAACGACAAACATGCGTGATATAAATTTTCACTAATCCTTAAACAATTAATCAATTATAGGTCATTTTTTAAAAGTGAATATAGGAACAAAAAGCACTCAACTTTATTTTTTATTGGACGGTCAGTTATGTTGCTGAGTCAATAAAGTAAAACCATTTCGACAACTATGGAAAACTAGTTCAAACAAACGACTGTTTTGTAACACATTCTGGTTTATAACTACTAAGTACAATGTTTGATAACGTGTCGCGCGCAAGATCTGTATTTGTTCAATGTCAATGTTAAACTTATTGTTATTGTGTTAAGTGGGCCTTGTGCAGATTATGCAGACTTCACCATTCATCGGACACACAAATAACTATTCACAAATTCGTCCACCGTTTGGCAATGACATGTTGCGTGCGAATCATGTGTCTCAAGTTCAAAGGTGAACGTCATTCTCTTAGGTCAGTGCTCATCGACATTAAATAGAGTGTGACACATCGTCACAATTCAAAGAGCAAACGAAACATTTTCACCCTTTATGTTGGATTCTGACCAGGTATTTTCCTTTCGAGCGTGGAAGTTAACGCTACACATCGTCTGGTCCAAGGTGATAGTCAGGTACCAGTAATCTCCTTCCGATTGTAAAACAGAGCAGACAAGATATTTGGACTGACGATTCGATATGAAGTCCCACGAATAAAATCACACTCGAAGAGAGATTGAGTAGGAGGAGACGTCATTAACCAACTCAGTCTGGTGCAATCAAAGTAGTACTTTGTCAATCTCGAAAGGAAAACGAGACAAAACATTTAAGGGGTGTTGCTGCAGTTTTGCTGATTTTTTTTTCATCTAATAAGTTTGGTCCAAAATTTACATTTAATATATATATACAAATACTATATGAAAAATGAAATAAAAACAAAGGGCCACTGGCCTTGTTTTGATTTTATTCACCATTATATAACATGTACTTTTTCAATAAAACTGAAAAATCTCTAATTGCGTCAAAATAATTAAAAACCTATGAAATTGGCAACATGCAGATATAATATAAGCAAAGATACATCATATACCATTTAATTAAGCCACACACTACCAATACAATGGAGTACACAAGTTAAATTTTAAGAAAATTATTGTTCATAATTTCTATGTCCCCCAAAAAAACGTCATTCTTTTACTTTTCTAATCACATACATGGATTTTTTTTCTGTCTAATAGAAACTGCGAAACTGCTAACATATGTTCATTTACGTATTACCATCATAAATTACAAATAAAAAAGGAGGTTACCGCACTTTTAACAGAGATTTTCTTGTTTTAACAATCCCTACCCTCAACGTCAATTTTCATATAATACAGCATTAAGGCAAAATCCAAGTACCAGTACATAAATTGTTAGAAATATGCATAAACATTATAACTTGTTTACAATCTTAACTGAGAGCACTACAGGTTACCAAAAGACAATAATAAAAAACATTATTTAATCAAATACATAAAACCATACAGTATCAAACTCGACCTTAATCATTAATAACTTATATGTACTTGTTCACAGATTTCGACATGTCTTTAAGTTTGTGATTAAATGCTTTAAATTGATAAAATGTAAACAACAGGACTAAAGAGCCCCAGTATAAAAAAGAATGAAATTAAAGAAAGAAAACAAAAGTTAACCCCACCTGGGATCGAACAACTGAAAATTGTATTATGAACCATCTCGGTAATTTCTGATGATACTGATAACACAAATATTGAGTTGTGATAATAGCATCATCGGTGTTGCTATAAATATACCCTCAATTAAATAAACTGCCGCAACACCACTTAATGCATAAAAATAAAATAGAGACGAAACACAAAGATCGGGCGTTCACATGATTTCTGTTTTCCAGCGGCATCTCTGACGTTGTTTCTAAGATGCGATCATAATTGATGCCCTTTGGTTGTCTAGAAGATAAGATATCTGTAATGTTGGTACATTGCAATAATATTGACATCTGTCTGTCATATATATATGAAAACAATGTACACTTGATTTACAATTGTGCACTGAAATACCTCGTTTTTAAATCGTTTTTCCCAAACAGAAGACCCGCACATATACAATGATACATTTCTACTCAGAGGAGTAATTGCTTCTCGGATTTTCACTATGCACCTTAACAATTTGATTGGTTTTAAAATATAATTATATGTTTTAATCTTATACCAATGCGTGGAACTCTTTATGTTACAAGATGATTTATTTTTTTTTTAATCGCAAATTTCCCAATTTCCATCACGCTACTATGATCTGTTTGCATACTTCATTAACTATTTTAAACAGAGAATCAACAGTTATATAGTCATACTTCTAGACTTGATGTGATTTCGCCAACATGTACACATTGCGAACAGGTAGTTTTACCTACCTGAGTGCAAGTCTATCAAAACGATTGTTTAATATCGACATATTTACATATTTGTAATAACATGATTGGAGGATAAAACGCATATTAAACAATATATATATATATATATATATATATATATATATATATATATATATATATATATATATATATATATATTAATAAACCATCGTTGTCCTTTTTTACAATTGACTTTTAGACAAAACAAAATGATATATATTTCTTGATTATGTCGTGCAAATAGAAAAGTCCCAAGACAAAAATAAAGTATTCTACCATGAAAACAACAAATATTATTTATAACACGTTTTGTAACACGTAAATGTGTCATTCAACAAACACATTAAAGCCCAATAAAATCCCAGTCTAAAGAAACCATAAACAAACGCATTTTAACAAGGCATTTGTTCAAATGCATGATTGTGTGTTAATAATGGTTTACCTTTGAAGACTATCATTCGTAAAAAAGGCATTGTTGGAATGTTTACGTTAATAATATAAATTATTCCGATTTCAATACGCGTGTTTCCTTTAATTCGCTAAATTATTCATATGAACGACTTCTGCATTTTGTTCAAATACTTGTTTTTTGGTTCATGCCATGCTTAAGGACCATTGATAAAATTCTTATATGATTACTTGAACATGTTTGTAACAATCGCTTGAAACATTTTACGAAACAATACCATTGGGAATGTTGAAATGGAAGGCTTTAATCGTTGTTAAGTGTTCAATTGTTTCGCATAATTAAACACATTACTGTAAAACGCACTAAATATCCATACAATCACTCCTCAGCTCTGCATAACTCTCTAAGTAATTTGCTAACTGCATCGTATAACAATAAATATGTTATATATTTATTCAGAGACTTACTTGTTTACTTAAATTATCCGCTTATGATTAAAAAATAAAGACGACATTAATAGCGTACAGGTGTGTAATGTAATTATTTACATAAAGCCATAACTATTTTCGATATGCATGTTCATTTAATTGAAATACACATAATGTTGCTTTCGTTATTCACTAACAAGTACATGTAAAAAATGTAAATTAACCTTTATATTGAGAAAATCATGACTGTTATCTAACATGCTAATGTAAAACTTACGTAAGTTTTGTTTAATAATTTGTTGTATCCAACCGTGGTCTTAGCATATTACTATCCAACATATAATTTAGCATTTAAAGTAGATAAGACACCAAAATCCAAATATATATCTTAACTTTTTGGTATAACACAACTTTTATGTAAAGAAACAACATAAAATACATAATCATACGAAAGGGGCACATATTATATTTGAACAAAGTTCGTGACTCAAAATAATATAAAGAAGTGAAACTCAAGCTTCTGGATCAGTATTGAATTCTGATTATAAACAATTAGTTGGCAAGTGACCGATTGCCCAAACAGTACAAAACAGCATAAAACAGCACAATACCAAAGAACATAAACACATATAAGAATAAAGCTGGGGTCACCGCATTGGAACGGTCAATGCAAATCATTGAGGGATTAAACCAGTTTAAGAGCGCTCAACCTCACACTTGGCCCAGCAATTTTCATGATACATTTAAGTGTAAATAAAATGTAACCTCATAGCATTGTAACTAAAATTAAATAATAATAAAAGGGAATTAAAACACATTCAATTTAATTACCATTTAATTACTCAATGGTAGGAAAGATACCAGAGCAACAGAGTTACAACTTTTTGAGGAACGATAAAATGAAACTAAGAACAAGTGTCAACTACATTCCTTCTTTTTAGAAAAAAAATTAAGAATATAGCGTCATGAATTTAATATTTCAGATCATCATCGCACAAATACAGGAAGAAGCAGCAATAATGGGTAAAATATTCATATTACATATGTGACTGCTAAAACAGATCAAACAAGAAACGCCCGTCAGAGAGAAAATATAATTAAAATTGAACGTTTTAAACTCAATGACCTACATGTATGCATGTAGATTAAAACAGTTAAAATATGTGGTATGACGCAATAAAAAAGCGATGACGTCACTAAAATCAATGTGTCCAGGAACAGAGAAAGAGTTTCGTATGACGCAATTGATAAGCAAAGACACGATGACGTGAACAAAATCCAGGGACAGTACTGTAGCATAAAAATAAAAGTATTAAAGGGGCGGTACTGTAAAATTGAATTACCAATAAAACCAGCTTAGATGATTTAATATATAAGAATCAAACGTATAAAATGGTAATTCCATTAATAATTCCAAATTTTAAGAGAGAAGAAAGATATAGTGAATCGAAAACCAACAAACACGTGTTTTTAAGTACGTTAACATCATATCCTTTTGATAAAAATGAGTTTATTAAATTGAAAAGTTTAATATAAATATTTCCTTTAAGATATTTTAATTTGCGAACACGCTTCAAAACATCTCCATAAAATGATGGGTGGGAAATTCCATTAATTAAATGCCATTAAAGAAACATTATATTTAGAAATTAAATCACCATACTTTGAGTGAAATTTAGCGAATTTACTTCTAAGGTTATGATACATAAAACCTTGTTTTAGCAATTTCTTTGTTAATATACGATTACGATCATTACAATATGTAATGGCATAACGTACTAACTGCGAAATGTAAATACCATATGATGGACCTTTAGGGATGTTGCCATCTAGGAACTGAACATTCACAATTTCAAAGGTAAAGTCGTCCCGTTTACTAGTTTTAATCATATTATTATTAATAGTAAAATGTAAGTAAAAAAACACAGCGTCTGTTTTTGATTGACACGATTTATTTAAGACTAGTTCGTTCGGGTAGATTTTGTGTATTTATTGTTCAAAGAATGGGTTATCTAAATTAAGTGTGTCATCAATGTACCTACTAGTAACGTTAAAAGATTGATTTCAATCTAGTTGTTTAGTTTTAGATAATTCTAACGCTTTCATAACAATAAAAAAAAGAACTGCTATACGTGGCGCACAATTAGTACCTATATGACCGCCGATAATTTGTTTAAATAGTTTACCATTAAATTAAACGAACAAGTTATCCAGAAGAAAAGTAAGTGCTGCATAAAAGTCAAGACAAGTCCAAATGATGTAATTATCTAATATATGATTAGTAAAAAAGGCTGTTAAGTGTTTAAAGCTAGATATGAAAACTTCTCTCTAGCAAAAGTATTTTTCAATCAAAGAAACAAGTTTGGATTTTATTAAAGCGTGAGGAAGCGTTGTATATAGTGTAGAAATATCATACGTGCTTACATGTGACACCTTAATTTTTTCTTTTCAATTTTGTCAATTACATCTAAGGAGTTTTGTATTGACCAAAATAGGTTAATATTACTATTTTCATAAACTGTATTACAATATTTAGCTATATGATATCAAATAGCACTCAATGCAGATGTAAGATACACTGATAATTACTTGGTGGTACAAGACATTGAATTAGCGATGAAACGACTTTTATATGGCGTTTAATGTAATTTAGGTATCCAGTAAAGTGATGGATTTCTTGTCAGTAATAATTAATAATTTCAACAGTACCTGTATTGAAGTGAGTGTTTTATATAATATCCATGATATGCGTAAATACGCCTGTACCGTTTAAGCAACGATTCAAGAGTAGTATTTGTAATGGTTTCGCCACTCGTAGTCATGGGCTTTTTTAAATATATATAACATACATGTAGCTAAAGGTTCGCTTCTGTCGACGGCGTTTAAAGATTCAAAAGCAAAAGTCCATTAAAGCATTACCCGGGGCATCCTTTCGACACGTTCAATAAAGTTATCATTCTTTCTTGAGAAACTGGAGGATTTGTGTAGATGTGTGACTTAAGGTAGCGCACCCTTAATGATTTCCCGCGATTTATTTTACGATCATTGCCGATCTTCAATGATCGGTTATTTCCGAGAGATGCATTTTATTTTTTTCAAACTTCAAATTTTGATATATGTTCACGAAATTCCTTTAGAATACATTATTTTCACAATAAATATTGACTTCCATCCAAATATCATCTGAATAAATACGATTTCGCGATTTCTTCAAAGATCGACGAGCCTTTTAATCTGTTTACTTATTGATATCTAATTTAAACTCCCACAAATGTGAAGTCGTCGTGGCCGAGTGGTTAAGGCGATGGACTACAAATCGTTTGGGATCTTCCCGCGCATGTTCGAATCCTGCCGACATCGCATACTTTTTGCGACGCGTTTTATTTCTTTTCTAACGTAATTTGATTTAATATAGCATATAACCTATGTTTATTGTTAAATATGTTGAGATTTTTATGCACATCCTCCAATTTTTAAAATTAAAACAACGCTATGGCTAAATTGGGTGATATACTGCTGAAAATACGAATGATGCATGTTGCATTTTTTTTTCAAAAAGTAAACGATAAATCTGTCTATTTCTTGGTATTTTTGCTGTATATAGTGTTTCTATAAAACAACGTTTAAAAATAACTTAAATGATATTATTTTGAATTTTATGACTCTTTGTTTTTAAGCGACCTAATTTTTACTTGGCTTAAATCACTGACATTTCATGGCGCTCTTCCATAGATAAAAAATTGTAAAAAATAAATGTCTGTAAAAGCATACTTATTTCATTTTGTTTAAACTTTAAACACCTTCACTGCATCTGTACACACCAAATGCATGCCCATATTTTGAAATTTGAATGAATTATGGAACTTTTATATACCCCAGGGGTGAAAATAAACTGGACAAAAGCCGAGCGTGGGGGTGGTTTTAAAAAATCGGTATATTTGTTTTAAAAGCATGGAAAGCCTACCTACACATTTGCATGTAGTTCAGTGAAATGATGCTGATTAAGAAAATAATTAATTAGATTATATTTGGATATGTGCCCATTAGGGGTGCGCTACCGTAAGGTAATATCCAGATGGAACACAATTGACTTGTAACCTTCTTGAAACAGTTTTGAAACGTCATGTCCAATAATCAGCTTCAATACGTTATTGGTTTAGAACTTTCTATTTACTTTAGTTCCTTTGTTCATATAGCATATCGCCGGTTTTCCTCTATGAGAGAAACAGCTTTTGCCATGAAACCCTTGATAAAAGGGTCTTGCTTAACAAAATAAAGATTGTCGCTGCCTCCTGTTTGCCTTTTCTCATGTAGACAACTTTGCATCGCCCATACGATCCACCTAAATAGAACATTGCCTCCTCACGAGAAAAACCGTTTATCCATCTTCCATGGTTTAACTTCATATTTTAGTGCCATTATCTAGCCCTCTTCTTTGTATTTTGCGCCATGTTCAGCTGATAAAGTTTTCTTTTTTAACAGTTTGATAGATATGCGTGCCATTTAGGACATCTCATGTTGGGTCGTAGAATTAACTTTGGTGATCATGTCATAGATTATTCTGATGAATTCCAGTATGGCCACATTTGTATGAAATAAAATATTTTACATATAATGACTAGCATTGATATGTTGGAGTTGATGTCTAGTTTTATCAAAAATTCTCTTGATGGAGCTTATGGGATTACATGTCCTATTGCTTTCATGCCATTGTAAATACTGATATACGTACGGAATACCTGTAGGGCGATCGTTGTTACACATTAAAATCCAGAAGGCCGAGAATTCGAGAACGCGATAGTACGATGACGACAGTGCGACAATACGATGGCGACAATGCGATAGTACGATGGCGACAATGCGATAGTACGATGGCGAGATCGCGAAAACGCGATTGTATTGCATGCTTCATAATTATCGCATGAACATGTTATGTATGACTTCGACAAAAACTAACAATTAAAACGTTTAATGTAAAATAACGAGCATTTCGGTATGAGCATTGTGTTATAAGGGCCGAATATACAATTCATATGTTTTTCTACAGATAACAAACATTTAATACACGGAATTCTCAACATTGACCAACCCACAGACCAGACAACGAGACGTATTGCTAAGTGCATTGTCATGTTTGTGCATAAAGTACGAGCTGTAAGGCTATATTAGTGGGCCCGTATACGTCAATATAATGCTGTACGTACAATTATTGTGAAGATTGTTTAGGCATTTTTATTCAAAATGTAGAACATCAGGACGTGTAAAAACACGATAATACCGTGTATCAGTTGTACAGTGATTACCGTATTATTTTTTTATTGTGCATGTTCCACACTAAACATAGTATATTTGTTCACATTAAATTTAGCTGATGTTTCATATGTCTGGTAAAATATGCTTTTTGATGCATTGATCAGTTTGCTCTATATTTACTTAAAAGTATACAGTTACAACATTTTAATGTGCCTGGACCAATTTCTTTAGATATTTACCCACTTTGGTCAATAACTAAAAAATAGACTAACAAATCCTGCAATATTTTGATCGAGCAAAATAATTATTTAAACACCACTATATTTCAGAAAATGATATTTTCAAATTAATCCGAATCGAAACATAAAGTAGTGTATATATATATTTATTATATATATATATATATATATATATATATAGATATATATATATATATATATATATATATATATATATATATGATATATATATATATATATATATATATACATAAATATAATATATATATATATATATATATATATATATATATCTATATATATATATATATATATATATATATATATATATATATATATATATATATATATATATATACATAAGGCATATACATAAGCATATACATAAACCTAGACTAAAAAGGCATAACGACAAATCATGGCTCCATCAAATAGCAAGGATTCATTGCACGGAAGCGAACGGCCGTCGTATCCGATAATTACATCCAGTATACAAAGCACGCTTCATAAAGTCCACTCAATAACAAACAATCGATCATCCGGCTATACGCACAATACGACAATTGATTCGTAGAATCGTGTCTGCGTTATACAATTTGTCAAATTTCATAACACAGTTATGAATAGGCTACTTGGTTTGAGTTGCCTTCGAAGTGCGTGTTCGTGTTAATTTTTTATTTTGTTTGACTTTCTTGATGAAAGTGTGTTTTTTTTTAAATTTCCAAGTAGTTTACAAATAGTTCAAAAAAGAAGTATAATATACGCATACATGCGCAACTTAATGATTAATAATTGTTTATGCTTCAAAGGGCGTTGTAAAAATGAGCTACGAAACAAGTAAATATTTGACTAGCGGACAAAAATCGTTATCTACTGACACTTTTTCTGGAGTGAATATTTCGACATGTATGTAGAAACTAAAGCAACGATTCATTTTTTCAAGAGCTTAACACGTTTATGCAATTTTCACACATTCCAGGTGTTCTTGAATAATTGATTAAATCGTTCTAGGTTATTAAATTCACGATTGGTGGGTGTGACTGATTATGGCGTTACGAAATAGTGTTTGATCAATTTCCTGTTATATTATTTATTTAGATATACACAGTTCCAAACGTATCGTTAATTCTCAAACGGAAATCAATTGTAAGTATCAACATATAATACTCTTTTTTTCCATTGTATTTTGATTCGAATTATTAATGTGATATGAATAGATTATTTCTAATGTATGAGTTTTGTTGTAGTGTGTTAACGTTATAGGAACATTTTACAATACAATGTGATTCTTGACTAATAAAATGACTTGAACAATACAAAATCAGCATTAACCAATTCATAATTAATCAAGACTCTGACTTTTATCATTATAATAAATATATATTTGAAATATGCAAGATAATTGAGTTTCGAACCAGAAATCTATTTGCTAATGTTTATTGATGAAAATGCAATTTAGTCCAACTTTTACAGTTTCAAGTAACGAAGATATTTATTAAATGATATTTTAATAGGTTAATCATCATCTGTCCGCCCTTTTTGTCCATCCATTGACTTTTTGTTCAATAGCCGTGTTTAGTTTTGAAACTTTACAAAGATATTAGCAAGCATGTGCACTTGTTTGACTCGCTATATGGATTCTGAAGTACAACATAAATGACAATTTACAAACAATACAATGAGCTTTTGATCCTGTAACTTTTTGTTCAAGTGATTGGATCCAGAAAAACAATGAAAATCATGTGTAAAGTTGTGTTTTCTGTGCCTCAAAGCGTTTCGCATTCCGTATTTCTTCCCCTGCACTGAAATTATCGCGGAGTTTTCACTTACTTGCAATAGCCACCACGCCGGCGTTGCCAGTAACTCCTGGAATGGTAACCACCGACATGCTAAATGCGCTACATATGTACGGTACAAGTGGTATAATTGTTAATGGACTGGGAGAGCAATATACCTATTAGCTTTTTGTAAGGAAAGACTACATGCCATTACAATTATATGCTCGGTCGTCTCCGCATAGAACATCGAAAGGAGGTATTATAAAATACGGTTCAGTTATGGCTGGTTTCTACGTTGCCGTTTCAAATCTCACGCCTCTATTTTAATCAATTTAGTTGAATAGGCATTACCAATATTTGACAAAAAACAGCCAACAAAATGTATACTCAGAAGTTTGGAATCTAACTTTTAGTTATTGCATTCACAGGATAATGTGTGCACAGCACACATGTGCACGTAATTGATTACATGGCATTCCTGGTGTACCAAGTGAACATATCAACACTCAAACTCAAGTTTCAACTCGCTTTCGACTTCACATTCATCAGATGCACCCATGACCTCCTCATATTTAAGGACACCGTGACCGATTAGCAACATTGTGTTCAAAATGAGATTATTAGTCATTTATACATTTATAAAAAAAAAAATTTGTATCTGAAAATTTATAAAGAACAGGTGGCTATTCCTTAATGTATTTATGTTTTGGTAATTTTAGTTGTAACCGTATATATTGTGGTTAGACATGCGCTGAATATAACTAAATCACATTTCCACCTTCATAACCTCTCGTTTATTTCTCTCAATCTCGCCATCAGTTCTTGATTGCGACATTTCCGAGTCAATCATGGATGCGTTTTGCAATTTAGACAGGTAAGGCAACAAACGCTTTTTTCTACATTTTTCTGATGAGCTTCGTCTTGTCTTAATTCAAAGTGTAAACCTGTTTGAATAACACAACCACACTTGATGGCTATGCACATATTGATATTAATAATTGCATGCATTACGTGTACTTCATGTCATATGAGGGGTCTGACAAATGTTAAAATTTAAACAAGGCTGTCATATTTGCAAGACAAAGTGAAGCAATCCGAATTAACCGGCGTCAAAATGACAGAGGAAATGATGTCCAGCGAAGTCGAAATAACATCGATATGTTTGATGCATCTTTAGATATATACATTTCCGGAAAAAGTTATATTTACTTGTATTAAACTTTAAAACTACTTACCTGAAACAAAAGCAATTCCAAGCAATTTCAAAGTAAGTCCGTAAATTTACTTCAGCAATCGAAAGCAACTTTAGTACGTTGTTATCTAATAAGAAACTTTAATATTCATATACAAAATGTTTTTTTAGAAAATGCTACACCAGTTGTTTAAACTTATTGTCCAGCGAAACTGGATTTTGATCGAACTTCAGTGGGCAAGTATTGCAATCAGAAGTTAGAGAATATGCACCTAAAATGTGAGCTTTAATTATTTCCTAAGCGCAAACGAAGCTTTTTGTAGGTTTGGTAATATCTTATATTAATTTGACAGGTTATTATTCTGTTAATCAAGTTGTTAATTGGACAACGTATGTAAACGAATAAAAATGTATATAAATTATGTTTGTTCGGAAAATGTTGTTTAAACATGTGATAGACTGACGAAACATTTTAAGTAAAGTCTCGTCCTTTAACAAGACAAAATCTCCACTGCACTGTGCCTTAGTGGAGCATTAATATCGCCTGAATAATTCAGCGATATCACACATTTGTTAGAGGAACTTTATAATAGTTTCATGTGCATTTTTACGTAGACTACAAGCATCTTCAAACAGAAACAAAATAGCGTATTTTCTAGGTGCACGCTATAGTTAGTGTCCCATAGGTATGGAATTATATAGAGATACTGCTCATTGGAATATCAATGACATGTATTTAGTTTTAAACTTCATTGAATACGTTAGCAGACGTTTACGTTTGCAATTAACATCAATACAATACAGCTGCTGTCATTATGTTGTATCCTTATCAACTTTTCAAAAGAAAAAAGGATTGTTTATTATTGTTTTACATTACTTATTGGGGGAAAACAGTATAAAAGCGGCGTAAATCATTCTTATGCCTACTCCTTCGGAAGAGGTCATTTAAGTTGTTTGAACAACCCTATTTTAATACATCGGAACAATGAAACTCGAAGGCAGATTACAAAACAATAAAGTAATAAAATGAAATCAAATGACATGATATTTCATCTAAGAGTAAGATTCAAACAGTGTAGAGGTAATAAAACCTATATCATGTTCAGTCAACTTTTTTTAAATAACATCATTAATGAAATCCATCGTTGTCTAACATTTAAATCAATTTTACTTAAAACGCAAAGCATTGCTTTTGACAATAATGATGAATTTTCTTCTCAGATGAACATCAAAAGCCGTCTGGTTCTGGAATTTCATCGTTGAGTTTTACACTTTGATGGCATTCATTATTAACATTAATTCAATAATGCAGTCCTTCCAAACGCATACCAACCGAGAGACTCAGTACTATATTCATGAGCATATGCTTTTTTTTAAGTAAGAAATCAGCTAATTAATTTATTTAAAAATAAAAGGAAATATCCTGCAAACGTACTTTATTGTTATTTGTGCGTGCATCATTCTTTCTACTTCTTATTTTATGATGCATAATAACGCACTCTACTGGTATTTTGAGCCGGTAACACAAGTATGTATGCGATTTTGCACGCGATCATAATAGATGAACGAATATCAATACGTAATTTGAGGCTTGAGCTTATTAAACATATTGCGTCAATCTGAAGTACACTGTTATATTGTTTTGACATCTCATCGATCAAGCAGTACATTATATTTATATATATTATACCTCACATAAATTTGTTTCTTCTTTGCGTATATAAACTTCACAGGTCCGTTATTTTGAACAGTGTCCTAGAAAGATGCGCGCGCATAGTCAGCGGGCGCTATTTTGAATAGTGCCCTGTAAAGATGCGCGCGCATGTAATAGTGCCCGCTAGAATGTTGAGTTATTTGTAACATTTGTGTAAGTTTTAGCATGCAGAGATTTTCGATTAAAATACATAGCGCACGAGTAATTTGGCAGGTTACAAGTGTGTGGTTTTTTTTTAAATTATTAATCACCTCTTTAAAAAATACAAAAATTAAATGCTATGTTTGGGATTATTGTTTTGAAGCATGTTATCTGTAATAAAAGCAGATATTTTTATATAAAATATATCTCAATATGTGAAATTCTTTACATTAAAAATGAGTTTTGTATAAAGAAGCGAATTTGTCCGTGTCCAAATTTCGCAGGGAGACAACTCGCGTACAAAAATAATAATGTACTTATTATTTATAATCACGATTTGTTTGGAAGATCACGAGTGTGTGTTTTGTATTATTAATCACAGGTTAAAACATACAAAATTAAATGCTATATTTGATATCAATGTTTTGCAACATGTTGTCTTTGATATAAGTAGGTATCTCTATATAAAATGTATCTCAATATATGAAATGCTTTACAATAAAAATGAATTTTGTATAAAGAAGCGATTTTTTTCCGAGTTAACTTATGAAGGGAGACAACTCACGTACAACAATAATACGTTACATATAATAATATATTAGTTACTGAAAAATATTGATGGAATTTATATTGTGTTATTTATTTTTATTTCTATTGCATTTATCTGCACAAAAATGTTTGGTATAATATAATAATAATAAGAAAACCTCACTTCAGGCCCAATGGCAGAATAGTGACCAGCCAGGCAGCCCCAAATAGTATATGGACCTCAGCCTTCGGCTTCGGTCCATATACTATTTGGGGCTGCCTGGCTGGTCACTTTTCTTCCATAGGGCCCTCAGTGAGGTTTTCTATTTCTTAAATGAAATATAGCGAACGATACGAGGGGTGAAAGCGAAACAGCTCTAAGTGACATTTTTTCACAAAATGACTTTTTTGTATATTTTGCATCGCAACATCCATGCCCATCATGTATTAAAATATCTTAGTTCCAGGCAATCAAATAAAAAGTAAAATTGAAATTTGTCCTTAAGCTCTAAGTGAAATTTCATTATTTTTTTAGTGCGAAAAGGCTCTATTTGCAGTGAAGTGCTACTTAGAGCTCTTTCGCATTCAGGTTGTTGATGTTAAGATAATTCTGAATGACACTTTTATCAATTATTGAGGAATATATTTACAATAAAAATATATTTGCATTTGAAAAACCTCCTGAACAGATAATATTATGTAACTGATGACAAAAAATAAGAAAAAATATTGATAAAATTATGCAGTTAGACCTTTTTCGACTAAATTTTGTGTATTTTTTTAATTTTCCTTAATTATTTTGTGTTGTATAACATATTTGATAAACTTTTTGACAACCTTTATAAAAGGAATTTATGGCTATTTCAAATTATATTTTATACATACCTGTCTATACTTAAAACTATAAAGCTAATTGAAAAATTGAAACCTCAATTGCATAAAAGCTAGTTGAATTTAGTATAAATTTCAAGGCGATGTGATCCTTGTTTCATCCTCTTCCTAGCTCTGAATGTAAAACAATTAATTTTGTGACAAAACCACGAAGAATAAACTCATTAAAGTGTGTTGCGTTAAGAATGTTAAGTTGTGTAATTGTCAGATACTTTTATATATTTCTATTTTGCTCTCTCGTGAAAAATGCGTTCAGAATTACCGAGAACCTAGTTAGTTGTATGCATAGAAAGTGAAACATATTTATTAACATTTCTCAATAAATAAATAGTAACAAACATGAATGTAAATTAGTTGTTTTTGTGGTATTTACAAACACTTATTTGTAACTGAGGTGAGATGTGAATAAGTTGGTCAATCCATTAATAACTTTTTTGGAAAGATGTGAATTGTAGGAAACTGTGCTCATAACTCTGCTGTTATGATGTAACTTAGAAGATTACCATGCTGGTGAATTGTGATGTGGTTGGTTACCATTCTAGTGATATGTTATTTTATTGGTAACTGAGATGGTGAATTGTGGATCACTAGTAAACCATTCTGGTGTGATATGATTTGGTTGCTTTCTGTGTTTGTGAAATGAGAATCAGTAGGTAACCATTCAAGTTTGATGTGATTCGGTTGGTAACTGAGATGGTGAAATGTGAATCAGTAGGTTACCATTCTGGTTAGATGTGATTAGGTTGCTTACTGTGTTGGTGAAATGTGAATCCTTAGGTAACCATTCTGGTGTGATGTGATTTGTTGATAACTGAGATGCTGAAATGTGAATCTGTAGGTTACCATTCTGGTGTGATGTGATAAGGTTGCTTACTGTGTTGGTGAAATGAGAATCCGTAGGTAACCATTCTGGTGTGATGTGATTCGGTTGGTAACTGAGATGGTGAAATGTGAATTAGTAGGTTACCATTCTGGTGTGATGTGATTCGGTTGGTAAATGAGATGGTGAAATGTGAATCAGTAGGTAACCATTTTTGTGTGATGTGATTTGGTTGCTTACTGTGTTGGTGAAATGAGAATCCGTAGGTAACCATTCTGGTGTGATGTGATTCGGTTGGTAACTGAGATGGTGAAATGTGAATCAGTAGGTAACCATTCTGGTGTGATGTGATTTGGCTGCTTACTGTGTTGGTGAAATGAGAATCCGTAGGTTACCATTCTGGTGTGATGTGATTCGGTTAGTAACTGAGATGGTGAAATGTTAATCCTTAGGTAACCATTCTGGTGTGATGTGATTTGGTTGCTTACTGTGTTGGTAAAATGCGAATTCGTAGGTAACCATTCTGGTGTGATTAGATTCGGTTTGTAACTGAGATGGTGAAATGTGAATCAGAAGGTTACCATTCTGGTGTGATGTGATTGGGTTGCTTACTGTGTTTTTGAAAGGAGAATCCATAGGTAACAATTCTGGTGTGATGTGATTTGGTTGGTAACTGAAATGTGAATCAATAGGTTACCATTCTGGTGTGATGTCATTCGGTTGGTAACTGATCTGGGTAATTGTGAATCAGTAGGTAAACATTTTGGTGTGATGTGATTCGGTTGGTAACTCTGCTAAAGGATGATCATCAGTTAGTTTCATTCTGGTGTGATGTGATTTGCTTGGTATCGGTTCCAGTGGATGTAAATCAGCAGGTTACAATTCTGATGAGATGTAATCAAACAATTGAATGATGTCAATTTGTGCAAATTACAATATTTTGTAAATTTGCTAATTATTGCCTTATAACAGTTCAGTTACCTATCTTAGGTGCAATGCCCCTTCTAAAATACTATGTTATGTATTATACAATGTACAACACCATGCTTATACTTATTATTGTAAATCTTTACAAATATAAAGTTGTAAATAACTGTCCCATAACGTTCGTTGTTTAATGGACATGACTGCCTACAAAATAAGTCCAACATCTGCCAAAGAATTAATTTATATAACAAATATGATAGAATATAGCATAATGATGAATAAATCAACATTGAAATACAATATGTGTTTCAAGAAGGAATGAAACAATTAAGGTTCAAACAAGTTTGTTGATACAATTCACTTTTTCTAACATGTTACTGATTGTTGGAAACACACACAACATCTACTATACTTTCGTCAAAGTGCATCTCGTTATTGTTTTTGTAAAACAGTACAATATATAAAAAAAAACATTCAGTGTTTTGGGACATTTGATTACAAACAATTTCAAAAAAAGTATTTAGAATAAAATAAGATAAATTGTCAATTTGACCTTTTCAACACTATTAAATGATATAAGAACAGTATTTTTATGCTATCTGTTTAAAGCAAAATGGTTATAAGTAACAGTATTTCTAAATATATTTAAAAATACTCATATTAAGAATGTTAAGAGTATTTAATTTAAAAAATATGCAATAAAGTGAGAATTTCCAATACTTTTCAATTCACTTTATGTCACTTAGAACTTTTCGCTCTGAAAAATAAGTTGAAAAAAATATTTGTTCAGTGCGAAAAGGTTCTAAGGGCCCTTTTTTGCATTTTATGTATAATATTCTTAGTTTCAAAATGTAGGAAGTATTGCATATGAAATAAATACTGTAAATTGATCATTAAACGTTGTTTTAAAATCACTAAGAACTTTTTTGCTCTTAACTTTAAGTAAAAAAAAGGTGAAATTTTAGTGCGGAAAAGATCTAAGTGACATTTTTTTCAAATAACTTCTTTATTTGTGAAAATACAAACATGTTTTTAAAAAATGTGATTATAGCAGACTATTCTCAATATAACATTAAATTTTAAAGCCTTCATTGTTTTAATTGTTCTTCTGATACACTTTAAACATTCTCCTGAACATTTTTGAAAAATTCACTTAGAGCTGTTTCGCTTTCACCCCTCGGATTAAAGTCCACAAACTCTATCAGTGGTGCATTATTTTATTATTGTTATTCTTTTAACAACAAAGAAACAATAAGAAACATACAATAATTAAAAACTGGGATAACATACTTGAAACTGCTGATGCAACGTATTCGGGGTTTAAAGCGGTTGTAGGACTAGCCAAATCTCGCACTTGCCAAAGAAAGACTGTTGGTGTAATACAAAAATCCAAAAACTGTCGCGGTAATCTTCATAATGAACGCATTATTATCTTTCAGCGTTATTATTTCTCACACTATAACATATTTTAATTTCTTCTTATAATATTACACTAAAATTGAGATATACAGTTTTGGAAGGAAACAGTAATGAATGCAAATGGTTTCATCGCTGTTTTCATAAACAAAATATAGTTTAGCATATGAACGAACTAGTATGGTCATATCGGCTGGTTTCGAAGTAATTGCAGCTTTATGTATTTAAATGGGCCTTCACAACATAAATACATATTCAAATTCATACGATGTAATACTTTCATGATTCCGCGTTATTAAATTCATTTTTACAATGTGGTAAGATACCTGTGATTATTTTGTATACGTGTACATACACATGTTTTCTAATGTATCTCCTTTACCAAACAGGGATATATTTGGGTTAATTTTATGTATACATGCACACACTTTTAGATTGTTTCTAAATAATACCATTAACGAACATTTTTATGCTCCCCAATAATGTATTTTGGGTGGAGCATGTAGTCGCCGATTCGTCTGTCCGTGTGTGTGCGCATCTGCCCGTCCGTGCACAATTTTTGTCCGGGCTATTTCAAAGCAACTAATGACCGGAATTCAATGAAACTTTATGGGAAGCTTCACTACAAAGAGGACATGTGCATATTATCAGCCGGTTCTGGTCGGATGATTTTTCAAAGAGTTATGGCCCTTTGAAATAGTCCATTAACTGTACATAAAGTGCAATTCTTGTCCGGGCTATTTCTCAGCAACTAATGACCGGAATTCAATAAACCTTTATGGGAAGCTTCACTACCAAAATGAGATGTGCATATTATCAGATGGTTCTGGTCGGATGATTTTTCACAGAGGTATGGCCCTTTGAAATTTTCCATTAACTGTACATATATTGAAATTCTTGTCCGGGCTATTTCAAAGCAACTAATGACCGGAATTCAATGAAACTTTATGAGAAGCTTCACTACCAAGAGGACATGTGCATATTATCAGCCGGTTCTGGTCGGATGATTTTTCACAGAGTTATGGTCCTTTGAAAATATATTTTTGTTATATATCAGGCTCGGCACGAATAAAATCCTCGACATTTCATCGGTAACATGTATTTAGTTTCCATCGCAATCGTTTGTCATTTTATGTTATACTATGTTACCCAATTACAGTTAGCCTAAGAATTAACTGCAAAGAGTGGTCACGTGAGGTATAGAACAAAACAAAACATACATTTATTTAGATCGTGTGCATATTAACACATACTTCTTTGCTTCACTTCATACCATTTTTAAATATAAATTTCTAATCATATATAGAATAACAGGTTAATACCTGATCTTTTTATAATATAATATCAGGCAAGGCTTAGAATAATATAACGGCGATGCTAGCCGAGCCGTTATTTTATTCGTGCCGTGCCTGATATATCACAAAAAGATCAGGCACTAACCTGTGTTTCTGTTTATCATACCACTACGTCCCCGGTTTTCAGAAAAAAGGAAAATATCGCTAAAAAAAGTTGCAGTTTTAGCAGGAAATAATATGATTGTTGTCGTTTGACGTGTTTATAATGACGTCATGAGCACACGCGCTTAATATTTGTTTAACATGTGTTTTGCTATTTGTGTTGCATTTTGTGTTTAAAACAAAAAATTTTTTTTTATACAAATCAAGATATATGAATTAAATACGTAATGAGGTTGTTAGTAACGATCAAGTGTTGTGAAAATAGATTTATTATCTAAACCGTGTAATTAAATGAGATACGACGTTCGTCCAACGTTTTCATAAAGTGTTCGCATGAACTATCACGATATTGAGAACTTATAGCATGCCAATTGTTGTCAGCAGGAAGCAATGGTAAATTAATTGCGAGCTTAAGGCAAAGAAAGTCATGCGTTTATCGGTTAGAATGTATATTGGAATAAACATTCTCAGTTAAGTGAATAATATTATTTATACTCTTCAAATATACATGCCATAAACCAATACGCGCTAATCGTATAGGACGTCGATATAGATGCTATCACCAAGGATTAGTTAAGAGTAATATGCACTAGCAAACTAACACACTTCTGCGTTAAATTAAAGTTATATATCTACTAGTTTTTTTGCTTATAATGAGCTTGAATTATTCACTGAATCTCTTCCACATAGTGCACATTTAAAAATGTTATTTATGTCAAGCTACACGTTATAAATATGAACACCTAAAGCTCATGTTTGTCAACTTTAAATATGTTTTTAATTGACGTTTAGGTGTAACATAAAAGAAAAACACAGTTAAATAGGAACTTCACAAAACAGCACATGAACCAAACTAACCAGCTTGATGTTTTCTTTATTGTTACTTATCTTCATGTTACTGAGAACATGTGTCAAATGTGTTGTTTGTTTTCAGTCGTTTCACAGAAACGTAATTTACATATTCAGATAAAAACAGAAGAGCATTTTCGCGGCCTTTCCTAGCGTTAATACGTTCCAAAGCCTCCGAAAGGTCAGTGCAAATTGACAAGGAGCTATAGATAATTAAACGACATTAATTTGTATTATTACGTTACCTCCGGATGCATCTGAGTCTTCGATATATTCCAATGTGATCGGTTTGCGCTCCCAGCGTACGCAACCTAAACCAGATGAAAATAGTCGAACTAAGTTAGAACAAAAAATAGCAATACGCATTTTTATCTGCATATCATTGCTTTATTAAGATTTAAACCAAATTTATCCCGTGTGAAAAGAAAGTATTTGTATGTTTGACACCGTTAAAAATGGTAATCACTGTTTACCAATTCTATGAGTTGGCAAACATTGATTTGTTTATTTTCAAATGTGGTTGTTATTTACGTTCCATGCTCTTTATTTAAAGTTGCTTATTTTACAGTCATAATCTGTCGCATTCACTTTTGCACTAAGTAGTAACTTAAAAGTTTTGAACAGTATGTATGCGTTGAAATGCATAATAACTTCAGCAAGTTTCATTTACATTAAAATGATACTTATATATTCACTTATAGGACATTTACTTATAAACAACTGTGATGGTTTTTTGTTCTAATTTCATGATTTTTAAGCGTTATATAAATTGTATTATTTTTATTTAAGTATATATTTTGGACTATCAAAAATACTATAATGTAACAAAGTGTTCAAACAATCCCTGACTAGTTGGAACTCGCTTCTACATTTGCTCAAGCAAAAGCGCGAAAACTAAACTTTTGTCATTACATAATATACCATTCGATTGAATGTTTTTTGCGAATCGAATCAAACATCTTCATTCAATAGAAGAAAAAGATTCATATAATTTAAATAATGTGTTTATTGAATTAACATTATAGACAAATGTGTATGCAATTGATATATTTCAGAATGCTAAGGCCATTGATATAATTTGAACTTTGCTATAGTGAATATTAAAATTATTTCAAAACTAATGTAACAAGATATACATTACAATTTGTCGTCACAACCACCCATGAATTAATTTTATTTTCTAAACTAGTGGAACGTTTATACAGTAAATATATCTAAACCATTAGACCTTTAAGTACATTAAATAAAAGCGATCAACGTTTGTTTTACAACCATTTGTAAAGGAATTAATATATTTGCGTCTATTGTGCAAGCAGAAAAATTAGACGTTCCTTAGAATATAAAGAATACATTAATGGCAAACATATATCATATTAGAAGAGTTTTATGCGTTAGTATTGTTCTTTTGGTTTCATTTAATTTCAATTGTAGCGTCTGCTGTAGCGTAGGGAAATCTATATTTTCAAAACAAAGTTATGATGTTGATGATACAATAGGTCAGACATTTTTTTTCGGAAAAAAGTGTTGACTTTAGGGGTCGTCCATAAAGTATGTCACGCTCATGGGAGGGGGTAAGAACGTGTCACAGTTTGTGACATGCGGGACGGGGGGGGGTAAAGCCATGTGTGATCTCACACATTTATTAAAAAATATTTCAAATGTATTTATTATTTCTTTAGTAGAATTTAAAAATAATTTCAAAAAAGTGAAACATTTGAATTAGTTTTATGTCCAAATAAGACAAATTGGGTATCTCCTGAATGTGTTGTTCGAATTTTTAGCAGGCACCTTGGCTGGGTCAGCTTATTGAATAGGCACAACCTCCATGCAGATTTCATTAGTAAATGACGAAATAATTAAATAATAGTATTAAAGTCATTTTAACAATGTGAAAGTTCTTTTAAGTGAAACTTTAATACGGTTTAATAGTGAATTGTGTTTAGATTAAATTTGAAATTGGTATTACTTGAAATATATATATGTTCGAACGTGCGAGTTTATGACGTACTTTATGGTGGGGGGGTCCAATATTTTGTGACAGTTTGTGACAGGGGGAGGGGGGAATGGTAAAAAAGCCTGACATCCTTTATGGATGGCCCCTTATGGCACATATCACGTTAAAAAACAAGACCTGCACGCATGTTTAATGGACTTGTCTTTGAAGTAGGCTAAAAACGACATTCGAGTTATTCACCATCCGTTTAGAGTGAAAAAACAGCAAAGCTTAATCAAACAAAAGCACGAAACGCTCATGGAAATGCAATGTATTGACCATGTATGTGCCTAACTATGTGAAACATGTGCATTCCTAATGACGATAACAGTGTTTTGTTTAGTTAACCGCTACAAATATAAATGCATGTTACAAAACAACTTCATCTGCAAGCTAATGTGGATTCATTGCAGAATGTATACTACATTTATTGAGTGTAAATGCAGAGCAAAAGTAACTATTCGACAACGACTTAACGGTCGTTAGAAACACGTACATGTATTGAATCAAACTAAAAAATCAACATTATGTGTATTAGAAATAGTATTTTCTAAGAAGCCCACCCGTCCCCTGCAAAACCACACATTTCGCTGAAATCGCGTTTAAAACAGCATCAAAACTACTTTTTGTTAAAAAACTTAAATAATATATGTCGAAATACAGTATCAAGCTTATTTCATTAAAAACGTATGCAGTGTGAAACACACAAAAATACGTGAATAATGCATGTTAATTATTCCCATGGATTGTGACTTTATTTTTTATTTGTTTACATTAGTATCATTAAAAGCTACACTATTTCAGAATTATGTTGTCGAGTTGTGCCCGAGAAAAAAACTATTTTGATAATAAAATAAGGAAATAACAATAAGTATTAAACAAAATGAATACAAGTTGAATTTTTTCTTATAATTGTTAAACCCATGTCTGACGTGTTTATGAAAACATTTATACAATGTTAATGTTTTTTCGTTGATAGAACGTTAATTTTGGCAATATAAACAAACATTAGTTTATGGGTACGACATATTTTATTTCTGTTAAAATACAACAACGCACTCGCTTCCAACATTTCACGAGTATCATTATTGAATCATGTTTGGTTGAGTCTTTGTTAATTTGCGTCTCTTCTTACAGCATCTTCTTTTGCATGATTTCCGATATGATCCATTTTACATTAGAATAAAAGAGTGGCTTTATTTTTTAGAAAATAAAGCTGTGTATCCTATACGATGCTTCAGTTCAAGTTTGCAGATAAACAAACCGATTTATTTTATCTAATAACTGCTTATGCCACATATTAGACAAGAAACCGTCGGAGACGGGTGATGCTCCCTAAAGGTTTTTTTGTCACAATATTGCACTATATATTCAGATAAAAGGAAACGTCTTGAGGGGCATAACTTTGGATAAAATAATACGATGGATGGTTAAGCAACTTAAAAATTTCAAAGGGCCATAACTCTCTAAATAAATCATCTAACCAGAACCCACAAATAACCTGCGCATCTCCTCAAGGAAGTTAAGCTTCCCATAAAGCTTCATTGAATTCCAGTCAGTAGTTAGGGAGAAATAGCCCGGACAAGAATTGCACTATATGTACAGTTTATAGAAAAAATCAAAGTGCCATAACTCTGTGAAAAATCATCGGACCAGAACCGGCTGATAATATGCCCCATAAAGTTTCATTCAATTCTCGTAATAAGTTGCTGAAAATAGCTCGGACAAGAATTGCACTATATGTACAATACAAAATTTCAAAGGGCCATAACTCTGTGAAAAATCGTCCGACCAGAACCGGCTGATAATATGGATATCTCCTCTTGGTAGTGATGCTTCCCATAAAGGTTCATTGAATTCCGGTCATTAGTTGCTGAGAAATAGCCCGGACAAGAATTGCACTACATGTACAGATAATGGAAAATTTCAAAGGGCCATAACTCTGTGAAGTATCATCCGACCAGAACCGGCTGAAATATGCACATCTCCTTTTGGTAGTGAAGCTTCCCATAAAGTTTCATTGAATTCCGGTCATTAGTTGCTGAGAAATAGCCCGGACAAGAATATGTACAGTTAATTGAAAATTTCAAAGGGCCATATCTCTGTGAAAAATCATTCGACCAGAACCGGCTGATAATATGTACATGTCCTCTTGGTAGTGAAGCTTCCCATAAAGTTTCATTAAAGTCCGGTTATTAGTTGCTGAGAAATAGCCCGGACAAGAATTGCACTATATGTACAGTTAATGGAAAATTTTAAAGAGCCATTACTATGTGAAAAATCATCCGACAAGAACCCGCTGATAATATGGACATGTCCTCTTGGTAGTGAAGCTTCCCATAAAGTTTCATCGAATTCCGGTCATTAGTTGCTGAGAAATCTCGCATCTCGTGTCAGATTTGTTCTTTAGTTTTCTGAAATGATGAAAACCATGAGCTAACATATCGGATGGCTGACACATTTCCACTAACAAACATTGACGGCGAGTGCGGAATACAAGTTTATTTAATTACTGCAGCCCCATTTGTCTTTGAATATTATTCCAGACAACCAGCTACATTTAGTATCCATTTTTGAGAGTCAACAATGTAAGTTAGTTGATCAATATGCAAGTGTATTTGCTACGAATAAGACCAATATTGAAAAAAGACAGTTTAAAACAAGACATTTCATAATTAAGTTTAATTTAGTTCAGAACAATATGGATATGCCGTCGTTATAATTTTTTACAGAGCAAAAATGCAATTGTTGCTGACCATAACAAAGAGTGTTTTTTTTTCAGGTCACCGTCCAAGAAGTGAAAAATCACGATTCGGTTTCGTAAATTGTGTGTTACTGATAACATGCAACCATCATAATGGCTTCTGTATTTAAAGCGCATGCACAAATGTTTGATAATTGTTAATCAAACATGTGAATATAATTCAGTATTATAAATCTATGAATTACTCAAGTACAATATCGAGTTATTGTGTACCTATGTTAGTGTTTTATGGTTCTTTGGAATTTCATCACAAAGTATTGCCTGAACTATAATACAAACAACAATACAAACACATAAGGCATTGTTACGCAATAGGTATTAGGAGACGTTTATAAGAATACCGTATGAGGGAAGTAAAATGTTGTTGTTTGCTCTCGGCGACCTATCGATCAAACCTCAACGGCAGGCACCAAAACAGTAACTGCTTACTAAATGCACAATACTCTCCGTTTATATTGCTTTAACAGCACATATAAAAAGATTAAAAGTAAACAAAATAAATTTAAATCTATTCAAATTAAAAATGAAAATTTTCCCGATAAAAGTTTTTTTATTAAAAGGGCCAAACGGAGTATTATGGCTTAATTAAACAGACTGACTTAAAGACGCTAACTGTCATACTTCTAATAGGTTATATTGTTTATATATATATATATATATATATATATATATATATATATATATACACTACTGTTTAAATATCAACGGCCACTAAATATATACTACAACATAAATCTTTTTAAATACTACATAAGTTTTAAGAATATATCTGTTCATCAACTGTATGCTTTTTATTTGTATAAATATAAGACATGTTTCCGTATTTCTTAAATAATCGAAAACGTGTATATTTAAACAGACTGTTTTCCTCATACTATGATTTTGTCGCAAGGAATTAATAACATGTTTTACCGAATGGGTACTCTATAGGTATGCGACCTTTGTGTGTTCCATGTGTCTGTTGTCTTTCCTTCTATAACTCAAGTTGATAATGAGATTACTGATTTAGTTGATACAAACGGAAATAATACACACATACTTTACATGGTCTTTATTGATCATATATGTCCAACGTTAGGTAAATATCTAAATAACAAAACTTTTTATCATTGATACTTCAACAACTGTATGCATGTTGCTCTTCAATATGGATTTCGTTCGCTTTTATGTCATTGTTTCATCCATGCATCTTGTTGTTCGTCCGTTCGTTAATAGAAACGTACAAAAAATACGGTATAATTTTAATCATATGAGTGAGTTACTCCCATACTTCAAAGTACGTATTACGTCATAATAAATAAAGCTGACATGCACAGGACCGGTAATGCGAGGGTAATGCGCATTTTTTTCACATCATTGCATTATGAAAAACTGTGCAATTTAAGTGGTTATTATTATTTATCTTATAATAATGTTAATTGGACTTAAATATTATTTAAATCGTATTAATGGCAAAACGGCTGAACACATTAGTTTAAATCGTTACTAAGTTCTAAGTTACGAACGGCTATTTTGACTTCCTTATTTTTTTTAAAGATACTTAAACATGTTTTTCCAGAAACGTAGGACAAACGTGTATGAACGGTATTGGTCATTTTATTCACATACATACTTCAACTGTTATATGTTAATTAAGCAGAACATTCCTACTGCTTTTAATTAAGAGCACAATTTTACTATGTGGATGTCGACGATTGGATCATTGAAACTAGATGACATTAACTTCTTAACAAATAAACATTTTGAAACCTTCTAAGTCCTTGATAATGTTTACACGTAAACTTATTGAAGCAATGTTGTTTTAAAGACACACACTATTATTGTAATGGACTACATGTCTAAAAAAGGTTTGCATCTGGAAAATGTCTCAAAAAACACAATTAATTTTCTCAGGGAGTTAATTTGTTTTTATCGCATTAATTTTACGTGTAGGGATAGAGCCAAAATCACAGCCAATCAATTTATACCATGTTCAGGACAGAATTAATGTGTCTCCCGAAATTGAAATTCTAAACGGATACATATATTTTGGTTGTGAATACAATTTGCATGAATTGTAAGTATAAAAGAGTTAATAAAGATTATATATATTGTATATGCTTTGCCACCGTGATAATCTGAGACCTTTAGTTATCCTCGACATTTCATCGGTAACATGTATTTGGTTTCCATCGCAATCGTTTGTTATTTTATGTTTATTTACTTGTATGTATACATTTTCAGATCGTTATTCACATGTTGTTGTGTTTCTAAACGATCTCATGATTTATGTTTTTGACTACTTATTGATTTCTTCGATTACAAGAAAAAACAACACTGACCGTCTGATATAGAGAGGTTTGCAACTCACCAAAGTGTAAAACACGTATATCCTTACAAGATTCACATGGAAACGTTAAAGTGTTTTTAGATAGATGGAAGCATGGGGTTATTTTTTCTCATAGACATTTCTTGGTCTGAGCGGGATCGACACAGGGATTTTTCTATTCGTAGAACAGCATTCTATCATTAGACAATTGTCCCACAAATAAAATGTTGGTAGCGAATAGAATATTACAATCAAATGTAATGTTGACACATAATGTTTTATATTTTTTAAACAATGACTGCCGGTGATTAAAATAATTTTAAAACGGAGAAAACTAAACAAAAAGAAAGCCAACGTACTAAGAAATGAATTGTCGGTGGATGAGTGATAAGTTAGCACTTAAGCACACTAGTCAATCAGTGGATATTGCATTGTTAATTCCACTGATAGTTTATTACTCGCAGACGGTATCGAAGCACATGATTGCTTTTAGAACTGTCGAAAGGTTTCGCTACACACGCATAGGAAATATCTCAGTATTTTTTTAAATATACTTCTTGCAAATGATGCAATACAGCCAAACAGCCCAGCCGAGACATGACTATACATGAATAATTTCAAATAGCAATCGTAATTACTTACGTCTACATGTTGTCATTTTTAACTGACTCATTTAATTCCCTGATATATTTTTTGTAGTATTTTGATAGCTATCTGACAATAAGACATGTCCATACCTTCATAGGACTTGCATTTTAAAAAACTTCTTCGCGAATGACAATTTCAAAACCTCAGTGGAGACCAGTAATTAAGCAATATTTACGATATACCATTTATATTTCGAAACTTTAATGGAACGCTCATTAATGTTTAAATTGAATTTACTATTCTATACTATATTTTTTAAGCTTCCAGATTGACTAGAAATACGTCTAAATCCCGTAATATACAGCTTACATCATTTCTCAGTGTTAGTGAGATTAACACCAACTTCACCCAACTTCAGCGAGAGAGTATGTTTATTTTCTTAATACGAAACAGGTTGTCTTTCTGCGTAAATCCAATTAATTAATTTTTTATAAAGCGATTAGTAACAGCAACAGTATACCTCCTGGGATTTCTACAATGTTAAAGAGACAACTCAAATGAATGATATCGTTTTATGACACGTTATATAAAGAGTGAAATAATCGCTCAATCGACAAATTAAAAAACAACAGCACTATTTTGCGGTCATGTTCATATTGCCCTCACTTAGCCTGATCAATTGTTTTTGTTGTTGGTAATACTATACACACTACCCGTTTATAATTGATTACGGTGGAATAGACGTACACGAGAATTGAGTAATCAATCAAACATAATCTGCTGCATTTGCTTGTTCCGCACGTCCGCGTCAATAATCGGATAGTTTGGATGGTTTGGCTTCGCGAAAATCGATTTTAGGAACAAGAAGTATCTCGCCAAAGTTCTAAAGGGTTCCACATCTGTCAAGTTCTTACGGTTTCTAATACTATACATTATTTTGTTTTATATCTAGACAATAGTATTTATTGTACAACCAAATTGTGTATTGGACTATTTTTTGTCAAATAAAGTAATTGTTTTTCATTTATAGCACGATCGTTTATTTATAATTCAGCAGTTACAATAAATGATATTGTTGCTAAGAAGGGTTAATGGGAATATTGTGTGGACATAGGAGCCTTCAAATAAGTGCCAGTATCAAAGAGAATCATTCATCTAAGTTGCATTTCAGAAATACTATTTGCTGCATTGAATGAAACGTAAACCCGTATTCTAGAACAGGTGACATTGTTTTTAAAACCTTCCTCATTTATTTACGTTTGAATATGGTTTAACTCTCCATCTCACTGTTTGTTGCGTATACCCGTATTTCTTTAGTATAAAGGAGTGGTGTGCGTGAAAGTGTTCCTTCTGTTAAATATGTTTATATTTAATACATCGTGTATGATACGAACAATCTGGGACTATCAATAACTATTTTAAATGACAAAGTCGAACAAGGACGCAAGTGACAAATATTTTGTGAAAAAAATTGCGTATAGCAATTGCGTTTTTCTAAACAAAAGCACACATGCTTTCAATTTATTGACAATTTATAATACTATAAGCTTATGCATACTTATATTTTGCTATTATTAGTAATTTCAAATACTTCAGATAACAATGTTTTGTTTGAGGTAATGCATGTCAGGTCTTAATTTTATTAATGTTCACCATTAAATTGCACAATGCCTGTTAAGAATCGTGCTCATTGCAAAATGAGTTAGGTGATTTGTTATAATGCTTTCAAATTAATTAATTGTGTGGACGTAGAGACAAATAATGGCAATAGACTGATCCGTTTTGGTATCGTGTACAAGCACTTCTCAGAGTGGATAGCTTTGCGCAACTTTAATATGATATTCTTTCCTGGAGTAGTTAGCTTTGCAATCTTTTATATTTTGAGTAAACTTATATAATCAAATTTGTTTCGTTTTCGGTCTGATTTTAAAATGAACGATCAGGCTGCGATCTGACTGATGCTCAAGGGACTTCAGTCATCCAAACGTATGCTATCATCGATGCCGATAAAAATGACATAAAGGCAATAAAGCATTGAAGTGATACACCGTTTGTTAATACAAGTTAATAACCGTAGTTTGGAAATGTTTGAATATGAAATGCGATCAGGCATTCTAATGACGAAAAATGTTTTATATTGAAAATTGACATCCGATCTATGTATTATCAAAACAGCAACAGCCTGGCTTCGACGCACTTGGTTATACTAAGTAAAAATGTAAACTTAATTATTTTAAATTCGTAAATAGAATGTGATGTTTTACAACGAAGTGCTGTAGTATGACACTTGATATTTAAATGTGGCATTGTTTCTTTCAATGATGATACTTTTCTTGTGCACGACTCACCTTTTTATATATGTTAACAGTTGGCAACATATTTCAAAGTGCGTCAATCAAATTGTCAATTAGAGATTGACAAAGGACTATTAAGACACTGGGTGAAGTGGTTTTACTTTTGACCTCAAGTGATGATTTTGTCCTTTAACCTGGAAGGTAGCTTTGCATGACATTTCGTCTCAGATAGTTGAGCACATTTCGTTCACATTATTTCGAATGCATGGTAAGTAAAAATCCGGACAATTTTCTGCACATGATTGGTGTAATGTCTTATATACCTATTCGTTTGATAATATTCAAATAGCACTAACAGTGTTGAACACGTCGTTTTTTTTTTCTCGTATGGTTAAGAAGAATATTTCATATGTTGTACATGATCTCTTTCTCCTCTATCAACCGGAATAATTACTCACATATACATTTTAAGTTCATGTTCAATTCTTCACAAACGTATCATTTGCTGTATCGTTTGATGGGTCCTTTCAAACTTATTTAAAATATGCATACATGTATAATTCTTCAATATCTAAACTATTTTTATGTTTCAATACAATTTTTCAGAATAAACGGGGTTTTCAGGAGTTTACACACGGGCTGGACATAATGTAAACACGCCATTTAGAATATAATTTTTCAAATAGCTCAAATTATTGAAATACATTAACAAAAATATTTACGGCATAAAATACAGTTTTTTCTTGCAGTTGCACTTGCCGATATCTTAAAGTACAAGAATAAATCCTTGAACACGTCTCAAATCGTGACAAAATGTCACGTTGCGTGAGGCATTACCGTGCAGTACACAAGGGAGCTTTGAAAAAGAACACAGCCTCATTAAATAAAGTAATTCTGATGCATTTCACATAGGCATAAGCAGCATAAACACCTGTTTTTTATGCATAAGTTGAAATTTTCAAGAAAAATTGTTTTAAAAAGATATTCGAAAAAAGCACCACTTGGCGTTTAATTTGGAAAAGTAATTGCAGAGCTAACACGTCTAAAACATGAATGTGTTAGTATGTATATTATCATACGTGTTCTAATTTTAAACTTTTATGGCATAATTTATCAAGTTCTGTCTTTTGAAACAAAACCTATGGGAAGGTCGTTTCTTTATTTACGAATCGCTTTGCAAAAAATCAATACAATGAATTATGCGTTTCAAAGGGAAATTGTTCCGGTTAAAAAAAAAACCAATCTTAATAACGTTCATGTAAAATTAGGTCATGCTAGATAAATGAAAAAACTTCCGAAAGTCGAGAGCGCTTTTTCTAAGAATCTGCAACATATACTTTCCCTGTCTCGAATCATTCTCATAAACTACGTCGTTTGCAAACAATGTGTATTAATGGCGTGTTGAGCAAATTATACGGTTGCTTTAAGCAATTGGTGGGCTTAGGGACATTCAAACAGATCAGTATAATAAATGTAATGGATTTTGTGAGGAAGTCCTAAAACCATAGTCTACGTTATCCCATTAGTGCATTTGTCGATGGATTTATTGACTTTAAAGTCAATACTCGACGGAACGATGGCGATAATGCGACAACACTACTACCGTACGGTGAACTTACAACAATACTTCCAAAGTCGAGTTTCAACTTTGAAATCTGCAGTCTTTCAGTATGTATGGTTATGATAATACAACGGGAATGCGTAATAGTAATATTTATCCTTAAAACATGAACGGGGAGCATGGTCTTTTCTGGTTCAAATGAATTTGACAAGAAAGAAGCCTTGTTATGGCATTCATCGCAAGGAAACAATACCCAAACATTGAGGCAAAGTTTATATCAACTAGCCATGACACAGACGTATACAACACACAAAATCAAAACAAACTAGACTGTAGAAAGATAATTAAAATCATTATGTGTTGAAACCGATTTTGAGGTCAAAAACCTCACACTTGGCCCAGATAATTAATAAAACATGTAAGTGTACATAAAAATAAACCTCATGGCATCGCAATTCAACTTTGATAGCTGCAAAAATAACACCATTTACCTTTTCAATCGCTCTTGGGTGAAATTTAGATTATTAACTACATCTCGTCTTGGATATAAGCAAAGTTTTAGAGATGCAATTTACCATAAAGTGTAGGGTTGAACAACTCGGGAAGATGTCGCAATAAGAAGAACAAAAGCGAAATTACAAATATTGGTTTCGTATGTCTATCTTTAGAATTTTACAGCCGATAACAAATAACATATTATCATTAAACGAAACATAACACTATACGCCCCAGATGACCTGCGTACGTCAGCAAGAGTAAAATGTCTTCGATGGCGACGTGATACCATACAGCGCTTGGCTGTAACATAAAGTATGTTTAATATGTCCTGATTATGGTCAGCAGTTATATAGGTTGTGTTATTCAAACGTGTTTAATCTCATAGCTTCTTGTTGGCTTATATTAGTTAAATTACAAATATGTATATGAGGTATGTTCCAAAGAAAACATGCATAAAATTTAAAGAACATTTCCAATGTTCGTAAATAATTGAGCATATGTGTTAAAAGATTGCGTTCCCGTTAGCTATCGTTACAGTCACGTATAGACCGCGGTCGCACATGTTTGATTCAATTACCCGTTGTTGTCATACAGATTTATATATACAGGCATTCATTCTTTCAAAACTGTAGTATTTCTCCAAAAAAAGGCAAACGATCATTGCGATGAAAATTAAAAAAAAGGCATTTTAGCTCGCGGAAAATAAAAAAAAGCAATTACCTGGAGCGAAAAGCCGGATTTTAGGGAAATTGTTTATGAGCATTAGTTGCGGTTTACGAAAACGTATTAACACATATAAACATACATACTTAATTTGTATTTTGGTGTTATGTTTTATTACGGATTTTGCTAACATCTTACGTCTTTCTGCATATAGCTTATCTATTCAACGCAATATGGTACTGAAACATGAACGACTGTAATACTGTATTATCAGGGCCGAATAATTATGTCTTTTTGCGAAAATTATCGTGACTATTAAGGTACCTATTTTTTTCGCACAAGAACATATATAATGTATTACACCAGCAAAGGAGCTACACAGTCATACTGTGTTTGTTCGTCGTCTTTGTTTCCGTGCTTAAGAAAGAGTGTCACCAGTTTCAAGTTTTGAACGCAATATGTTAATTTGTGTAAATAGTCTAAGCTTGGGATCAGCAAAAAGATTATCACGATTGGTTTGTTCGAATGTTTGCTCTATGAAGATATTAAGTTGTAGAGGCTAGAATTGAACGATACCGCGATTAATAACTATTTACTATCGGGCCGCTTTGGCTATGTTTGCAAAAAGTAAACCTCACTTGGCAGTTGATTGTTTACAAAATTACTTTTGCAGTAAAACCCCGTCTTACGTGTATCGTGCTTTCATGCAAGGCCACATACAAGTAACGAATTTGATTCTGTATTAAACGAAACCGCGAACAAATAACATGAAATATTATTACAATTTTAGTTGCGATGGTGGACACAATTAACTTTTAAAATAGACAAATTGTTTGCAATCGATCTCGATGGAACAGAACTCACAGTATAAGCTTGTGTACTCTAATCCATGGAAAGTTATACTATTTTTGATATGCACTTGCAAGTTATGAAGTTTATCCGGAACAAAAAAGCACAATTAACATTTTGTTACAAGTAAGCGGAAAATAATCACCCTCTTACAAATGATGTGCTGTAAGAATTTAATTCGCAAAAAAATATTGTTTCACAAACCTTGGGCATTTATAATGTCCCAATCTGCAATCGTAAGCTTTAAATACAAGATTTGCAAACAGTGTTCATTGTTAACATTGCGAGCAAATGAAAACTGGTGTTTTTTAATACGCTAATTGACAGAAACAAGATTATGGAACACACTATAAATGTTTCGAAGACCATAATGGAGGCAAATAAATCCATCCACATATTAACGATTGTCGTACTTCAGTAAGACCATGGGCTAAAAGGATATGATAGCCCGCTGTTTTATAAAAAGAACGTTCTTATATTCTAGAACTTGCAGGGGTATGTTTAACAACAAACAACGCATTGGTATAAATTATATTTAATTGACATCAAACGCATCAAATCAATCAGCTGAAGTTACTGTTACATACGTACATACCGCCAAATGTTGAATTAAGGCACGTGTTAAATCTATATTTGTTATTTGATAATTCTACAGATGTCGTGTATGGCTTTAAGTTGTCACGACATTCTTAAACGCCCGATGTTTGAATTAACGCCACATATTTCCGTTGTTTCCTTTGTTCCAAGTTCAGAAGTTTAAAGTGTTGTGTTTTATGTTTTGTCCTGTAATGTTCAGGTGTATGCATATGCTCAAATATAGCAATGCGTAATACATAGTATTGCTTACATTTTTATTTCTTTACTTCCTATGTATGTGAATGAATAAGTGTTACAATCACGTAGATGTTAATGCTTACATTTGATTTTACAATCAAAGCAATTATCATATTGATCTATGTTAAAATTATGTGAAAATCTTTTTCAAAATTAAAACAATTTTTTAATTCATTGAAAACTGCTGTTATTAATAGGACACATAATATTTGATAAAGAATCATAAGTGTTCAATCAAGAATATCATTCAGACTAGCGAGTTTGATTTTTTTAAACAACAAAACAACTGTTTTTCAAACACTATATACTATTTATGAATCGCAAACAGTGTGGAAATATCCCGCCTAAAGTTTGATAGAGTCTCACATTCTCGCCATCGTACTATCGCATTCCCGCCATCGTATTGTCGCACTGTCGTAATCGTATTGTCGCATTGTCGCCATCGTACTTTCGCGTTCTCGCATTCTCGCCCTCTGGATTTTAATATGTAACCACGATGGCATTAACGGGTTACCGTAGTAAACAAAATTGTGTTACAGTTTGACGTATTAAAGGCTATTGCAGTCATAACAAGAGTTGACAAGTGACTGTCATCTATCAGTATTGTGTCAAGGGCCTTAGCCCCTCGATAAAATGGTGAGAAAGAATTCAGTGTAGTACATTTTTAATGACCATTTAAAATGAACTATTTTTGAACATTTGCGTGAAAGTAAATATTCTTTACCACTGCCTTAACTGAACACAGTCACCCTTTTTAAAGGGACTGTCAACCACGACAACGAAGAAAAGAAAAGTTGTAAAATACCGTATTTTTTACAATTATTAGTTTATATTTATTAAAATATCACGACTGGTATATTACATTTCTTGAAAAAAAGTTGTTAAGATTTCATTTTCAGAATATTCGGTAATAAATTTTACTGGGTATATCTACCAGGTAACTATACCAATAAGCTATAAATAACGCCAGTAGATTGATCATCATCGTCGTCACCCCCTGTACGTCGATAATCCAAACTGAGTTGGATATTTCAAACTGAAGAAAAAAAAATCGACCGAAACTGAAAATGAAACTGAAAGGTAGGTAATTATTTTATCATTTCTGCTAATTTAGTAACTATAATGACGTCATTATTCTACACATGTGATAATGAATGTCTGACACACACACGCATTTTGAGTTTTGCAATGATTTTATAGTTTCCTTGTAAAAAAGATAAATGTGTCTTCGGAAAATGCTAATTTTTACGAAATGCGACCTATGTGTTGAATTATTTACACGTTAATTGACAAAAGAGCGAACGAAACTGTGACAGAGATATGCCAAATTATATCATGAATGTCCTATAAAAATTTACTTTTAACACCTAGTGTGTTTCTGTGTTAAAATCATGTGTTTGAAGGACGGGTATAAAAGTTTATGGATAAGTCCAAACTGATATGAACATTTCTGTGGATAATAACCAAACTCAAAATCGATAATTCACAAACTGCGATGTATTGAACATGTTTTTCAAAGACAGGTTGGATATTATTCTTTGAAAACAACTATTTATAACCCAAAACTCACACGATGTGTATAATGGAATATAAAAAATACTTTCAACGAACATCAACATTTATTTATTTGTTATTAGTGAAATCAATTTCAACGGAACTTACATATATATATATATATACAATTGAGATTAGAAGCAAAATAAGAATGCGAGATTTGCACTCCACGTACACAGAGATGACATAATACGTGTTCCATGTCACTTTGGATAGCATGAAAAGCATTGAAATTTAAACATGTCCCTACTTATTATTTAATAACTTGATTTAAAGGGATTCGAGTCGAAACTGCAGGTTAAAGTGGCAGTTGCCCCGCTGATTCATGTATTTGTAACCATATTAGAGAGAGTTTGATTAACTTTTTCCACCACTTTAATAATGCCATTTTTAATAGTGATTTGTTGATGTTGTTCATCTATGTTTTGTGGAGTAATATCAGCATATATTTTTGTCCGATGACCTAATGTGCCGGTTGTTTCATCTAAGGTAAGTTCTCTATTTTTTTATATTCTACGTAATGGTTAATTGTGTTATGGATTAGTATTTCTTTCAGGCATTTAAAGGACTCTGTACAATAATAACACCTGTAGTTTTCCATTATCTATTATTATCTTTTCTATTATAAAATAAAAGAAAAAACATTTTTTATGATGATTGTTTAACAATGTGCTAAAATGCTTTTGTTGTCAGCAATTACATAAATCTCGAAATATTTTACAAGAGTGTTCATTTGACATAGATCTTTACATAAAGACATCTTGCAGTTTGGTCATTATCCATCGACTTCCAAATGTTAGTTTGGAATTATCCATACACTAATTGTGTCATTATCCAATTTGTATATTCTTGTCACAAACAAATACGAATATATTGCGTTTTTGAGCATTTACGCCAATCAAATTTTGTACATTCATATATGAAAGGTTAATACATAAGTCCAAGCATTAAAACATTTTAAAAAATCGATTATAATTGTTTTGGGCCTTAAACTTTCTACAATTTCATTTACTTTTTCCAGATTTTCAAAAATATTCATTTTATTTCGACGTAATTGTTTTTAATTGTTATGGGTTTATTAGCGCATTGTATCCGGCAAATAACATTTTATCAAAAAAAAAACGTTTATTATGTCACAACTTGCCTTAAATAAACGTGTTCTTAGAAATAAATGACTAAAGTCTTTATTTCTGTCGCAATTTTTTCTTCTGTTTGAACTATCCTACTCAGTTTGGATGATCGACGTACAGGGGGTGGTCATGTGGTAAACCCAGGAATGCAAATTGTGCATGCCTAGTGTATTGTATATATTTTATATATAAAATGATCAATCTACTTGCCTTATTTAAAGTGTGTATATCGTTACGTCACCTATTTTCGCGATGTATATTCGATTTCACATCGCGATATTTTATTACCGAATATACTGAAAATATGAACTTTTTTCAAGTACTGTGATATACCAGTCGTGATATTTTAATCAATATAAACTAATAATTGTAAACAATACAGTATTTTCAACCTTTCTTTTCTTCGTCGTCGTGGTTGACAGTCCCTTTAATGCTGTATTAATCCGACTTATAGGGGAACGCCAGTTTTAATTGTTGAAAGTATAAGTATTCGCGGGTAACGCTTGTCTTTGTGGCGTCTTTTTGCGATGCATATCGTCTCGGTAGACCTTATATTTACAATAAGGGAATAAAATACAACAATTCGGATGCGAAATTTAAAGGTGAATTATACATTTCCTAGATTCTGCTTCGTATAAATAGTTATAGATGTGGGCATACTGCGTAATTGACTAAATGTTAAGGGTACGAGTATTATTATTAAATCATACAAGCAATTTATATTTTCCGGAGTTTTGCCGTTATTCAGATACTTGTTAAAACAATTGAAGATACAAAAGCCCTATTATTTAAAATGTAAACGATTCATTTTTTATTCCACTCATAACAAAATTTGTTAACGTTGGATAAGCAAAACTTGAAAAATGTGTTATACACCGTGTATAATAAACAGCATTGGTGAGCATGGTACGAAATGAACGTACAATAACAGTGGTGATATGATTAACCGTTTATGTTTTATAACAGTGATAAGTATGGTACGCTGTATATTCTTAACACCATTGGAGAGTATAGTACAAAGTGCATGTTTAACAACAGTGATAAGTATGGTAGGCTGTGTATTTTTAACAACATTGGAGAGTCTGGTACACCGTGTACGTTTAACAACATTGGTGGCTTTGGTTCACTCTGTACGATTTCTACATTTATCAGTATGACACACTGTGAACGTTTAACACCAATCTTGAGTATGGTTTAATGTGTACGTTTAATATCAGTGGTGAGTATGGTTAAACGTGTGTATTTAACGACAGCGGTTAGTATTATACCCTTTGTTCGTTTTACATCAGTGGTGAGTATGGTATACTTTGTTTTGTTTAACAACAGTGGTGATTATGGTACACTGTGTACATTTCATAACAGTTCTGATTATAGTACACTGTGTACGTTAAACACCATTGGTTAGTATGGCACACTGGGTATACTTCACAACAGTGGCGAGTATGGAACACTGTGAACGTTTAAAACAGTGCTGATTATAGAAAAATGTGTACATTTTACACAATTGGTGTGTATGGAACAATATGTATGTTTAACAAAAGTGGTGATTTTTGTACACTGTGTACGTTGAACAACAGTATAGAGTAGTGTACACTGTTGGCGTTCAACACGATTGGTGAGTATTGTACAATGTATTCGTTAAATAACAGTGGTCAGTATGGTACACTGTGTACGTTTCATAACAGTGCTGAGTATGTTACACTGTATACGTTTCATAACAGTGCTGAGTATGGTAAACTGTTTACGTTTCATATCAGTGCTGAGTATGGTACACGGTGTCCGTTTAACAAAATTGGTGAGTATAATGCATTGTGTATGTTTAATAACAGTGATCAGTATGGTTCGCCGTGACCGTTAAACACTAGTGGTGAATATTGAACAATTTGTACGTGTATCAGCATGGGTGAGTATGGTACACTGTGTGTGGTCAACACCATGTATCAGTATGGTACAATGTGTATGTTTAACAACATTGATGTGTTAGATGCACTGTTAATCATCTACAGAACAGAACAGAACAGTTTATTTAGTAATTCAAGGCCTCCGGCCCATAATACATAGCACAATAACAAAATATAATATAATTTTAGAGTTGTGCCCATGATACATAACACAAAAACATCAAAGAATATAGTTTCAAAAGTTGTGTAATTTCAAAAGCGTAATCACATGTAAACGATAGATAAGTTGAGCGGTCACTATAAGAGTAAAATTACTTAAAACTTAAGTAATTAATTTGTAAGTATTTGAGCGGCTGAGCAACTCTATAAACCGCGTCATACGAAAAGGGTCTTTTTCCAAAGGCGAATGTCCAGGTTCGTCTGAACTCATATGACATAAGACCCGTTTTCGCAATACGTGGATCCGTTTCAAACGTACGTCCAATAACATGACAACAGTACTCGTATAAATGCAAAAGAAAAATCTTGATAACAATTACAACGATTATGAACAATAAAAACAAGATGGAATCATTCATGTTATCTGAATTAATCTCTCAAAAGTATTTTTGTATTGTTTTATTAGTAACAAAACTAATATTATAAACACGAAAGCTAGGCTTTTCAATGCGGACACACAATAGCCATGAAGTAAAATAGACAAATATTGTAAATTTACTTACAACACACGTAATAAAAAAAACATATATGGAAGACCACTTCTGGTTGTCTTTTGTCCGTATTGTTCAACATGTTTTAAATTACATTTGTCTTTGACATAATGGTTTTATCATACAAGACCGGACATTATATTTATGTGTACAGAACACAATAACATAATATAATACATTTTCAGAGTTGTGCCCATGATACATAACACAATAATATAATATAATACAATTTCAAAAGTTGTGCCATATGTTGTTTTTTCAATAAATATAATATCATACGTAAGTGAGTATCGCCTTTAAAAGATGGAAAAGGTAACAAGTTAGTTTCCTAATGATGTTATCATTATTTGAAGACATGATATTGTCAAAATCGGTTAATTTCTCTCCAGATGAATGCCACGAATATAAATATGAATTTATAACATTCCAATACTTATCACAATGAAAAAGCGCGTGGTATTCGCAATCAACTATTTCGATATCCCTATTTGAACAATGTGTACATATACGTGATTTAAATGGTAAGTTTAAATGTTTACCAAAAGGAAGGCGGTCAAACTTGTTTCCAAGATGTATTACAAAAATAGTATCAATTACGATAGTTTAGAATTTGTTATATATAATATTTCAATTTCATATACAGTATCCAATACGCTCTTTGTAAATTTAACTTAATCATATACACATGAATATAAGGTTAACAGTAATTGCTATTTTAATAAGAAAACGTAATGGTAACGTGCGTCCGTGCATCCGTCAATATTTTCTGCAAACATCATCTCCTTAAACGTTTGCAGAATTGTTCGAACATCACACAACTGCTGAACGCATAGTCTTTGAAGAAAATTATTCAATTTCTTTTTGTATTGTGTTAAGAGCCCACAAGTGTTTTAGTGTTTTCTTTTAATATCCTCTACTGACACCACAGTGTGCAGAGTTTTGATATTTATTACGTAACGCCGTAGTGTAATCCTGTAAAAAGCATGCCCAAAGTCCTCCACACAGTGTGTTTACATCACGCTCTATGTGTCCCCCGTTTTATTTTTTCGATGTTTTGCATCTTCAAAGCACAAGGCGTTCTTAGTTCGTATGTAGCAACATATTTAAGTACTATACAACGTTTGTTCAAATTAGACTATTTAGGTCGATAGTGTCTCTCCCAGGGGTCATCAGATTGAGTTTAAAATATAATTGTACAGGAAGACCTCTACACATCTATGTATCATAAATCGTTTCGTCAAATGCTTTCAACAGTTGCAGCATCTAGATGTCCTGAACAAAGTGTTGTCCAATCATGCCGTGTCCAATTCTTAACCAGTTTGAAATACACTTGTATCAGGTATACCTTAACTAATGTACTTATTTGAAACATCGCAGTACAATACCTTTATTTTTGGTATGTAAAATTATGTAAGGTGCTATATAAAGATGTCTTAATTATGTCCATAGGGCCAGCGTTGGTTTTACACTCGGGGTTTTCCAGTTTTTTATCGACATATATATACAACCTTTAAACATCTTTTTATGAAATCACAAACGCCAAGGTTTACATATTTTTAAGAAGAATCAGGTAGAATATCTAGACACATTGAATCTTAAGAAACATCTTTCACTGCACTGTAGAACTGATGTCTATTAGTGAATGTACCTATTATTTTAATTTCAAGTGATGTCATTTATGTCTAATACAATAATATATGTGTGTATGTTTTTATAGTTCATCGATACAATGCAGCAAAATTTATTGGATAATAATATGAACTCAATTCAACAATTCATATAGCAGAAAAACACATATCTAATAGGTTAAGCAATAATAATCCTCAATCCGTCAAGATATCCAGTTTAAAATGGCTGGAATGGATACTTTCGATTAAATAAAAACAAAGTTATCATTTTGGCTTATTTATTTACACATTACTGTCTCTACAAAATTGCTGCAACGTGTTTCATACAATATGTCATAAAAAATATACCGCCAAGCCATGTTCATGCCTACGTAATGTTCATAATCTTGAATCATGCATGAATCCCAAAAGTGTAACGATGCTATTCGCCATTTTCTGTAGAAAAATAGAAGTCCTCACGCATTGCAATAACATTCTGAAAGCATATTGATTTACGAGGTTCTATTTTATAAATATTATAAATATTGAAAAAACACAATTGGACAGCACATGCAAAATTGCAGTCGACATGATATGGATTTTATAAAACGATGAGCTGTAATGTGCGAAAGTAAATACATTCTGTACATTTAGTACGCAATGTGGTCAGAATCATTTTCAACACCGAGTCATAAAACAGCATGTATATGGTAATTATTTGGGGACCTTATGTTCTTGAAATGCATGAATAAAGTCACAAACCTAAGCTTGCCAATTATTTACTATGATACCATAAGATTTCTCCATTTAGTTTCATATCAAACCGTTCAAACACCAAAAACACCAGAGAGTGTTATTGATCTGATAAAGTATTATACAGTCCAGAATATAGATTGTCCTATAGCATGTTATTTTAATTCTTTCGTGCACAATTAAGTTATGCATTTTTTTCTGAGCGTTGGTCAACATGCTGCAATTATAAGCCAACTTGTCTGACAAAGTTGTCAAAGTAATATTGCAACATTTGTGTGTGTTTCAAACAGAACGTTACTTAAACTTTATACAAGCAATTATATAATTATAAACTGAAAATATAACGATACTGCGATTAATAATATATTAGGTTCTTATCATCAATTCTGTAACCGTGTTGGCGGAGTCTACAAAGTAGACATCGCTCGGTGCCAACTTCGAGTACCCAGATGCTTATTTAAGTTTAGAGAAATTTAACGCCATCTTACATGAAATTTTACTGTCATAGCAAAATAATTTCTGATAAAAGCAAAAGCTTTTCTACCAGTCAAGTCATTTATAAAGTTAAAACAAAATTGTATGATATTGAGTCTTTCTGCATATAAGGAGTATATATTTAAAATTACATTCTACTGAATCATGTATAATTGTTATATTATAAGCTCAAGTCCGACTACTTTTGTCTATTTTCGGAAATAAAGTACTATGGTACTTTGGATGCGAAAAAACACACATATACAATTACTTACAACTGCAAACTGGATAACATATTCATTGTGTTTTTTGTTTTTGATCATCTTCTATGTGTCGGTATCCATAAAAGATGTCCCCTGGCTTAAAATCGCGTACGCAATATTGTGCGTGTGTAAAAAGGCCACGTTATATATCATTAGTAACAACACAAAGTATCAGGATTAGATTGCTTAAATGCTTGCTATGTCAAGTTCATAAGTTGGGGTGGCTGGCATTAAATAACTAAATACTATTTGGCCATTTTGGCTTTCTTTGCAAAGTTAACTGCGTTTGGCGTTTGTTTTTTAAATCCTTCGCGGGAGATCCTATAAATGTGAATCGTGCTGTCATTTAATGCCAGATAAATGTAAGATAATTAATTCTGTTTAACTGATACGGCGGTTCATAACGTAGCATTACTTGCTTTTGGAAGAAGAGCCTAAATAAACATTGATTGGCGTTTGATTTCCCTGTCAATTGCAGTTTCCGTTTCTATGTTTATCATGTTTACCAAACATAAACCACCGGGGGAGCTTAAAAGCTGTTAATATGATTTCAGATTCTTTTTTTCTGAATCGTGGTTTCCGGAATATAAAGATGTAAAACAAAGTTATATGCATTTTATTATATAACTATCTTCAGTCATATTTAAAACGGTATACAATTAACACGTGTACAAAGAACATGCTTTACCCATGTAAAATGGCATCTACTTGGCTATTCCTTTTTGAAAACATATGTCAATAATAGAGTATGCACATGTATGATCATAATCCAAGACATATCGATTGGACGTTTATGTAAGCCAAACTATTTTGATATGGACCATTCAGTAATTCGTGATAACAATTATAACAACACATAAAAAAGAAAGGGTTCTTTTAAGAACCTTTCTGCTTAGTTGAATGAAATCATTACTAAGTACATCTGATCGTAAATATTAATTGGATTAGTCGATCTAAATATGAAATGAATTTGCCTTATGAAAGGAAAGGAAAACATTGCATATGACATTGCTATTGGTGATGGCGAAACAAATGAACATTTTTATGATAGAAATGTGCATGAAAAAAAGACTGAAAAACAACAATATTGGAAGGTTTTGTTTCGTGCATTTCTTCGATACTGCCAATTAAGAAACGTGTAAATTATGTGAATCTGTCTATGTTACACACACGTCATAAAGGTACTTACGTAAAACAAAGATAACTTGTCAATGAACGTTTGTAAATGTTCAAAATAAAAAAAAAAGATTACAGTTCACTACATAACACAACATTATCACTTTAAGCTTCATTATTTACATGTTCAGCGTTATTTTAACCGTGCAAAATGTTGGAATTATTGTATATGTACACTCTAAATGAAGACCTACTTTGTTCTCATTTAGTGTCACTTAATATTGAAATGATAAATGCGGTAAACTCTGCAAGTGTCAACTGTAAAACAATCAAAGTACGCAACGATAGCGACTACACGTTTAATATTCGAGTAACGTTTATCCAATATCAAGCCCGAGAGCTATGTTGCGAAAGCGATCAAATCTGCGTTTTTGTGTGTTATGATTTGTTTTATACAAATAAGTATGGTGTGAAGTCACATATTACCAAGACAATCAGACTCGACAAGAACAAGCATATAATATTAAGTATTTATACAAATCACGTCGTATGGCACATGAAGGTGAAATGTTTTGCTATGAAACGGTTGCGTATGCTTTGTTAGATCTCGTAGATGTGAATGTGTTGCTTTTTTTTCGCAATGACAACATTTCCAACATGGAGAACAAATTGATTCTTTTCAAAGAGCATCAAAAACTTCCTGATTTATATTGCATATACCTCGTTAGCAGTCTAAAGATTGTAACAGAATTCCACCGAGTGTCATAGATTTTTGTATTCCAAGATATAACAAGTTATTTAATTTTTGATATCCATATGAATGTTTAAATTATGTACTATATTCTGAAAAATAAATAGGTTAAAGCTTACTCTTACGATGCGGCGCTGACTCACATAGTTTGCATCAAATATGATTTGCCTCATAAATTATTTCGTAAAGTTTCGTTTAACAAAGCTTCAGCAATACGTAATTTCCCCGTCTTTAATCATAAGCTTACACTTGATGAGAAAACAATATGAATTGATATGACAAATAATTTAACTGTTGGTGAATCTTATGACTTGCTAAGTGACAGAAACAAGATTCTGCTACACAATAGTAATGTGTTGTTCTGTTGCATAAAATTGAAACACATTCAATAACACATCGATGTAACATTGATAGCGGAACCAAATGCCCGCTGTTCTAAACACAAGTGTGTTTTTTATGCTTTAACGCTTTCAAACAAGAATAATACGGTGCTTATTTGAATGGGTTTAGAGTTTGTTGAAACATCCTGCATCCCTAAATCAACACCAATCATTGCTTCAAATTGATGGACGTTTTTTTAAAATGTATTCCTTTATTATGAGATAATCAAACGCCCAAACTTTGTATATACCGTTCAAAGTTTTGATCATTGTTTATTGGCAGCTCTAGTGTCGTGTTGCTTGTTTTACCCTGTGCTGTAAAGATATCGGTCTCTTGTCTCACATAAAACTATCAGACGATGACAATATTGTAATTTTCCTCAAAATGTTCCTAAGGTTTTGTATTCCTACGTAGGAGATTAAAAACACTGGCATATATGCTTCTTTAGCCTTTTTACTTCCCCAAAATAGTCCCTAAATATTTCTCAATAAAGAAAGGATGGTTCATAAAGCAATTTGTATCTTAAAAGCATATTCGACGTGTGTATGAGTAAGCTTATATAAAATCATGCTCACTCAATTATTGCGCACATTCGTAATTTCTTCACTTTACAATTATGCGACATTAAACTATGTTTAGTTCTTAAGCTAATAAGGCATTATTACTTTAATGTTTTCTATACACTTTAAAGCACGTGTAATCTTAGACTATGTTATATTGCTTTGGAAATATTGTTTCAACATCTTCATAGATTAATTTTGTTATTTACAGGAAACGTACTATAGTGTAGAGAAACATATATGTGTGTTTTGTAAAAACACTTAAACATATATAACCAAAATTAATGATATGCAACCCAAAAAATCATACTAGTCAAGCGACTTCGATATATTTCAACATTTTGTTTCTTCAAAAATTATTGCATTTGAGAATAACTAAAATGTCCCTTCAAAAGTCTTATAGACTGGGCATAAACAGTCTGAAACAGTGTGATGTATTAAATGTCGTTGCAGTCATTTCAAGACTTGGCAAGTGAATGACGTTTATCAGTAATATGTCAAAGATCATAGATACACTGATGTGAGTGAATTCTGTATAGTAACAATTTCTCAACAAATTGCGTGGAAGTCAATGTTTCGGCACCAGTTTTTAAACCGAACACAATCATTTGTTTATAAATAATCAAAATTTAAGATTACAAAAGATAAAAAGTATAAGCATTCAAGGGAAACGTTTGTCTCTTTGACATGCATTTCAGATTTATAAATTACATAAAGCCACTACACAAACATTTTTCCACCACATGCTTTTCTTTGATTTCAGTTTGAAAATGATTCCGAATACAAAAACACACACATATTTTATGTACTTTTACATAACAACACATCGTTTAATATAATCATTATTTACGTCGACTGTAATTTCGCATGCACTTCTATCATTCGTTCATCTTAAATTTAATGTATTCATAATCGAAAAAAAATTAGATAACAAGTTTTACAGTACGCGTTGAAATATTGCTGCATTTTCGATAATGCATGCTCTATTCTAAATAACGAACTAAAAGTAAAGATGTACCTGTAGTAATTTGTCAACAATGAATTCCCATCAATAACTTTGTCTTTCTTTATAGAAACACTTCGAACAAGTTCCACATTTTTTGAGAGGGACTTTTGGATGATTATTGTCGAATACTTGTTTACTAGTAACTTAACTTTGGAATCATGCAATACATGTTATTGAAAATAAAACAGTGCGTGCATAAACTGCTTTTCTCCCAAATATATAAGCAAACGGTGATGATACTTGTTTTATCACATCGATGCGTAATACGTTCTTCCAGATAAATCAAAATGTTAGTATGTTTCAGTGGATCGTTTGTCGATCGATTTACATTGTTTTTATATTATACTAAGCGTTTGGAATAGATTTACCAGACCCATTTTGATCGAAAGGTAATATGTGTGTCCTTAATATTCTGATATAAGATTAAACGCGTCCCTAGTCTAAGAACTAATAATTAAGGGAAATCAGTTTCTAAGAGATATTGACGTAGGAAACCTAACCGTTTTATTGGATTTCGAGCAATTAATCATGGCAATATTTGTCAAAAGCTTTCAATCGCAGCCTTTCCAAACCGAATATCTTAACGGAGCGATGATTGTTATTGCTTAAGCCATTTGACCTTTGATGTGTTGCTATAGTAGGTTTTGTAAATCAATTATTGTGCACAACTTCGTTCAGTGCATCAATTAACAGTAATAATAAATATAGAATTGAATAAATAATACATGACAACTGCTTATAGTTTAAATGGGTGTTACATCATATTACTCTCGAAAGCGAATTGATGGTTGAAATATTGCTGCATTTTCGATAATGCATGCTCTATTCTAAATAACGAACTAAAAGTAAAGATGTACCTGTCGTTATTTGTCAACAATTAATTCCCATCAATAACTTTTTGATGATTATATGTCGAATACTTGTTTACTAGTAGTTAAACTTTGGACACATACAATACATGTTATTGAACATAAAACATTGCGTGCATACCTTGCTTTGCTCTTAAATATACAAGCAAACGGTGGTTATACTTGTTTTATCACATCGATGCGTAATAAGTTCTTCCAGATATATTATAATGTAAGTATGTTTCTCTGGATCGTTTGTCGATCGATTTACATTGTTTTTATATTATACTAAGCGTTTGGAAAAGATTTACAAGACACATTTTGATCGAAAGGTAATATGTGTGTCCTTAATATTCTGATATAAGATTAAACGCGTCCTCTAGTCTAAGAACTTATTGTAAAGGGAAATCAGTTTCTAAGAGATATTTTCTTAGGAAGCCTAATCGTTTTATTGGATTTCGAGCAATTAATCACGACAATATTTGTCAAAAGCTTTCAATCGCAGCCATTCTAAACCGGATATCTTGACGGAGCGATGATTGTTATTGCTTAAGACATGTGACTTTTGATTTGTTGCTATAGTAGGTTTTGTAAATCAATTATTGTGCACAACTTCGTTCAGTGCATCAATTAACAGTAATAACAAATATAGAATTGAATTAATAATACATGACAACTGCTAATAGTTTAATTGGTTGTTACATCATATTACTCTCGAAAGCGAATTGATGGTATGCTTTTGTAATATTCATGTAAACTTATACTAAACTAATTTTTTTCATATCCTACTATGTACATCCATAATAAACATTTCATCCAACCACAGCGGTATGGCGAATTATGACAACAGATGCATGGTTGGTACATAATTAGTAGTGGATTATATGGTTCGGTCCATCCACCCAATAAAACCAGTCAAAAATATTGCATCACTTGTATTCATTTGTATACGTGAGTATTGTGTCAGTTTGTCTTGTGACGCTTTCTTGTGCAATTAGTCACTTGCCGAAAACAAAGGACACGCTAATATTAAGACCCTACTGATGGGTTAACGGATTTGTACTTTTTACATTTACGACGGAATGAATCCTTATTCTTCTGATGATAAATTCAATTACATCTCTGTGTTGCCTGACCCCTGTATCAAATAAGATTAACATATTTAGTCTAGATCAGTGTCTGGGGTAACCCAGGGGCAAAAACGTTTTGAGTAATGCACATGTTCTTCTGTTTATAAATAAGTTTAGTGTGTACATTATCTTAAAGTCTAGATACAATTGGACAACAAGAAACTCTATTCTTTCTCTAAGCATATAAATGTAATACATAACACTCATATGTGTTAAGTATAAACATATATCTTTTCGTTCGTAAAAATGTAATATATAAAACAAAAACCCAGTGTTAAATATGCCAATAAGTGTTTAGCTGATATATAAGATATTGATTGGTAAATAATTTAATCAACTTGAATAACTGATTATATTTTTCAGTGTTCTGTGAATGTAAATATTGATTTCAATAATTGTATTACACCACAAATGAATTGCGATTTAATAACGATTACGAAACATTTACTTAGTTTCGATACGAACGTTTGACATACGCTACAAACACAACGGCTCATTACTTGAAACCAGTAAATATATTCGGGTATAAATAAACTGCGTACAGGGTAGCGATGTGGTTACAAACAGTGTATATTGAACGCAAGTATTCAAAACTTTTATACATTTTACCTCAACAAATGAGATTAATTTAAATGTCGATCTTGACGTTAATCAGAGTCGAAAACATGTATTCGTATAGATACTTGATGTGCATGAATTTGCAATTATTGCAATAAAAGACGAATTTAACGCCTCGAATCATTTGTTGTCATACTCATTGTTTTAATTATATAGGCATTTCTTCGCGTTTATCAACCGCATGCATATAAGAAATCGAATATTTTGGCGCTATATTCACATAAAAGCGCTTCAAACAAGACGAGTCGTCGATTTATTGAAAACATGAACATAAAACAAATGAAACATCTTTTTATACATTATTAAGTGAGTTTAGGAGAAATATTTTTTCATGGTTTGGTATTGTATGTATTGTCATGTAAAAGACATGGGTAAATTGACTCAGATCAAAGAATAGCGGATGATAAACATAATTTATCTCCTGGTAATATTCAGTGAGTTTCATTATTCCTATTAATTATTATTTACGATGTTGATGGCTCTAAATGTCCCGATTTGTTTGTTAGCGTGAATTTCAGGTATTGTTTACGACGTCAAGATGTTAATAACGTTATATCGTTTAAAGGATAATTTGGATATTGAATCAATAATCAGCGTTTCGTGTGTGATTTTATCTGCGTCAGAAGGCAAAATAGAAACTGGCGTACAATATAATATTTGCGATAAAACTACTTGCGAGTAGTACGTGTTCAGATGTTAACGTATCAGCTGTCGTAATAATATATAAATATGTTGCTATATGTATCGAACTTTATGCCACTTGCCGACTATTGTTTCAACGAAATTCCCCTTTCTGGGCACCTGGCATACTATAGCATTACATATCATTAAGACATATCAATATTTATATATATATATACATAAATGCATGTATCGCAGACCTTAACTCGTTTTATTTATATATCTTTTGCAAACGTGGTATAGATTTTTAAAAGCAATATATTAATTAAGATTGCTATGCATTTCTTTTCAAAAGGTTTGATTGGCTACTTACGTCTTGAAGTAATCGACCGAAAAATAACTTGAATTATGATTATCTATAGGAATATAGTACGACGTTGTAGAGCATTATATTTATCTTGGATTAATTATTCGTATAAACGTATGGAAAATAGTTAATCTTGCGGCAGAAACGATTTTTGTGAACTACACATATTAACGAGCATTTTCATAACACATGCGTTGGTAAAAATACATTTAAATAACGATGATGATGATGCTGATGATGATGATGTTGATGATGATGATGCTGATGACGACGACGACAACGACGACAACGATGCTGCTGCTGCTGATGATGATAATGATGGTAGTGATGATGATGATGATGATGATGATGATGATGATGATGATGATGATGATGATGATGATGATGCTTATGATGATGATGATGATGATGATGATGATGATGATGATGATGATGATGATGATGATGATGATGATGATGATGATGATGATGATGATGATGATGATGATGATGATGATGATGATGATGATAATGATGATGATGATGATGATGATGATGATGATGATGATGATGATGATGATGATGATGATGATGATGATGACGATGACGATGACAATGACGATGATGATGATGATGATGATGATGATGATGATGAGGAGGAGGATGAGGATGATATCTGAAACTGGGAATTCATTAATTGATATAGCATATGGGTGCAGACGTTTATACGAAAACCTATCTTAATGATTATTTAATAAATCCCCTTTTGTTTATATAAAGGCATGGTGGTATTCAGATGAGTAAGATTCTCGCACTAAATGTATATAGGTTAAGACATTTGTTCCCTATTGCGTCTCGGGGTACACAATAATGGCTTGCTCCCTTTTATTTATCCTTTTTATTGAGAAGAATTTCTCTTAACCCCATTAATATTTAACTTCGTTTATGTGTTGATGATAAAAATACGATGCAGATTTATTTTGAAAATGCATCCCTGCACACAGGATTAAACAATAAATAGCAAACATTGATGTCTATTATAGCGATCTCTGTTAGATACTAAAAGAAAGAGTACTTGAAGTAAGAGTTTGAGAAATAGCGATCTCTGTTAGATACTTAAAGTAAGAGTACTTGAAGTAAGAGTTTTAGAAATAGCGATCTCTGTTAGATACTTAAAGTAAGAGTTATAAAAATAATGCAATCGGCCTGTCGAAAAAGTATAATTCTTACATCATTGCCGAGCATGTTAACGGAAATACCTAAATAATTGCTTGATAAATATAAGTGCAAACATATGACGTGTCAAACAGGTGTTTATTTCTCATGGTCTGAGGTATATACCCTTAACAATATATATGCTTCAAAAAATATTTTCAAACATTGTTGATTACATGTATTGCTTCTAAATGATATCGTTGATGCAAGTAACAATAAGTTGAAAGAAGCAGATTTAAATTGGTAACGTATACAGGTTATTTTCCTTTTATGATACAATGCATACTGATGTATGGTGCATGAAGGCAGTTTGAGATAGGGTGCAAGTCATATTTTCCATTATAAGTTTCCATGAGAGAAATAGTGATTGACGTAGAACGACATATTGACAATTGATTATTAAAAAGCATCAATATAATCTTATAGGCATCCTTGATTTCTTTGTGTTTGGTTTGGAAGGGAATTATATTATGATCAACACACCGTGCGTGTGATTTTTATGGTTCACGTGGAATTGCGTTTAGATTAACTAACAACTTGAGTGTGGAGGCACAATGTTTAACGAATACAAAAGACAATTTCGCATGCATACTATTTATCTTTGACATTATTTTCAGACAATAGGTTTTAATTGATATCTACTTTTGACTTACGATTACGATTATATCACGTGATGAATCAATGCTACTCTGCGTTAAATGTTACTATTGGGGCACATTAGGAAATCGGTTTTTTACCATCTTTATCTTCAGGAATGAATGAACGAAAGGTTAACTCCCTGATGCATACTTAGTCTATATCAATGTTCACTATCGAAATAACGAAACTCGACGAACAAGATCACGAGATAGATTCGTATTTCCCTGTGCTGCTATTTTGTTCAATGCAGGTACCAATTCCCAATGCCATACAGAACAATACATACATCACAGCTTTGAACATCAAAATGATTAAAGCGAGGTTCTGCTCCTTGGAACTGTAATTCAGAGCAAACAAATATATTGAAATAATTGGTAAAAGTGCACGATTAGCTGATTTTATTCAAAGTCTAAGTGATACTATACATTATTAAGTATGTATTTGAAGGTATAAAGCGGATGGGTAAACTAAATATATAGTATGTGATATGAAATACAATGTTTCGCATGAAAAAGGAACACACCAATCATACTGTATATGTTTGTAGTACCTATTTTCATACTTATATTAAGCCATAGCCCTCTGATTCGACGATCTTTTCTCAAGCATTATCAAATCAAACCAATGAACAAATTAAAGCCTGTTATTGCCCGGGAATTTTGATAAAGTGCAAATGTATTCACCACACGTGCATGTCGAATCTCCTTTTAAGCTTTCCGGGGTAACAATGTCTTTCCTTAAGCCTCAACGTCGTTGTGTCCTTCACATAAATGAACTGCACGTTTTTGTTAGTTCAGTACTTGGTTATTTATTGGTTTATATGTTGTTTTACAAAACATCTTGTGTTTGAATGATTATCAATACAACGATAGTTACCGGCCTCGAAATTTAAAAAAGGCACACCTTAAATGGACCGTCAACCGCGATTGACGACGGAAGAAAAGTTCTAAAATACTGCATTTTTTACAATAATTAGTTTGTATTGATTAAAATATCACGACTGGTATATAGCATTACTTGTTTTATCAATATCGAAGATGGTTAGTAGTTTTTCTTCATCTCCTACGATATTTCATTTTACATAATAAAACTATATATCTATGAACACATTAATGTTTTAAGTTCTTAAATTGACATAATGAAGATACAGTATGACATTTCTAAAAAAAGCGCATGACATTGTATTAAATATGAAGATTTATTACACAGACGTTTTTGGTTTGCTAGTCACAAAGTGTTCAACTAAATAAGCATTAGTGTTAAAGTTTAATATATAGCGTGTTGTTTTAAAGAATTCTCTCTTGTCAGATAATAAGGCATTCCAAAAGCGAACTTTTTGTTTCATCTGAACACATACCTGTTTGCGTTGCAGATACAAACATTTTTATGAATTTGAATGATCCATTTTAGATGGGGGATAAACGCCTTATACATATAATGAATGAAGATTGACCATATGCACAATTTGTTTCTCACTTACTTTGTCCGATTTCCGATTGATATATCTGCCACAAATGTTAACCATCAGGCATTATCATCATCATTAATCCTTGTACTGGTTTGCCCGTCGGGAAGAAATGAGAGACGACGATACAAAACTCCTTCTCCAGTCAGGTCTGTTGTGTGCTGTTGAGTGTAATTCATCCATGGGAAGGGATTTCAAGTCCTTTACATTATCCATCCAGCTTTTCTGCTGACGGCCTCGACGTCGATCTCCCTCTAAACCTTATCGTAAACATGTATATTATTTGATTCTCTGCATGTAAGTATTACTAATGTTTATAAATTAATATTTTATCATTTTATAATCAAATAATACCGTTGTGTGGTCTTTGACAATTATTACAAATTTGAAGGGACCTTTTCACGTTTTGGTAAATTTTCAAAACTAAAAGAAATTGTTTCAGAATCGCAAATGTTCGTTGTATTTATGATATTGGTTACGAAACAGTAAAACTGAACAGTTTTCACGCTCTAAAATATTCTTTACATGCATCTTTTGACGATTCAAAAACCTGAAAATTATAAAGCGTTGCAACGCGAAACGATTGAATAATTTCAAGGGTTCTGTTGTTGTTATGTTTTGTGATAATACGAGAATTTCTTGTATAAAGTATAAAAATAAAGTATAAAAAAAGTGGCCTCTGTGCTAGACTTTAATTCAAGGGGTCAGTGTTTCGAGCCCAGTTACTGGAGCTTGTTCGATCCTATGTTAACATCAATTTATCAATATGCAACTTTTAATAACACACTTCAATATCTGCCAAAATCTGTGAAAAAATCCCTTCAATATTTGCAAAACATGACGTTTATTTATGCTTAATATTATATGAAAGTCATTATCGTAACCTTCTTTTTAAATGCACATATTTAAAGATTGATATATTATAAGGCTATGGAGTACCGTGGGACCTATAAGCACACCTTCAACAGAAATGCCTCGACGAGTTCAGCTCGACGGCCGATTCCTCGAAGAAAGACGTTGCCCAATCGCGACCTTCTGCATCATATAGAGAAAAATAAAAACGATTTGACAGTGAATGGATTTACACGTTATTTATATTGTGTAAGTTTTTCAAAATATCGTGTGTTGATATGACATCATATGGACATGTTTTGGTTAGATTCACGGCAGGTTGAAACCCGTTGCTTATACTCTTTTAGAAATATTTTCACAATTAAACTTTTTTGTTTCCTTATAACATGGGCTTTTTACAAAATGACATTAAGCCTTATTTGCGATATAATCGATACTTGGGAAAAATAGACATATCTGAACAACATTGAGTAGGCAAACTTAAACCGGAACATTGAGTAGGTAAACACATACCGGCACAACTTGTGTGCATTCCCGGCCTTTTCAAATTCCTTCAAAAACTTCAGAGTGATACTAGTAAGTACGTTATGTGTAATATGTATGTATAGATTCGTGCTATAAGTTCTGTAATAAAGCCAAACACAAATAGTGATTAATAAAGTCTTGTAGTTAGGATGTTATTAAAATCGTTCATAAAATAAAAGTTGCAGATATGTTAAGAGGTTAACGCTGCAACAATTAATCAAGCAACAAAGCAAAGGTCAAATGCCTGATTAAAACCAATCATCGCCTTGTCAATATATCCAGTTAAGAATGGGTGAAATGAAGAGCTATCGACGACGATTGTTTGTGATTAATTGTCCAAGATCCAATAACAAACGGTAGGGTTTCCTTAGTAAATATATCTTAGTGATTTCCGTCAACATTGTTGTTAAGTGATTCTCTATTTTTTATTTCAGTTTCCTGTTTAGTAAATGCATTGATTATTAACGTTCCCCGGTTATGTATTATTATTATAAAAATAATGATTCTTAAAAAAGCATTCAAGCATATGCGATATCGAAAAATGATCGTGCAATACGTAAACCGCAAATCCCGGTCACACAAATAAAGATCAAACTAGCCTTGTCGAACGAATAATCAACCTGTTTAATGCACATAAGTCTTAAGACGTTTCAATGCAAAGCATGAAAATATTCAATACGGGACGTGTGTAGTATAGGAAAAAAAGATGATATACGCTTGGTCATACCGTATTAGTGTCATAATGACATAATAGGTGTGCTAGCTGTTAACTTACAAGGGTTTCTACCAAATAATACTTTCATACACCTGAACAATACAGGACAAAACATTAAACACAATACTTAAAACTTTTGAACTAGGAACAAAGGAAACAATGGAAATATGTGACGTTAATTCAAACATCGGGCGTTTAAGAATGTCGTGACAACTTAAAGCCAAACACGACTGCTGTAGAGTTATCAAATAACAAATATAGATTTAACACATGCCTTAATTCAACATTTGGCGGTATGTACGTATGTAACAGTAACTTCAGCTGATTTATTTGATGCGTTTGATGTCAATTAAATATAATATATACCGATGCGTTGTCTGTTGTTAAACATATCCCTGCAAGTTCTAGAATATAAGAACGTTCTCTTTATAAAACAGCGGGCTATCGTATCCTTTTAGCCCATGATATTACTGAAGTACGACAATCGTTAATATGTGGATGGATTTATTTGCCTCCATTATGGTCTTCGAAACATTTATAGTGTGTTACATAATCTTGTTTCTGTCAATTAGCGTATCAAAAAACACCAGTTCTCAATATTAACAATGAACCCTGTTTGCAAATATTGTATTTAAAGCGTACAATTGCAGATTGGGAAATTTTAAATTCCCAAGGTTGTGAAAACAATATTTTTTGCGAGTTAAATTCTAATAGCACATTATTTGTAAGAGGTTGATTATTTTCCACTTGCTTGTAACAGAAGTTTAATTGTGCTTTTTTGTTCAGGATATACTTCATAACTTGCATGTGCGTATCAAAAATGATATAACGTTCCATGGATTAGAGTACACAAGCTTGTACTGTGAGTTCTGTTCCATCAGGAAGTTATCCATGATATTGTCGTTGTTTATTTTGTCTTTTGATTGTTACATTTTATTTTGACATTTCAAAACAAATTGAACATATTTATCTATAAGATCTCACAAACCATATGCAACCTTTTCTATGCAAAACAAAACGCCTTCATAAGCCATAATTGATATGTATATATTTATATGTAATGCAATATGCTTTGTATTGTCCTTTTGATCGTCAAGTGAATCTTTCTATTAATACAAGGCTGATTTGTAGATACGGTTCTCTTAACAAACACACAACCGGACTGATCTGTATTCACTATATAGCTCTCGTGCTGAGTATAGGATAAACATGACTGTGGTATTTAACTTGTGTTCACTACCGTTTTTACGATGCTTGTTTCCACTGTTCACAATAACTCAATTTACGGCGATTTTCATTTTTGCATGAAAGGTAATGATAACAACGTATTTCTGCAGTTTGAGTAAAGAAATTATAGTTGCCCCGTCTTTAGCATGCTTAAAATTAAGTGGATATCAGCAATAAAGTGACTTATGTAGTGAAATGTTAACTTTTAATTTTGAACATTTGAACACAATAACTCTTGTTTTTTGTTAATAAATAGATGCACATACATTAATTTACAGATTGTCATACGTATTAACTATAAATCGAATGAACCAATTTTTCGAGACCGATTGCAAACAATTTGTCTATTTGAAAAGTTAAAAATGTCCACCATCACAAAAATTAATGACTGTATCATTCGTATATAATTCTGCTTATTCATTCTACATTTATAAACCTAGTCAATATGTGAGATTTAATATACGGAGTATTGTTCACAAAATACCCAGCAGGTATGTTCAGAATAAATTGCATTGCCTGGTTACTATTAGTTTTATATTTTCCACAAGGCGTCACTTTCCTCCTATCGATACGACGTGTGATCATGTTTGTGATTTTTATATAATTGATAAAGTGTACTTATTATGAGCACACATTTTGAAAGAAATCATTTGACAAAGTAGATAAAGAAGACGACAATTGTGCATTAATTTAAGATTGCAATTACTCCTCAATTGTTAATTTAATTCCAACTTTAATATGATTGAAGAAAGGAAAATATTCAAATGTATTAAACTAAATACTATTTGCTTGATATAATTTATATCCCCTTTTAAAACCCACGACGCAGCTTAAAAATAAATTTATATCAATAGCAGCACAAAACCAATGTGTTAGAGTTACATTGGCGTTTTTGTGATAATGCGTTACATATAGCAATACAAAGTGCAATCGTTCGTGGAAATCAACCACCAGACGATGTTTATTTAGAAGCCACTACGAATTGTTATTATATTTATGTTATTTGTTCGCGGTTTCGTTTACTACAGAATCAATGTAATTATGTAAACAATCAACTGACAAGTGAGGTTAACTTTTTGCAAACATAGCCACAGCTGCCCGATAGTAAATAGTTATTAATCGCGGTATCATTCAATTCTAGCCTCTCCAACTTAATATCTTCATAGAGCAAACATTCGAACAAGCCAATCGTCATAATCTTTTTGCGTATCCCAAGCTTAGACTTTTTACACATCTAACATATTGCGTTCAAAATTTGTAACTGGTGACACTCTTTCTTAAGAACGAAAACAAAGACGACGACCAAACGCAGTATGACTGTGTTACTCCTTTGCTGGTGTAATACATTATATATGTTGTTGTGCGAAAAAATAGGTACCTTAATAGTTATGATAATGTTCGCAAATAGACATAAGTAGTCGGCCCTGATAATACAATATTATTCAACGACAAACGCCAAACAGTTTAACTACGCAATTTATTTTCTTATAGGTTTGGCATAATAATTTCAAGGCTGGGATCAATTGTGATATACAGGTTTCCCCGAGAACGGCGGGAAATTTTAGTACATAATGTCTATCCCCCGGGACAAGCGGGAAGTGTGTTCGTGGAAACTATGCCTATACATCACTTTTATTCGTTATCCTAAAATGTTGTTTTTTTTTCAAGGCCAGAGTAAAAACCAGAGATAAAACTTCACTGAAGATAAAATAACTCTGGAAAACTGTACCCGAAAACAACCAACATTAACAAAAGTTTACTGATCAAAGTCTAGCAAATTCTCTAAAACTGGTACAGTCAATTACGCAGGAACCTGTCGTCGGGGGCCGAATAAGTAGACCATTGGGCAGACTGACAGTGTGCCGTACGCTGTTTAGTCCCAGCCATGAAGATGTGGGTTTCTAATGGAGCTCGTTATTCTCAACAACACTAGAATATAACAAAAATCTGGCATCGTGTTACAATAAAAAATTAAGTCGGAGGGTGGGTGGTAAATGTAAACTTGTAAACCATAGCGTGACCTACCCTGTGATGCGACAAGCTAGTAAAAGAGCGTCAATTTGCACAGGCAGTGGTTTTATACTTAGTGGACGAGTCTATATGTTAGAGTAGACTGGGTAGGATGGGTTATAAAATTGAGGTTTAGGTTTCGGCGATCCCTTAGGAAAATAGCGTTTGCGTTGAATAAGACAGTTTATTCCTGAGCGAATAAACATTATTACAGTCGTTCATGTTTCAGTACCATATTGTGTTGAATAGATCAAAGACCTATAGATTACACAGATTGGAAACTCTCCTCTTCGCGATAGCGATATGCGATAATATCTAACGGCGGACGCGGGTCACGTGACATTGATTTTGAAGATGCCGGTGTACCTGTAGATTCTTCCCTGTTCCAGCTACTGTCGGCCATTTTGTTATAAAGCAATCAATTATTCTTCGTAATTAGTCGTCAATATTTGTTGTCGTAGGGTATTCTGAGTATGATCTGGTAGTTTATATTATATTGATATTGTTATTAACAATCTTAATATGTTAATTAGTGTTTTTAGCGCTCGGTTGTCAGTTTGCAGAGCAATGAATGTCTGAAAGCGCAACGTTACGAACTTCGCGTAGTGAGCAAAGTCGGTCGCCGAAAAAAGACATATTGAATATTTTTTGTGTGAATAAAAATAAGTATTTATTTTCTGTGTTGATAATACTTTAGGTTTTGGTAGTTATTATTCTAATTAATTATTAATTTATCGGAATTTGAAAGAGAACACTGGATTCGTTCATTTTCGATAATTTTTGAAAAATTGGAAGGCCCGAAGCATTTTTTTTAAACATCTTCATTAAGCATCACATATTGATAACGTAAGATTTTTATGCTAGGTGAGATGTTAATCTTTGTATGATTTATAAAAAGTAGACGAAATGAGGTATTTTAAAGGATTTTGCCTGTGTACAATTTGTACTATTTTATACTGTTATTCCATTCAATCATTTTTCACACCTGTCGCCATAGTGGTTTGTTTCTTTTTGACAAACTTTTCTATTTCTCATCCCATATCGTTGAAGTAAGATTTTTATGCTAGGCAAGATGTTAATCTAAGTATAGATTTAAACAAACCAGAAGAAAATAATCAATTTAAAGTATATGGCCTTATACAATGTTGGTACAATTTTAAGCTCTTTTCTTCTGTTGTACAAGATTGCTGTCAAACGTGTTTGTGTTCTTTTTGATAAACTTTTTCATTTTTCATCCTAAATAGATTAAGTCAGATTTTTATGCTTGGTGATATGTTAATCTATGTATGAATAAACAAAACTGGAGGAAAATGTTCATTTTAAAGGATTTTGGCCTTGTACAAAGATGGTACAATTTTAAGCTCTTTTACCCTATTATACACACATGTCGTCAAAGGTGCTTTGGTTCATTGTGAAAAACTTCGTCATTATTCACCTCAAATCGAAGAAATAAGATTTTTATTCTGGGCAATATGTTTATCTTGGTATGAATAAAAAACAAGATGAAAGTACAATGTATGGGTTTAAATTCTCATTTAATATCTTGTATTAGTATTACCAGTTTTCCTGTCAATGTTACACATGCAAGTTAATATACAAACATATTTTAAAAGATAGCTGTGAGATTACTATTAAAGCACAAACAAAAGCTGTGAGATGACTATAATTCGCCGGCCGCGGCCACTGATCACACAATTAAAATCAATCAACAACGCAAACTGATAATTGAAGTAAGGATCCCTTCTTTTAATTAATTCTCAAGAATAAAGAAAAAACACACAAAGCATCTTTTTCAGTTCGCTGATTGATCCGACGATTAACACGCGCGTGAAATGTAACATGTTTTTTTTCTTTTCGCGAAATCCTAGCCCACGATACTGAAAGCTTAATTTAATTACCAAAAGAAAAAAACTGGATTACAAACAAAACTTTAATAACCTATAACTCATGAATAAGATCTAAATAAAAAGAGAATTAAACAATTGAAAAAATCTACGCAATCAATATTGAAATAAGTCTAACTGAAACCGTTTTTTGATCGAATGATCATAGCATTTAGTATTGTTCGACCATGGTCTATACGTGACTGTAACGGTAGCTAACGGGAACGCAATCTCTAGTTTGGAAACGCTTGAATATGAAATGCGATCAGGCACTTTAATGACGAAAAATATTTTATATTGAAAATTGAAATCCGATCTATGTATTACCAAAACAGCAACAGCGTGGCTTCGACGCACTTGGTTATACTAAGTAAAAATATGTACTTAATTATTTTAGATCCGTAAATAGAATGTGATGTTTTACAACGAAATGCTGTAGTATGACACTTGATATTTAAATGTGGCATTGTTTCTTTTCAATGATGATACTTTTCTTGTGCACGACTCACCTTTTTATATATGTTAACAGTTGGCAAGACATTTCAAAGTGCGTCAATCAAATTGTCAATTAGAGATTGACAAAGGACTATTAAGACAATGAGGTGAAGTGGTTTTACTTTTGACCTCAAGTTATGATTTTGTCCTTTAACCTGGAAGGTAGCTTTGCAAGACATTTCGTCTCAGATAGATGAGCACATTTTTTTCACATTATTTCGAAATCTTTCAATGCATGGTAAGTAAAAATCCGGACAATTTTCTGCACATGATTGGTGGCAATGTCTTATATACCTATTCGTTTGATAATATTCAAATAGCACCAACAGTGTTGAAAGCGTCGTTTTTTCTCGTATGGTTAAGAAGAATATTTCATATGTTGTACATGTTGTCCCCTCTATCAACCGGAATAATTACTCACATAAACATTTAAGTTCATGTTCAATTCTTCACAAACGTATCGATTGCTGTATGGTTTGATGGGTCCTTTCAAACTTCTTTAAAATCTGCATAAATGTATATTTCTTCAAAATCTAAACTATTTTTATGTTTCAATAAACGGGGTTTTCAGGGGTTTACACACGGGCTGGACATAATGTAAACACGCCATTAAGAATTTAATTTTTCAAATAGCTCAAATTATTAAAATACATTTACAAAAATATTTACAGCATAAAATACAGTTTTTTCTTGCAGCTGCACTTGCCGATATCTTAAAGTACAAGAATAAATCCTTGAACACGTCTCAAATCGGGACAAAATGTCACGTTGCGTGAAGCATAACCGTGCGGTACACAAGGGAGCTTTGAACAAGAACACAGCCTTATTAAATAAAGTAATAAAGTCTGATGCATTTCACATAGCCATAAGTAGCATAAACATCTGTTTTTTATTCATACGTTGAAATTTTCAAGAAAAAATGTTTTAAAAAGATAATCGAAAAAAGCACCACTTGGCGTTTAATTTGGAAAAGTCATTGCAGATCTAACACGTCTAACACATGAGTGTGTTAGTATGTATATTATCATACGTGTTCTAATTTTTAACTTTTAAGGCATAATTTATCAAGTTCTGTCTTTTGAAACAAAACCTATGCGAAGGTCGTGTCTTTATTTACAAATCGCTTCGCAAAAAAATCAATACAATGAATTATGCGTTTCAAAGGGGAATTGTCCCGGTTTAAAAAAAAACATAATAATCCATCTTAATAACGTTCATGTAAAATAAGGTCGTGCTAAATAAATGAAAAAACTTCCGAAAGTCAAGAGCGCTTTTTCTAAGAATCTGCAACATCTAATTTCCCTGACTCGAATCATTCTCATGAACTACGTCGTTTGCAAACAATGTGTATTAATGGCGTGATGAGCAAATTATACGGTTGCTTTAAGCAATTGATGGGCTTAGAGACATTCAAACAGATCAGTATAATAAATGTAATGGATTTAGTGAGGAGGTCATAAAACCATATTCTACGTCATCCCATTAGTGCATTTGTCGATGGATTTATTGACTTTAAAGTCAATACTCGACGGAACGATGACGATAATGCGACAGCACTACTACAGTACGATGACCTTACAACAATACTTCCAAAGTCGAGTTTCAACTTTAACATCTGCAGTCTTTCGGTATGTATGGTTATGATAACACAACGGCAATGCGTAATAGTAATATTTATCCTTAAACCATGAACGGGGAGCATGGTCTTTTCTGGTTCAAATGAATTTGACGAGAAAGAAGCCTTGTTATGGCATTCATCGCAAGGATACAATACCCAAACATTGAGGCAAAGTTCATATCAACTAGCCATGACACAGACGTATACAACACACAAAATCAAAACAAACTAGACTGTAGACAGATAATTCAGTTCATTATGTACTGAAACCGATTTAAAGAAGTCAAAAACCTCACACTTGGCCCAGATAATTAATAAAACATGTAAATGTACATAAAAATAAACCTCATGGCATCGCAATTCAACTTTGATAGCTGCAAAAATAACACCATTTACCTTTTTCAATCGTTTTAGGATGAAATGAAAAAGAGATTATTAACTACATCTCGTCTTGGATATAAGCATAGTTTTAGAGATGTAATTTACCATAAAGTGTAGGGTTGAGCAACTCGGGAAGAAGTCGCAATAAGAAGAACAAAAGCGAAATTTAAAATATTGGTTTCGTATCTCTATCTTTAGAATTTTACAGCCGATAACAAATAACATATTATCATTAAACGAAACATAACGCTAAACGCCCCAGGTGACCTGCGTACGTCAGCAAGAGTAAAATGTCTTCGATGGCGACGTGATACCATACAGCGATTGGCTGTAGCATAAAGCATGTTTAATATGTCCTGATTATGGTCAGCAGTTATATAAGTTGTGTTATTCAAACCTGTTTGTGTTGTTTAATCGCATAGCTTCTTGTTGGCTTATATAAGTTAAATTACAAATATGTACATGATGTATGTAACATGCTTAAAAATAAATGAACCATTTCCAATGTTCGTAAATAATTGAGCATATGTGTTAAAAGATTGCGTTCCCGTTAGCTATCGTTACAGCCACGTATAGACCATGGTCGAACATGATTCAATTACCAGTTGTTGTCATACAGATTTATACATACAAGCATTCATTCTTTCAAAACTGTAGTATTTCTCTAAAAAAAGGCAAACGATCATTGCGATGAAAATAAAAAAAGGCATTTTAGCTCGCGGACAATTAAAAAAGCGCTTACCTGGAGCGAAAAGCCTGATTTTAGGGAAATAGTTTAAGAGCATTAGTGGCGGTTTAAGAAAACGTATTAACACATTAAACATACATACTTAATTTGTATTATGGTGTTATGTTTTATTACTGATTTTGTTAACATCTTACGTCTTTCTGCATATAGTTTATCTATTCAACACAATATGGTACTGAAACATGAACGACTGTAATAATGTTTATTCGCACAGGAATAAACTGTCTTATTTAACGCAAACGCTATTTTCCTAAGGGATCGCCGAAACCTAAACCCCAATTTTATAACCCATCCTACCCAGTCTACTCTAACATATAGACTCGTCCACTAAGTATAAAACCACTGCCCGTGCACATTGACGCTCTTTTACTAGCTTGTCGCATCACAGGGTAGGTCGCGCTATGGTTTACAAGTTTACATTTACCACCCACCCTCCGACTTAATTTTTTTATTGTAACACGATGCTTGCCATATTTTTTTTATATTCAAGTGTTGTCGAGAATAACGAGCTCCATTAGAAACCCACATCGTCATGGCTGGGACTAAACAGCGTACGGCACACCGTCAGTCTGCCAAATGGTCTACTTAGTTCGGCCCTCCGACGACAGGTTCCTGCGTAATTGACTGTACCAGTTTTAGAGAATTTGCTAGACTTTGATCAGTAAACTTTTGTTAATGTTGGTTGTTTTCGGGTACAGTTTTCCAGAGTTATTTTACCTTCAGTGAAGTTTTATCTCAGGTTTTTACTCTGGCCTTGAAAAAAAAAACATTTCAGGATAACGAATAGAAGTGATGTATAGGCATAGTTTCCACGAACACACTTCCCGCTTGTCCCGGGGGATAGATATTATGTACTTAAATTTCCCGCCGTTCTCGGGGGAACCTGTATATCACAATTGATCCCAGCCTTGAAATTATTATGCCAAACCTTTAAGATAATAAATTGCGTAGTTAAACTGTTTGGCGTTTGGCGTTGAATAATATTGTATTATCAGGGCCGAATACTTATGTCTATTTGCGAAAATTATCGAGACTATTATGGTACCTATTTTTTTCGCACAACAACATATATAATGTATTACACCAGCAAAGGAGTTACACAGTCATACTGCGTTTGGTCGTCGTCTTTGATTTCCGTTCTTAAGAAAGAGTGTCACCAGTTTCAAATTTTGAACGCAATATGTTAGATGTGTAAAAAGTCTAAGCTTGGGATAAGCAAAAAGATTATCACGATGTGCTTGTTCGAATGTTTGCTCTATGAAGATATTAAGTTGGAGAGGCTAGAATTGAACGATACCGCGATTAATAACTATTTACTTTCGGGCAGCTGTGGCTATGTTTGCAAAAAGTTAACCTCACTTGTCAGTTGATTGTTTACATAATTACATTGATTCTGTAGTAAACGAAACCGCGAACAAATAACATAAAATATAATTACAATTCGTTGTGGCTTCTAAATAAACATCGTCTGGTGGTTGATTTCCACGAACGATTGCACTTTGTATTGCTATATGTAACGCATTATCACAAAACGCCAATGTAACTCTAACACATTGGTTTTGTGCTGCTATTGATATAAATTTATGTTTAAGCTGCGTCGTGGGTTTTGAAAGGGGATATAAATTATATGAAGGAAATAGTATTAGTTTAATACATTTGAATATTTTTCTTTCTTCAATCATATTAAAGTTGGAATTAAATTAACATTTGAGGAGTTAATTGCAATCTTAAATTAATGCACAATTGTCGTCTTCTGTATCTACTTTGTCAAAAGATTTATTTCAAAATGTGTGCTCATAATAAGTACACTTTATCAATTATATAAAAAACACAAACATGATCACACGTCGTATCGATAGGACGAAAGTGACGCCTTGTGGAAAATATAAAACTAATAGTAACCAGGCAATGCAATTTATTCTGAACATACCTGCTGGGTATTTTGTGAACAATACTCCGTATATTAAATCTCACATATTGACTAGGTTTATAAATGTAGAATGAATAAGCAGAATTATATACGAATGATACAGTCATTAATTTTTGCGATGGTGGACACAATTAACTTTTCAAATAGACAAATTGTTTGCAATCGGTCTCGAAAAATTCGTTCATTCGATTTATAGTTAATACGTATGACAATCTGTAAATTAATGTATGTGCATCTATTTATTAACAAAAAACAAGAGTTATTGTGTTCAAATGTTCAAAATTAAAAGTTAACATTTCACTACATAAGTCACTATATTGCTGATATCCACTTAATTTTAAGCATGCTAAAGACGGGGCAACTATAATTTCTTTACTCAAACTGCAGAAATACGTTGTTATCATTACCTTTCATGCAAAAATGAAAATCGCCGTAAATTGAGTTATTGTGAACAGTGGAAACAAGCATCGTAAAATCGGTAGTGAACACAAGTTTAATACCACAGTCACGTTTATCCTACACTCAGCACGAGAGCTATATAGTGAATACAGATCAGTCCGGCTGTGTGTTTGCTAAGAGAACCGTATTTACAAATCAGCCTGGTACGAATAGAAAGATTCACTGGACTATAAAAAAGACTAGACAAAGCATTACATATATATATATATATATATCAATTATGGCTTATGAAGGCGTTTTGTTTTGCAGAGAAAAGGTTGCATTTGGTTTGTGAGATCTTATAGATTAATATGTTCAATTTGTTTTGAAATGTCAAAATAAAATGTAACAATCAAAAGACAAAATAAACAACGACAATATCATGGATAACTTCCTGATGGAACAGAACTCACAGTATAAGCTTGTGTACTCTAATCCATGGAATGTTATATCATTTTTGATATGCACATGCAAGTTATGAAGTATATCCGGAACACAAAAGCACAATTAACCTTCTGTTACAAGCAAGTCGAAAATAATCAACCTCTTACAAAGGATGTGCTATTAGAATTTAATTCGCAAAAAATATTGTTTTCACAAAACCTGGGCATTTATAATTTCCCAGTCTGCAATCGTACGCTTTAAATACAATATTTGCAAACAGGGTTCATATTGAGAACTGGTGTTTTTTGATACGCTAATTGACAGAAACAAGATTATGTAACACACTATAAATGTTTCGAAGACCATAGTGGAGGCAAATAAATCCATCCACATAATAACGATTGTCGTACTTCAGTAAGATCATGGGCTAAAAGGATACGATAGCCCGCTGTTTTATAAAGAGAACGTTCTTATATTCTAAAACTTGCAGGGATATGTTTAACAACAGACAACGCATCGGTATATATTATATTTAATTGACCTCAAACGCATCAAATAAATCAGCTGAAGATACTGTTACATACGTACATACCGCCAAATGTTGAATTAAGGCATGTGTTAAATCTATATTTGTTATTTGATAATTCTACAGCAGTCGTGTATGGCTTTAAGTTGTCACGACATTCTTAAACGCCCGATGTTTGAATTAACGCCACATATTTCCATTGTTTCCTTTGTTCCAAGTTCAAAAGTTTTAAGTATTGTGTTTTATGTTTTGTCCTGTATTGTTCAGGTGTATGCGTATGCTAAAATATAGCAATGCGTAATACATAGTATTGCTTACATTTTTATTTCTTTACTTCCTATTTATGTGAATGGATAAGTGTTACAATCATGTAGATGTAAATGCTTACATTTGATATTAAAATCAAAGCAATTATCATATTGATCTATGTTAAAATTATGTGAAAATCTTGTTCAAAATTAAACGTATTCATTGAAAACTGCTGTTATTAATAGGAAACATAATATTTGATAAAGAATCATACGTGTTCAATCAAGAATATCATTCAGACAAGCGAGTTTGATTTATTAAAACAACTGTTTTTCAACATCATATACTATTAATAAATCGCAAACAGTGTGGAAATATCCCACCTATAGTTTGATAGAGTCTCACATTCTCGCCATCGTACTATCGCATTCTCGCCATCGTATTGTCGCACTGTCGTAATCGTATTGTCGCATTGTCGCCATCGTACTATCGCGTTCTCGCATTCTCGCCCTCTGGATTTTAATGTGTAACCACGATGGCATTAACGGTTTACCGTAGTTAACATAAATGTGTTACAGTTTGACGTATTAAAGGTTATTGCAGTCATAACAAGAGTTGACAAGTGACTGGCATCTATCAGTATTGTGTCAAGGGCCTTAGCCCGTCGATAAATGGTGAGAACGAATTCAGTGTAGTACATTTTTTATGACCAAACTATTTTTGAACATTTGCGTAAAAGTAAATATTCTTTTCCACTGCCTTAACTGAACACAGTCATCCTTATTAAAGGTACTGTCAACCACGACAACGAAGAAAAGAAAAGTTGTAAAATACCGTATTTTTACAATTATTAGTTTATATTGATTCAAATATCACGACTGGTATATTACATTACTTGAAAAAAAGTTGTTAAGATTTCATATTTTCAGAATATTCGGTAATAAATTTTACTGGGTATGTCTACAAGGCTACTATACCAGTTAACTATAAATAACGCCAGTAGATTGATCATCATCGTCGTCACCCCCTGTACGTCGATAATCCAAACTGAGTTGGATATTTCAAACTGAAGAAAAAAAGTCGACCGAAACTGAAACTGAAACTGAAAGGTAATTGATTATTTTATCATTTCTGCTAGTTTAGTAACTATAAGGACGTAATTATTCTACACATGTGATAATGAATGTCTGACACACACATGCTTTTTGAGTTTTGCAATGATTTAATAGTTTTCTTGTAAAAAAGATAAATGTGTCTTCGGAAAATGCTAATTTTCACGAAATGCAACCTATGTGTTAAATTATTTACACGTTAATTGACAAAAGAGCGAACGAAACTGTAACAGAGATATGCCGATTATATCATGAATGTCCTATAGAAATTTACTTTTAACACCTAGTGTGTATCTGTGTTAAAATCATGTGTTTGCCGGACGGGTATAAAAACTTATGGATAAATCCAAACTGATATGAACATTTCTGTGGATAATAACCAAACTCAAAATGGATAATTCACAAACTGCGATGTTTTGAACATGTTTTCCAGAGATATTATTCTTTGAAAACAACTATGTATAACCCAAAACTCACACGATGTGTATAATGGAATATAAAAAATACTTTCAACGAACATCAACATTCATTTATTTGTTATTAGTGAAATCAATTTCAAGGGAACTTGCATATATATATATATATATATATATATATATATATATATATATACAATTGAGATAAGAAGCAAAATAAGTATGTGAGATTTGCATTCCACGTACACAGCGATGAAATAACACGTGTTCCATGTCACTTTGGATAGCATGAAAAGCATTGAAATTTAAACATGTCCCTACTTATTATTTAATCACTTGATTTAAAGGGATTCGAGTCGACACTGCAGGTTAAAGTGGCAGTTGCCCCGCTGATTCATGTAATTGTCACCATACTAGACTCATTTTGATTAACTTTTTCCATCACTTTAATAACGCCATTTTTAATAGTGATTTGCTGATGTTGTTCATCTATGTTTTGTGGAGTAATATCAGCATATATTTTTGTCCGATGACCTAATGTGCCGGTTGTTTTATCTAAGGTAAGTTCTCTAATTTTTTATATTTCTACGCTATGATGATTGTTTAACAATGTGCTAAAATGCTTTTGTTCTCAGCAATTACATTAATCTCGAAATATTTTACAAGAGTGTTCATTTTACATAGATCTTTACATAAAGACATCTTGCACTTTGGTCATTATCCATCGACTTCCTAATGTTAGTTTGGAATTATCCATACACTAGTTAGGTCATTATCCAATTTGTATATTCTTGTCCCAAACAAATACGAATATATTGCGTTTTGAGCATTTATGCCAAACAAATTTTGTTCATATATATATGAAAGGTTAATACATAAGTCAAAGCATTAAAACATTAAAAAATCGATTATAATTGTTTTTTGGCCTGAAACTTTCGACAATTTCCTTTACTTTTTCCAGATTTTCAAAAATATTCATTTTATTTCTACGTAATTGTTTTTAATTGTCATGGGTTTATTAGTGCAATGTTTCCGGCAAATAACATTTTATCAAAGAGAAACGTTTATTATGTCACAACTTGCCTTAAATAAACGTGTTCTTAGAAATAAATGATTAGAGTCTTTATTTCTGTCGCCATTTTTTCTTCAGTTTGAAATATCCTACTCAGTTTGGATTATCGACGTACAGGGGGTGGTCATGTGGTAAACCCAGGAATGCAAATTGTGCATGCCTAGTGAATTGTATATATTGTATATATAAAATGATCAATCTACTTGCCTTATTTAAAGTGTGTATATCGTTATGTCACCTATTTTCGCGATGTATTTTCAATTTCACATAGCGAAATTTTATTACCGAATATAGACCGTTCCATAATCGATAAATTGACCGCCGCCATATTGTCAGTCACGTGACTGTCCGCCATTACACTGCTGCTAACTTGTGCGAGTCTGCGATTCCAAAAGCTAAAGACGTATAGAATACCCGCTTCACCGTTGTCGGATAAATAAATCACTTAATGAATTAATGTGAGGCGATTATCACATTTTTGTTGTTTAAATGATTGTTTGAAGTTGAGATTGATTGTTACAAATAAAATGTTTAAAATGCTTTCGTGTATTTGTTTTTTTATCTGTAATCAAGTGGTAATCATCGGCGAAAATTTGCCGGTTCAGTCGCTCATACTATGTCTTTGATTAGACTTGTTACTTTTAACGTTTCACAAACAATTCACGCATGTATTGTTGTGTTGATTTTAATAGCCGAACATCAAGCAGATTATATTTTAATTAATACTTATAAAAGATTATCGCGCAATTAATTACCGCTAATTGTTTGTAATTGATCTAATTTGGTAAAAATCTACATTCCGAAATCATTACATACTATATTAAGTATGATATTTTTGATACGCCTTCCATTATTTTTCTTGTTCTTACTGATATCAGAGATAAAAAATTGTGGTTTGGATTTATATTTATTTTTTAGATGGAATTTTGTCACGTTAAAAAACGAGCTTTTTATCATGAGAGAGTGATATTGATCTTGACGACCTTTTATGTGATTATTCGGAAGATGAAGAGAATGCGATCTATGTGATATATCTATATTTTCATCTTTGAATCATTTAACAGCTATAAAGCTAAAAATACTAAAAATTGTATTTTATAGGTCTTTGAAGTAACGCAAAACATATGGATAACGACACCAAATGTTTAGTCAATTAATCCACACAAACAATCTCCGATAAAAAAAACACCAAAATAATATTTCAAAAATATATTATTAAGCGCCAAACGAATTTATTAATACATTTATTTGCAACTTTAAAAACGCGGAATAAGCATCAAATTAAAGATTATCTGAAGACTGAAAGGCCGACAATTTGACACAATAAAGAGCTCTATGCATAAGCCGTAATATTTTTTTTGCAGAAAAGCTTCAATAAATTACAATAGTTATACATCTAATTATAAAAATTTAATTATCAATGGCATGAGAACGCTAGTGTGATAAATAAATGAGTGTTAGAAAGTGTAAGGAGTGCTTTGAAAATAAACATACTACAGAGCCATATTAAAAGCAAAGGACATGACAGTATTTACATGTAATTTTAATTTGATGGGTTTTGTACAAAGAATGACGCTATTGAGGAATATTAACATACAACTGAAAAAACACAACTTCATATGATGCAAATTGAACTGTGTACTCATGTATATTGAAAACTCGTTACTAGTGAGTATGAGTGACACATATCTAACATTTTAACACACATATATTTATATACATATATATATTTTTAAATATTTTTACCTCTGTTTGGTGTCAAATGTTATTTATTGTTTTATGATATCGTTCGTGCATTGCCGTAACATCAAATCTTCATACGGAATGACGTAGTTTTAATTAACCGATACCCGCTAAATACGTTAAATGTTTTATTTTTATATATTTTTTTAATACTTTACTTTACATAAATTAAACGGGCTAGTATCTTTACGGTGTACAATTTCTGACATTCTATATAAGACATAACTTTTAATTTGTAAAATATGTAACATATCTTATTTACGCAACTGTTAAGTATGTCGGAGGTAAATTATCTTACCTAATGACTGCTTAATACTACCAGGAAGATGAGACATGGTGGCATCATCAATTGTGTTTAATGACCAGACTGCCATCTGCCACCCAGTGTGGTTTATAACACCATGTGGTTAGTTAAGTCTGGACAATATCTGATCAAAACGAGATAATCGGATTATGCGGAACAAAGGGGCAATTAAACACTGGAATTCAAAGGCATACACGATTTAAAGATTGATGCAAATAATCAAATGAAAAATATTGCATTTAATTTAATTAAATGCTTTTTTTAATGTGTCAATGTGTTAGTTTTCCAAGACAACCAAGACCATGTAATGACGGCCTTAGAATTTAGAAAGAAATTCATCCGTTGAATAATCGGTGCTCACTTATATATGTTACCGATTGTTAAGCAGCAGTGTAATGGCGGACGCGGAGAGAATTCAGGGGAGATAATTATGTAATGACTTAATTATGGAACGGTCTATACTGAAAATATGAACTTTTTTCAAGTAATGTGATATACCAGTCGTGATATTTAAATCAATATAAACTAATAATTGTAAACAATACAGTATTTTACAACTTTTCTCTTCTTCGTCGTCGTGGTTGACAGTTCCTTTAATGCTTTATTAATCCAAATTATAGGGGAACGCCAGATTTAATTGTTGAAAGTATAAGTATTCGCGGGTAACGCTTGTCTTTGTGGCGTATTTTCTATAGTCTTTTTGCGATGCATATCGTCTTCGTAGACCTTACATTTACAATAAGGAAATAAAATACCATAATTCGGATGCGAAATTTCAAGGTGAATCATACATTTCCTAGATTCTGCTTTGTGTAAATAGTTATAGATGTGGACATACTGCGTAATTGACTAAATGTTAAGGGTATAAGTATTATTATTAAATCATACAAGCAATTTATATTTTCCGGAGTTTTGCCGTTATTCAGATACTTGTTAAAACAATTGAAGATACAAAAGCCCTATTATTGAAAATGTAAACGATTCTTTATTTATTCCACTCATAAACAAATTTGGTAACGTTGGGTAAGCAAAACTTAAAAAATGTGTTATACACCGTGTATAATAAACAGCAGTGGTGAGCATGGTACGATATGTACGTACAACAACAGTGGTGATATGTTTAACCGTTTATGTTTTATAACAGTGGTAAGTATGGTACGCTGTATATTCTTAACACCATTTGAGAGTATGGTACAAAGTGCATGTTTACCAACAGTGGTAAGTATGGTACGCTGTGTATTTTTAACACCATTGGAGAGTATGGTACACCGTGTACGTTTAACAACATTGGTGGCTTTGGTTCACTGTGTACGATTTACACCATTTGTGAGTATAACACACTGTGAACGTTTAACACCAATCTTGAGTATGGTATAATGTGTACGTTTAATATCAGTGGTGAGTATGGTTAAACTTTTACATTTAACGACAGCGGTTAGTATTATACACTTTGTTCGTTTTACATCAGTGGTGAGTATGTTACGCTGTGTTTTGTTTTACAGCAGTGGTGAGTATGTAACGCTATGTTTTGTTTAACAAAGATGGCGAGTATGGTAAAATGTTTACGTTTCATTACAGTTCTGATTATAGTACACTGTGTACGTTTAACACCATTGGTAAGTATGGTACACTGGGTATGCTTCATAACAGTGGCGAGTATGGAACACTGTGGACGTTTAAAACAGTGCTGATTATGGAAAAATGTGTACGTTTTACACTAGTGGTGAGTATGGAACAATATGTATGTTTAACAAAAGTGGTGATTAGTGTACACTGTGTACGTTAAACAACAGTATAGAGTAGTGTACACTGTTGGCGTTCAACACGATTGGTGAGTATTGTACAATGTGTCCGTTAAATAACAGTGGTCAGTATGGTACACTGTGTACGTTTCATAACAGTGCTGAGTATGTTACACTGTATACGTTTCATAACAGTGCTGAGTATGGTACACTGTGTCCGTTTAACAAAATTGGTGAGTATAATGCATTATGTTTAATAACAGTGATCAGTATGGTTCGCCGTGACCGTTAAACACTAGTGGTGAATATTGTACACTTTGTACGTGTAATAGCATGGGTGAGTATGGTACACTGTGTGTGGTCAACACCATGTATCAGTATGGTACAATGTGTATGTTTAACAACAATGATGTGTTATATACACTGTTAATCATCTACAGAACAGAACAGAACATAACATAACAGCTTATTTAGTAAATCAAGGCCTCCGGCCCACAATACATAGCATAATAACATATTATATAATATAATTTCAGTGTTGTGTCCATGATACATAACACAAAAACATCAAATAATATTGTTTCAAAAGTTGTGTAATTTCAAAAGCGTAATCACATGATTACGATAGATAAGTTGAGCGGTCACTATAAGAGTTAAATTACTTAATACTTAAGTAATTAATTTGTAAGTATTTGAGCGGCTGAGCAACTCTATTAACCGCGTCATACGAAAAAGGGTCTTTTTCCAAAGGCGAATGTCCAGGTTCGTCTGAACTCATATGACATAAGACCCGTTTTCGCAATACGTGGCTCAGTTTTAAACGCACGTCTAATAGCATGACAACAGTACTCGTATAAATGCAACAGAAAACTCTTGATAACAATTACAATGATTATGAACAATAAAAACAAGTTGGAATCATTCATGTTATCTGAATTAATCTGTCAAAAATATTTTTGTATTGTTTTATTAGTAACAAAACTAATATTATAAACACGAAAACTAGGCTTTTCAATGCGGACACACAAGTATATTTATGCGTACAGAACACGATAGCATAATATAATACATTTTCAGGGTTGTGCCCATGATTCATAACACAATAATATAATATAATACAATTTCAAAAGTTGTGCCATATGTTGTTGTTTTTTAAATAAATATAATATCATACGTAAGTGTGTATCGCCTGTAAAAGATGGAAAAGGTAACAAGTTAGTTTCCTAATGATGTTATCATTATTTGAAGACATGATTTTGTCAAAATCGGTTAATGTCTCTCCAGATGAATACCACGAATATATATATAAATTCATAACATTCCAATACTTATCACAATTAAAAAAGGCGTGGTATTCGCAATCAATTATTTCGATATCGCCATTTGAACAATGTGTACATAAACGTGATTCAAATGGTAAGTTTCAATGTTTACCAATAGGAAGGCGGTCAAACTTGTTTCTAAGATGCATTACATAAATAGTATCAATTACGATAGTTTAGAATTTGTTATGTATAATATTTTCAATTTGATATACAGTATCCAATACGCTCTTTGTAAACTTAACTTAATCATATAAACATGAATATAAGGCTAACAATAATTGCCATTTTAATAAGAAAACGTAATGGTGACGTGCGTCAGTGCATCCGTTAATATTTTCTGCAAACATCATCTCCTTAAACGTTTGCAGAATTGTTCGAACATCACACAACTGCTGAACGCATAGTCTTTGAAGAAAATTAATCAATTTCGTTTTGTATTGTGTCAAGGGCCCACAAGTGTTTTAGTGTTTTTTTTTAATATCCTCTACTGAAACCACATTGTGCAGAGTTTTGATATTTATAACGTAACGTCGTAGTGTGGTCCTGTAAAAAGCATGCCCAAAGTATTCCCTTTGGGTAATAACTGCTCACAATTCAGGTGACAACGGTTTTACGTTGACGTACTTGTATCTTCTTGTCTTAAACCTGAAAGTTTTCATATTTTGTATTTTGCGTAATCTATCAGTCCTCCACACAAATTGTTTACATCACGCCCTATGTATCCCCCGTTTTATTTTTTCGAGTGTTTGCATCTTCAAATCACAAGGCGTTCTTAGTTCGTATGTAGCAACATATTGAAGTACTATACAACGTTTGTTCAATTTAAAATATTTAGGTCGATAGTGCCTCTCCCAGGGGTCATCAGATTGAGTTTTAAATATAATTGTACAGGAAGACCTCTACAAATCTATGTATAATAAATCGTTTCGTCAAATGCTTTCAACAGTTGCAGCATCTAGATGTCCTGGACAAAGTGTGAACCAATCATGCCAAGTCCAATTCTTAACCAGTTTGAAATACACTTGTATCAGGTATACCTTAACTAATGTAATTATTTGAAACCCCACAGTACAATACCTTTATATTTGGTATGTAAAATTATGTAAAGGTGCTATATAAAGATGTCTTGATTATGTCCATAGGGCCAGCGTTGGTTTTACCCTCGGGGTTTTCCAGTTTTTTATCGACATATAAATACAACCTTTAAACATCTTTTTATGAAACCACTAACTTGGCGTTTGCTTACATATTTTTAAGAAGAATCAGGTAGAATATCTTCACACATTGAATCTTAAAGAAACATCTTTCACTGTAGATGTCTATTAGTGAATGTACCAACTATTTTACTTTCAAGTGATGTAATTTATGTTTAATACAATTATATATGTGTGTATGTTTTTATAGTTCATCGATACAATGCAGCAAAATTAATTGGATAATAATATGAACTCAATTCAACAATTCATATAGCAGAAAAACACATATCTAATAGGTTAAGCAATAATAGTCATCGATCCGTCAAGATATCCAGTTTAAAATGGCTGGAATGCAAAGCTATTGACAAAGATTGTTTGTGTGATTAATTGCCTGCTATCCAATACAAACTGGTAGGGTTTCTTAGTAAATATCTCTTGTCAATTGATTTCAGTAAACAATAATGTCTGGGAGACGCTCTTATTCGTATATCAAAATATTAAGGACACACATACAACCTTTCGTTCGCAATATGTCTGTGAAAGCTATACTAAGCTGTCAGCGCACTATAAAATATTATCAAACTCTCTAAATGATCACGAGACACTTAAAAGTTGCTAGTTATCAACACATATAGTCAAACCATACCCAGTGCGTACATTGAAATTCGCTGTCTACGAAAAATGCACAACTCGTTATGATACTTTCGATTTAATAAAAACAAAGTTATCAATTTGGCTTAATGCTGCAACGTGTTTCATCCAATATGTCATAAAAAAATATACCGCCAAGCTATGTTCATGTCTACGTAATGTTCATAATCTTGAATCGTGCATGAATCCCAAAAGTGTAACGATGCTATTCGCCATTTTCTGTAAAAAAATAGAAGTCCTCACGCATTGCAATAACATTCTGAAAGCATATTGATTTACGAGGTTCTATTTTATAGACATTTTAAATATTGAACAAACACAATTTGGACAGCACATGCGAAATTGCAGTCGACATGATATGGATTTTATAAAACGATAAGCTGTAATATGCGTAAGTAAATACATTTTGTTGTATAAAAACATTTAGTACGCAATGTGGTCAAAATCATTTTCAACACCGAATCATAAAACAGCATGTGTATGGTAATTATTTGGGGACCTTATGTTCTTGTAATGAATGAATAAAGTTACAAACCTAAGCTTGCCAATCATTTACTATGATACCATAAGATAAACCAATAGGTCAGGTATACAGAATTTCTCCATTTAGTTTCATGCATAACTATCAAAACCGTTCAAACACCAAAAACACCAGAGAGTGTTATTGATCTGATAAAGTATTATACAGTCCAGAATATAAAGTGTCCAATAGCATGATAGTTTATTAATTTCGTGCACAATTAGGTTATGCATTTTTTTCTGAGCGTAGGTCAACATGCTGCAATTATTAGCCTACTTGTCTGACAAAGTTGTCAAAGTAATATTGCAACATTTGTGTGTGTTTCAAACAGAACGTTACTTACACTTTATAAATGCAATTATATAATTATAAACTGAAAATATAACGATACTGCGATTAATAATATATTAGGTTCTTATCATCAATTCTGTAACCGTGTTGGCGGAGTCTACAAAGTAGACATCGCTCGGTGCCAACTTCGAGTACCCAGATGCTTATTTAAGTTTAGAGAAATTTTACGCCATCTTACATGAAATTTGCTGTCACAGCAAGAGAATTTCTGATAAAAGCAAAAGCTTTTCTACCAGTCAAGTCATTTATAAAGTTAAAACAAAATTGTATGATATTGAGTCTTTCTGCATAAAAGGAGTATATATTTAAAATTACATTCTACTGAATCATGTATAATTGTAATATCATAAGTTCAAGTCCGACTACTTTTGTCTATTTTCGGAAATAAAGTACTATGGTACTTTGGAGGCGAAAAAAAACACACATATACAATTACTTACAACTGCAAACTGGATAACATATTCATTGTGTTTTTTTGTTTTTGATCATTTTCTATGTGTCGGTATTCATAAAAGATGTCCCCTTGCTTAAAGTCGCGTACCCAATAGTGTGCGTGTGTAAATAGGCCACGTTATATATCATTAGTAAAAACACTAAGTATCAGCATAAGATTGCTTAGATGCTTGCTATGTCAAATTCACAAGTTGGGGTGGCTGGTATTGAACGATACCGCATTTAAATAACTAAATAATATTTGGCCATTTTGGCTTTCTTTGCAAAGTTAACTTCGTTTGGCGTTTGTTTTCACATCCTTCGCGGGAGATCCTTTAAATGTGTATCGTGCTGTCATTTAATGCCAGATAAATGTAAAATAATTGATTCTGTTTAACTGATACGGCGGTTCATAACGTAGCATTACTTGCTTTTGGAAGAAGTGCCTAAATAAACATTGATTGGCGTTTGATTTCCCTGTCAATGGCAGTTTCCGTTTCTATGTTTATCATGTTTACCAAACATAAACCACTGAGGGAGCTCAAAAGCTGTTTATATGATTTCAGATTCTTTTTTCTGAATCGTGGTTTCCGGAATGTAAATATTTAAAACAAAGTTATATGCATTGTATAATATAACTTTCTTCAGTCATATTTAAAACGGTATACAATTAACACGTGTACACAGAACATGCTTTACCCATGTAATATGGCGTCTACTTGGCTATTCTTTTTTGTAAACATATGTCAATAATAGATACTACACATGTATGATCATAATCCAAGACATATCGATTGGACGTTTATGTAAGCCAAACTATTTTGATATGGACCATTCAGTAATTCGTAATTACAATTATAACAACACATAAAAAAGAAAGGGTTCTTTTAATTTTTCTGCTTAGTTTAATGAAATCATTACTAAGTACATCTGATCGTAAATAGTAATTGGATTAATCGATCTAAATATGAAATGAATTTGCCTTATGAAAGGAAAGAGAACATTGCATATGACATTGCTATTTGTGATGGCGCAACAAATGAACATTTTTATGATAGAAATGTGGATGAAAAAAAGACTGAAAAACAACAATATTGGAAAGTTTGTTTCGTGCATTTCTTCTATACTGCCAATTAAGAAACGTGTACATTATGTGAATACGTCTATGTTACACACACGTCTAAAAGGTATTTACGAAAAACAAAGATAACTTATCAATGAACGTTTGTAAATGTTCAAAATAAAAAAAAGATTACAGTACACTACATAACACAACATTATCACTTTAAGCTTCATTATTGACATGTTCAGCGTTATTTTAACCGTGCAAAAAGTTGCAATTATTGTATATGTACACTCTAAATGAAGACCTACTTTGTTCTCATTTAGTGTCACTTAATATTGAAATGATAAAAATGCGGTAAACTCTGCAAGTGTCAACTGTAAATCAATCAAAGTACGCAACGATAGCGACTACACGTTTAATATTCGAGTAACGTTTATCCAATATCAAGCCCGAGAGCTATGTAGTGAAAGCGATCAAATCTGCGTGTTTGTTTGTTATGAGTTGTGGTTATGCAAATAAGTACGGTGTGAGTTCACATATTCCCAAGACAATCACACTCGACAAGAACAAGCATATAATATTACGTATTTATACAAATCACGTCATATGGCACATGAAGGTGAAGTGTTTTGCAATGAAACGGTTGCGTATGCTTTGGTAGATCTCGTAGATGTGAATGTGTTGCTTTTTTCGCAATGACAACATTTCCAACATGGAAGAACACATTGGTTATTTTCCAAGAGCATAAAAAAGCTACCTGATTGCATATGCCTCGTTAGCAGTCTAAAGATTGTAACAGAATTCCACCGAGTTTCATAGATTTTTGTATTCCAAGATATAACAAGTTATTTAATTTTTGATATGCATATGAATGTTTAAGTTATGTACTATATTCTGAACAATAAATAGGTTAAAGCTTACTCTTACGATGCGGCGCTGACTCACATAGTTTGCATCAAATATGATTTGCCTCATAAATTATTTCGTAAAGTTTCGTAAAACAAAGCTTCAGCAATACGTATTTTCCCCGTCTTTAATCATAAGCTAACACCTGATGAGAAAACAATATGAATTGACATGACAAACAAATCTAACTGTTGGTGAATCTTATTACTTGCTAAGTGACAGAAACAAGATTCTGTTACACAATGGTAATGTGTTGTTCTGTTACATAAAATTGAAAGCACATTCAATAACACATAGATGTAACATTGAAAGCGGAACCAAATGCCCGCTGTTCTAAACACAAGTGTTTTTTCATGCTTTAACACTTTTAAACAAGAATAATACGGTGCTTATTTGAATGGGTTTAGAGTTTGTTGAAACATCCTGCTTTTCTTTTCCCTAAATCAACACCAATCATTGCTTCAAATTGATGGACGTTTTTTAATATGTATTCTTATATTATGAGATAATCAAACGCCCAAACCTTGCATAAACCATTCAAAGTTTTGATCATTGTTTATTGGCAGCTCTAGTGTCGTGTTGTTTGTTTTACCCTGTGCTGTAAAGGTATTGGTCTCTTGTCTCACATAAAGACCATCAGACGATGACAATATTGTATTTTTCCTAATAATGTTCCTAAGGTTTAGTATCCCTTCGTAGTAGATTAAAAACACTGGCATATATGCTTCTTTAGCCTTTTTACTTCCCAAAAATAGTCCCTAAATATTTCTCAATAAAGAAAGGATGATTCATAAAGCAAATAGTATCTTATAAGCATATTCGACGTGTGTATGAGTAAGCTTATATAAGATCATGTTCACTCAATCATTGCGCACATTCGTAATTTCATAACTTTACAATTATGCGACATTAAACTATGTTTACTTTTTAAGCTAATAAGGCATGATTACTTTAATGTTTTCTATAAACTTACAAGCACGTGTAATCTTTGACTATGTTATATTGATTTGGAAATATTGTTTCAACATCTTCATAGATTAATGTTGTTATTTACAGGAAACGTACTATAGTGTAGAGAAACATATATGTGTGTTTTGTAAAAACCCTTAAACATATATAACCAAAATGAATGAAATGCAACCCAAAAACCAAAAAATCATACAAGTCAAGCGACTTCGATATATTTCAACATTTTGTTTCTTCAAAAATTATTACATTTGAGAATAACTAAAATGTTAAACTGTCCCTTCAGATAATCAAGACTCTTATAGACTGGACATAAACAGTCTGTAACAGTGTGATGTATTAAATGTCGTTGCAGTCATTTCAAGACTTGGCAAGTGAATGACGTTTATCAGTAATATGTCAAAGAGCATAGATAAAATGATGTGAGTGAATTCTGTATAGTAATAATTTCTCAACAAATTGCGTAGAAGTAAATATTTCGGCACCAGTTTTTAAACCGAACACAATCATTTGTTTACAAATAATAAAAGTTGAAGATTAAAAGTATAAGCATTCAAGGGAAACGTTTGTTTCTTTGACATCCATTTCAGATTTATAAATTGCATAAAGCCACGGCACAAACATTTTACCACCACATGCTTTTCTATGATTTCAGTTTGAAAATGATTCCAAACACAAAAACACACACACATATTTTATGTACTTTTATATTACAACACATCATTTAATATAATCATTATTTACGTCGACTGTAATTCTGCATGCACTTCTAGCATGCGTTTATCTTAAATGTAATTTATTCATAATCGAAAAATAATTGGATAACACGTTTTACAGTACGCGTTGAAATATTGCTGCATTTTCGATAATGCATGCTATATTCTAAATAACGAACTAAAAGTAAAGATGTACCTGACGTATTTGCCAACAATGAATTCCCATCAATAACTTGGTCTTTCTTTATAGAAACTCTTCGAACAAGTTCCACATTTTGTTAGAGGGTCTTTTTGATGATTATTGTCGAATAAGTGTTTACTAGAAACTAAACTTTGGAATCATACAATACATGTTATTGAAAATAAAACAGTGCGTGCATACACTGCTTTGCTCCCAAATATATAAGCTAACGGTGATTATACTTGTTTTATCACATCGATGCGTAGTACGTTCTTCCAGATAAATCATAATGTTAGCATGTTTCTCTGGATCGTTTGTCGATCGATTAACATTGTTTTTATATTATACTAAGCGTTTCGAATAGATTTACAAGGCACATTTTGATCGAAAGGTAATATGTGTGTCCTTAATATTCTGAAATAAGATTAAACGCGTCCTCTAGTCTAAGAACTTATTGTAAAGGGAAATCAGTTTCTAAGAGATATTTACTTAGGAAACCTAATCGTTTTATTGCATTTCGAGCAATTAATCACGGCAATATTTGTCAAAAGCTTTCAATCGCATCTTTTCCAAACCGAATATCTTGACGGAGCGATGATTGTTATTGCTTAAGCCATTTGAACTTTGATTTGTTGCTATAGAAGGTTTTGTAAATCGGTTATTGTTCACAACTTCGTTCACTGCATCAATTAACAGTAATAACAAATATAGAATTTAATAAATAATACATGACAGCTGCTTATAGTTAAAATGGGTGTTACATTATATTACTCTCGAAAGCGAATTGATGGTATGCTTTTGTAATATTCATGTTAACTTATACTAAACTGAATTTATTCATATCATGCTATGTACATCCATCATAAACATTTCATTCAATCACAGCGGTATGGCGAATTATGACAACAGATGCATGGTTGGTACATAATTAGAAGTGGATTATATGGTTCGGTCCATCCACCCAATAAGACTAGTCAAAAATATTGCATCACTTGTATTCATTTGTATACGCGAGTATTGTGTCAGTTTGTCTTGTGACGCTTCTTTGTGCAATTGGTCACTTGCCGAAAACAAAGGACACGCTAATATTTAGACTCTACTGATGGGGTAAACGGATTTGTACTTTTTACATTTACGCCGGAATGAATCCTTGTTCTTCTGATGATTAATTCAATTACATCTCTGTGTTACCCGACTCCTGTATCAAATAAGACTAACATATTTAGTCTAGGTCAATGTCTGGGGTAACCCAGTGGCAAAAACCTTTTGAGTAGTTCACATGTTCTTCTGATTATAAATAACTTTAGTGTGTACATTATCTTAAAGACTAGATACAATTGGACAACAAGAAACTCTATTCTTTCTCTAAGCATATAATTGTAATACATACCAATCATATTTGTTAAGTATCAACATATATCTTTTCGTTTGTAAAAATGTAATATATAAAACAGAAACCCAGTGTTAAATATGCCAATAAGTGTATAGCTGATATATAGGATATTGATTGGTAAATAATTTAATCAACTTGAATAACTGATTATATTTTTCTGTTTTCTGTGGATGTAAATATTAATTTCAATAATTGTATTACACCACAAATGAATTGCGATTTAAAAAAATAATAACGATTACGAAACATTTACTTTGTTTCGATACGAACGTATGACTTACGCTTCAAACACGACGGCTCATTACTTGAAACCAGTTATTTGCTTCATTAAACATATTTGGATATAACTAAAAGGCGTACAGGGTAGCGATGTGGTTACAAACAGTGTATATTGAACGCAAGTAAACAAAACTTGTATACATTTTACCTCAACAATGAGATGTTAATCAGAGTCTAAAACATGTATTCGTATAGATACTTGATGTGCATGAATTTGAAATTATTGCAATAAAAGACGAATTTAACGCCTTGAATCATTTGTTGACATACTCATTGTTATAATTATATAGGTATTTCTTCGCGTTTATCAACCACATGCATATAAGAAATCAAATATGTTAGCGCCAGATTCACATAAAAGCGCTTCAGACAAGACGAGTCGTCGATTTATTGAAAACAAGAACATAAAACAAATGATACATCTTTTTATACATTATTAAGTGAGTTAGTAGTAATATTTTTTCAGGGTTTGGTATTTATTGTATGTAATGTCATGTAAAAGACACGGGTAAATTGACTCAGATCAAAGAATAGCGGATGATAAACATAATTTATCTCCTGGTAATCTTCAGTGAGTTTTATTATTCCTATTAATTATCATTTACGGTGTTGATGGCTCCAAATGTCCCGATTTGTTTGTTAGCGTGAATTTCAGGTATTGTTAACGACGTCAAGATGTTAATAAAGTTATATCGTTGAAAGGATAATTTGGATATTGAATCAATAATTAGCGTTTCGTGTGTGATTTTATCTGCGTCAGAAGACAAAATAGAAACTGGCGTACAGTAAAATATTTGCGATAAAACTACTTGCGAGTACGTGTTCAGATGTTTACGTATCAGCTGTCGAAATAATATTTAAATATGTTACTATATTTATCGAAACTTTATGCCACTTGCTGACTATGGTTTCAACGAAATTCCCCTTTCTGGGCACTTGGCATACTATAGCATTACATATCATTAAGACATAACAATATTTATATATATATATATATATACATAAATGCATGTATCGCAGAACTTAACTCGTTTTATTTATATATCTTTTGCAAACGTGGTATAGATTTTTAAAAGGAATATATTAATTAAGATATTTATGCATTTCTTTTCAATAGGCTTGATTGGCTACTTACGTCTTGAAGTAATTGACCGAAAAATAACTTGAATTATGATTATCTATGCTGATAGGAATATAGTACGACGTTGTAGAGTATAATATTTATTTTGGATTAATTATTCGTATAAACGTATGGAAAATAGTTAATCTTGCGGCAGAAACGTTTTTTGTGAACTACACATATTAACTTGCATTTTCATAACACATGTGTTGGTAAAAATACATTAAAATAACGATGATGATGATGCTAATGATGATGATGATGATGATGATGCTGATGCTGATGACGACGACAACGATGCTGCTGCTGCTAATGATGATGATGGTGGTGGTGATGATGATGATGATGATGATGATGATGATGATGATGATGATGATGATGATGATGATGATGATGATGATGATGATGATGATGATATGATGATGATGATGATGATGATGATGATGATGATGATGATGATGATGATGAGATGATGATGATTATGATGATGATGATGATGATGATGATGATGATGATGATGATGATGATGATGGTGATGATGATGATGATGAGATGATGATGATGATGATGATGATGATGATGATGATGATGAGGAGGATGATGATGATGAGGATGAGGATGATGATGATGATGATGATGATGATGATGATGATGATGATGATGATGATGATGATGATGATGATGATGATGATGATGATGATGATGATGGTGATGATGATGATGATGATGATGATGATGATGGTGATGATGATGATGATGAGGAGGAGGAGGAGGAGGAGGAGGAGGAGGAGGAGGAGGAGGAGGTTGATGATGATCGGGGTTGCAGTTTATCGGTGCTATACACCTGGCACTTTTAAGAACCAGGGGCCCCTATGGAACCCGCAATAATTTAACTTTATTCTTTACATTTACATAACTAATGAACATTTACAACAAATAAGTATGGCGGCATCCTAACAGCGATACATACATGAACGGCTATCTCGCTTAACATAATATTTAATGGCTCCTTTACCTTTTGACTGTTTAACCACCCATCTGACGAGCCATATATAAAGTTCTATACACTGGGCACTTTAAGGTCTCATTGACCACCGTGCAATGGTCTATTTGGATCATATTATATTTTTTGGCGATAACACGAGTAGCCGGGGTAAATTTGACCCACTTTTTATTACTTTTTTTAACATTCACAGGGGCATGTCCACTCCTATATATGCAGTCGTTAAGAGGCTAATGGTCGTGTTAATAAACCTTGAAATACAAACATATGAAAATGCGTTTATTATATTACTGAACGCCTCTCTGGTCTCTGGTTGAACTGGGTCAACGAAGCCGTCGACTATTATTTTTTATCGAATTTCCTGAATGATCTTACCCAATTTTTAATATCATGCCAAACATTTCTTCAAATGTATGCCTGATGAATTACAACGTATGAAATCGATACCGATATACAACGACCAAGCAGCAAACACAATATTCAGACAACAGAGAACACAAAGCAAATTTATTCTTAACATGTGTAGACATATATATCGGCATCATCCGATGAATTATGTCTAAAGCTAAGAACATACGACAACAAACCATTTACTAGTGTTTCGTAGTTTTATACAAGACTTTTAGGTAAACATTTCCGAGTAAGGCTTCTTAAACGTGATTGATCACTAACGTTTACATATCATAATTTTCATAAGATGCATGAACTCAACATGCGTAACGCGCGGATATTAAATTTAGATTGATATCTGAAACTGGGAATTCATACGAAAACCTATCTTGATGATTATTTAATAAATCCCCTTTTGTTTATATAAAGGCATGGTGGTATTCAGATGAGTAAGATTCTCGCACTAAATGTATATAGGTTAAGACATTTGTTCCCTATTGCGTCTCGTGGTACACAATAATGGCTTGCTCCCTTTTATTTATCCTTTTTATTGAGAAGAATTTCTCTTAACCCCATTAATATTTAACTTCGTGTATGTGTTGATGATATGTTACATACTAATTAATAAAAATACCTACGTCGTATAAATACGATGCAGATTTATTTTGAAAATGGATCCCTACACACAGGATTACACAATAAATAGCAAACATTGATGTCTATTATAGCGATCTCTGTTAGATACTAAAAGTAAGAGTACTTGGCGTAAGAGTTTGTGAGATAGCGATCTCTGTTAGATACTTGAAGAAAGAGTTCTGTTAGATACTTAAAGTAAGAGTACTTGAAGTAAGAGTTTTAGAAATAGCGATCTCTGTTAGATACTTGAAGTAAGAGTTATAGAAAAAATGCAATCGGCCTGTCGAAAAAGTATAATTCTTACATCATTGCCGAGCATGTTAACGGAAATACCTAAATAATTGCTTGATAAATATAAGTGCAAACATATGACGTGCCAAACAGATGTTAATTTCTCATGGTCTGAAGTATATACCCTTCACAATATATATGCTTCAAAAAAATCTTTTCAAACATTGTTGATTACATGTATTGCTTCTAAATGATAACATTGATGCAAATAACAATAAGTTGAAAGAAGCAGATTTAAATTGGTAACGTATACAGGTTATTTTCCTTTTATAATACAATGCATACTGATGTATGGTGCATGAAGGCAGTTTGAGATAGGGTGCAAGTCATATTTTCCATTATATGTTTCTATGAGAGAAATAGTGATTGACGTAGAACGACATATTGACAATTGATTATTAAAAAGCAGCAATATAATCTTATAGGAATCCTTGATTTGTTTGTGTTTTGTTTGGAAGGGAATTATATTATGATCAGTTACACTATGATAATTCGAAAATTTCCCGTGTGTGTGATTTTTTTGGTTCACGCGTTTTTTTTTTGGTAATTGCGTTTAGATTAACTAACAACTTGAGTGTGGAGGCACATTGCCTTACGAATACAAAAGACAGTTTCACATTTATATAATTTATCTTTGACATAATTTTCAGGCAATAGGTTTTAATTGATATCTACGTAAATAAAAATATGCATGACATTTGCAGATTGTTTTTATACCATTTCGACTTACGATTACGATTATATCACGTGATGAATCAATGCTACTGTGCGTTAAATGTTACTATTGGGGCACATTAGACAATCGGTTTTCTTTATCTTCAGGAATGAATAAACGAAAGGTTTACTCCCTGATGCATACTTAGTCTGTATCAATGTTCACTATCGAAATAACGAAACTCGACGAACAAGATCACGAGATAGATTCGTATTTCCCGGTGCTGCTATTTTGTTCAATACAAGTACCAATTCCCAATACCATACAGAACAATACATACATCACAGCTATGTACATCAAAATTATTAACGCGAGGTTCTGCTACTTGGAACTGTAATTCAGAGAAATCAAATATATTGCAATAAATGGTAAAAGTGCACGATTAGCTGATTTTATTCAAAGTCGAAGTGATACTATACATTATTAAGTATGCATTTGAAGGTATAAACCGGATAGGTAAACTAAATTCATAGTATGTGATATAAAATACAATGTTTCGCATTAAAAAGGAACACACCAATCATACTGTATATGCTGTAGTACCTTCTTTCCTCAAGCCTCAACGTCGTTGTGTCCTTCACATAAATGAACTGCACGTTGTTTTTAGTTTAATTCTGGGTTATTTATTGGTTTATATTTTGTTTTACAAAACATCTGGTGTTTGAATGATTATCAATACAACGATAGTAACCGGCCTCGAAATTTAAATAAGTCACACCTTAAATGGACCGTCAACCGCGATTGACGACGGAAGAAAAGTTCTAAAATACTGTTTTTTTACAATAATTAGTTTATATTGATTTAAATATCACGACTGGTATAAAGCATTACTTGTTTCATAAATATCGAAGATGGTTAGTAGTTTTTCTTCATCTCCTACGATATTTCATTTTACATAATAAAACTTTATATCTATGAGCACATTTATATTTTAAGTTCTTAAATTGACATAATGAAGATACAGTATGAAATTTCTAAAAAAAGCACATGGCATTTTATACGATATGAATATTTATTACACAGACGTTTTTGGTTTGCTAGTCACAACTTAATAAGAATTAGTGTTAAAGTTTAATATATAGCATGCTGTTTTAAAGAATGCTCTCTTTTCAGATAAAAAGGCATTCCAAAAGCGAACTTTATATTTCATCTGAACACACACCTGTTTGCGTTGCAAATGCAAACATTTGTATGAATTTGAATGATCCATTTTAGATGGGGGATAAACGCTTAATACATACAATGAATGAAGATTGACCATATGCACAATTTCTTTCTCACTTACTTTGTCCGATTTCCGATTGATATTTCTGCCACAAATGTTAACCATCAGGCATCATCATCATCATTAATCCTTGTACTGGTTTGGCCGTCGGGAAGAAATGAGAGACGACGAAACAAAACTCCTTTTCCAGTCAGGTCTGTCGTGTGCTGTTGAGTGTAATTCATCCATTGGAAGGGATTTCAAGTCCTTTACATTATCCATCCAGCTTTTCTGCTGACGGCCTCGACGTCGATCTCCCTCTAAACCTTATTGTAAACATGTATATTATTTGATCCTCTGCATGTTAGTATTACTAAAGTTTATAAATTAATATTTTATCATTTTATAATCAAATAATACCGTTGTGTTGTCTTTGACATTTATTACAAATTAAAAGGGACCTTTTCACGTTTTGGTAAGTTTACAAAACTTAAGAAATTGTTTCAGAATCGCAAATGTTCGTTGTATTTATGATATTGGTTACGAAACAGTAAAACTGAACAATTTTCATGCTCTAAAATATTCTTTACATGCATCTTTTGACGATTCAAAAACCTGAAAATTATAAAGCGTTGCAACGCGAAACGATTGAATAATTTCAAGGGTTCTGTTGTTGTTATGTTTTGTGATAATACGAGAATTCCTTGTATAAAGTATAAAAATACACATGTGGCCTAGACTTTAATTCAAGGGGTCAGTGTTTCGAGCCCAGTTACTTTTTGCTGGAGCTTGTTCGATCCAATGTTAACATCAATTTAAGCTTTTAATAACAAACTTCAATATATGCAAAAATATGTGAAAAGATCCCTTCAATATCTGCAAAATATGACTTTTATTTATGCTTAATATTATATGAAAGTCATTGTCTTTATCTGCTTTTTATATGCACATATTTAAAGATTGATTTATTATAAGGCTATGGAGTACCGTGAGCCCTATAAGCACACCTTCAACAGAAATGCCTCGACGAGTTCAGCTCGACGGCCGATTCCTCGAAGAGAGACTTTGCCAAATCACGACCATCTGCATCATGTAGAGAAAGATAAAAAAAACGATTTGAAAGTGAATGGATTTACACGTTATTTCTATTGTGCAAGTTTTTCAAAATATCGTGTGTTGATATGACATCATATGGACATGTTTTGGTTAGATTCACGGGCAGGTTGAAACCCGTTGCTTATACACTTTTAGAAATATTTTCACAATTAAACTTTTGTGTTTCCTAATAACATGGGCTTTTAACAAACTGACATTAAGCCTTATTTGCGATATATTCGATACTTGGGCAAAAAATACATATCTGAACAACATTGAGTAGGCAAACTTAAACCTGGAACATTTAGTAGGTAAACACATACCGGCACAACTTGTGTGCATTCCCGGCCTTTTCAAATTCCTTCAAAAACTTCAGAGCGATACTATTAAGTACGTTATGTGTAATATGTATGTAAAGATTCGTGCTATAAGTTCTGTAATAAAGCCAAACACAAATAAAGTCTTGTAGTTAGGATGTTATTAAAATCTTTCATGAAATAAAATTTGAAGATATGTTAAGAGGTTAACGCTGCAACAATTAATCAAGCAACAAAGCAACGGCCAAATGCCTGAATAAAACCAATCATCGCCTTGTCAATATATCCAGTTAAGAATGGGTGAAATGAAGAGCTTATCGACGACGATTGTTTGCGATTAATTGCACAAGATCCAATAACAAACGGTACGGGTTTTCGAAGTAAATTATTCTTAGTGATTGCCGTCAACATGGTTGTTAAGAGATGTTCTATTTTTTATTTCAATTTCCTCTTTAGTAAATGCATTAATTATTAACGTTCCCCGGTTATGTTTTATTATTATAAAAATAATGATTCTTAAAAAAGCATTTAAGCATATGCGATATCGATAAATGATCGTGCAATACGTACACCGCAAATCCCGGTTACACAAATAAAGATCAAACTAGCCTTGTCGAACAAATAATCAACCTGTTTAATGCACATAAGTCTTAAATCGTTTCAATGCAAAGCATGAAAACATTCTTTACGGGACGTGTGTAGTATAGGAGAAAAAGATGATTTACGCTTGGTCATACCGTATTAGTGTCATTATGACATAATAGGTGTGCTAGCTGTTAACTTACAAGGGTTTCTACCAAATAATACTTTCGATAGAAAAAAACTGTTTCTGGTATTATATATGACTTTAAACATTGGATGCATGCGCGGTATACGCTAATGAGAATGATCTGAATAAATAATCCTATGGACCAAAAAAAAGTTTTCGGTCGTGTTTTATTTCATTTGAAGTGTTTTATAAAAGAACTGAAACATATATGATGAACTATTTATTGAATACCAATAAATCTATTTAACATTTAATTTGCCTACTTTATGAAATACCATATACAAACTCTCATAGTCTTTGATGAGATTACTTCAATACAAACTTGGCTACAGAGTATAAGTTGTTTTTATAAAATGTGTTATTTTACTGACTCACCTTAACAATGTAGATTTTAGACACAAAGACGATAAAAACTATCGCGAGGTCCTTGAATGTGAAATGTTAACATGTATCTATAGGCTTTTAGGCAGATTATTTTCTGTATTATCTTACATATACATTCACGTGTTCATAAATCGACATCAATGAAACTGTACTTTGCCACCACTATCTTATAAATATATAATTAAATTAAATAAAATATTCTTAATACTTTTGAAAAGTACATTCCATAAGTTATAAATACGCATATTTTTGGTTATCTTGTAACATCAATTGATTGAAGACAACAGTCGCGCATTGAACACTATGGATGATATCCGACACTGTATACAATGCGTGTCTCGCATCTCGTGTCAGATTTGTTCTATTATTTTCAGAAATGATATAAACCATGAGCTAACATATCTGATGGCTGACACATTTCAGCTAACAAACATTGAAGGCGGGTGCGGAGTACAAGTTTATTTGATTACTGCAGCCCCATGTGTCTCTGAATATCATTCCAGACAACCAGCTATATTTAGTATCCGTTTTTGAAAGTCAACAATGTAAGTTAGTTGATCAATATGCAAGTGTATTTGATGCGAATAAGACCAATATTGAAAAAAGACAGTTTTAAACAAGACATTTCATAATAAAGTTTAATTTAGTTCAGAAAAATATGGATATGCCGTCGTTAAAATTTTTTACAGAGCATAAATGCAATTGTTGCTGACCATAACATAGAGTGTGTTTTTTTCAGGTCACCGTCCAAGAAGTGAAAAATCACGATTCGATTTCGTACATTATGTGTTACTTATAACATGCACCCATCATAATGACATCTTTATTTATAGCACATGCACAAATGTTTGATAATTTTTAATCAAACATGTGAATATAATTCAGTATTATGAATCTATGAATTACTCAAGTACAATATCGAGTTAATGTGTACCTAGTTTAGTTTTGATGGTTCTTTGGAATTTCATCACAAAGTATTGCATGAGCTATAATATATGCAACAATACAAAAACATAAGGCAACGTGATACGCAATAGATATAAGAACACGTTTATAAGAATACCGTATGAGAGAAATAAAGTGTTGTTGTTTGCTCTCGGCGACCTATCGATTAAACCTCAACGGCAGGCACCAAAACAGAAACTGCTTACTAAACGCACACTACTCTCCGTTTCTATTGCTGTAACAACACATATAAATAGATAAATAGTAAACAAAATAACTTTAAATCTATTCAAATTGAAAATGAAAATGTTCCCGAGGATATTTTTTTATTTGTAAGGTTGTTATGAATTAATTAAACAGACTTACTTAAAGACGCTAACTGTCATACTTCTATTTGGTTAAATTGTTTATATATATATATATATATATATATATATATATATATATATATATATATATATATATATATATATATATATATATATATATATATATGTATATATATATATATATATATACACTACTGTTTAAATATCAAAGGCCACTAAATATATACTACAACCTAAATCTTTTTAAACATTACATAAGTTTTAAGAATATATTTGTTCATCAACTGTATGCTGTATATTTGTATAAATATAAGACATGTTTCCGTATTTCTTATATAATCGAATACTTGTATATTTAAACAGACTGTTTCCTCATACTATGATTTTGTCGCAAGGAATAAATAACATGTTTTACCGAATGGGTACTCTATAGGTATGCGACCTTTGTGTGTTCCGTGTGTCTTTTGTCTTTCCTTCTATAACTCAAGTTGAAAATAAGATTACTGATTTAGTTGATACAAACGGCAATAATACACTCATACTTGGCATGGTCTTCATTGATCATATATGTCCAAAGTAAGGTAAATATCACCATAACAAAGCTTTTCATCATTGATACTTCAACAACTGTATGCATGTTGTTCTTCAATATGGGTTTCTTTCGCTTTTATGTCATTGTTCCATTCATGCATCTTGTTGTTCGTCCGTTCGTTAATAGAAACGTACAAAAAATACGGTATAATTTTATTCATTTGAGTGTATTACTCCTATACTTCAAAGTACGTATTACGTCATAATAAATAAAGCTGACATGCACAGGACCGGTAATGCGAGGGTAATGCGCATTACTTTTTTCAAAATGTTTATGTCTAGTATATGTATGTGTCGCTTCAAATTGACTTGACAAAACGATTTTGTCTTTTCCACATTAAAACACGTTGTTTGATGCAGTTATTATTTGTATAGAACATGCGTATCATGTCCAACCCCTTTTCCATTGATGCCTTATAGCAGGAGGAGCTTTAAATTTAATATATAGCTAGTTAAACAGTTAAAATATTAACGTTTTTAGTAACTCTGGACCAAAGGTTAGATTTGGTGCAATTTAAATCATTAAATACCACAAATGTTTTGCAATTACCGTTCAAATATGTTAACCCGAGTTTTATTCATTTATGTTTGTGTGTGGTATGTACGTTTGTGTTGGATCTAGTGTTGTTGTGGTGTATAAGACTTTGTAATTTGGTAAATCTCATTAAATAAGAGAAATCGTTCTTTATTTATGTAATTCCTCCGATAACGCGGCTTAAGGTTATGTTGTGTATGGTGAAAGGTTTATCCTTCTGCTGGTGCGGTTGGAATGTGATATATCACATACTGTTACGTTTGGGGATTACACATGGGAGAATTCCGCCCACAATGGTATACGTAATTTGCTCGTTTCGAAATGTTTAAGATCAATATAATGACTCTTACGGCCACATACATAAACCACTTGTACAGAAAGACGATTTTAGATGATTCATCTTGTATTGGCTAACAGATTAACGAAACGATGACGCGTGTGTCAAATATGCTGTTGAATAATGAAAGAAGCCGATAAAAGCTGAGCTTTTGAAATCTATTTACAGGATCTTCTCCTTACACAAGCGTGTATTATGTCTTGAATTAGGAATTTCTATCAGATGCTTAGGTTAGTAAACAGTTACTAAAATTCAAAACTGCAAGATCTGTCATTGTGCATCTATATATTCTTTCAGAAATGTTAGTTAATGTCATTGCCTGTCCGCGCTAAAAATTGTCATTATCACATAAAGAAGGATCACGTAATATCGTGTGACGCTGCACACATTAATATCAATATTTTGATATTGTGACGCTGAACACGTTAATATTATTTAAATTAGTATTATTTGAAATTGTGACGCTGCACACGTTAATATCAACATTTAAAATTGTGACGCTGCACGCGTTTATATCAACATTTGAAATTGTGACGCTGCACAATATCAACATGAGAAAGTCTGCATAAATCACTTCATAAAACCATAAAATATCGATGCATCAAAATTGCAATCTCAATGCATCCTGGGCCCGTATTCACAAACGTTCTAGGTCTAAATTAAAGCCTCAGACCTAAATTTCCCAAATTTCAAAATCAATTTTCTAGAGATATTTATTCATGTTAAATGAATGAAAATTTATATTTGTGTAGTTGTCTTTTTATTGAATGTGATTGTTTATTGCTACGAATTATGGATAAAACGATATTTCGAATCTTTTCTTAAGTCTGAGTCTTAAATTTAGACTTATGTGAACTCGAACCCAGTATTAGAGTTATTTATCGGCAGGGTTTCGATACTTAATCGTATGTAATCAGGAGTGTGTGAATGTTGCACTATTATCTTGGACATATTTTACTACCAAGATGATTAATATATGCCAGAATGCAGAACTGAACGAAACTTCATATACATGTTTACATAATATTGTTGATTTCGAACATAACTATTATTAACTAAAATGTTTGATAAACTATACCCCAAATTCTGAATCACAGGCAAATACATTTTTTCGCAGACGGTAAAACAAAGCAGGATCAGAAAGCGTTTTAAAAAGTTGATAGATGTATACTTTTAACATTCTTATATCATTTGTATGGCATGAAACATCTTGATTGAATGACCAATATACTTCCTAAGGCAATTGCTTACATTTGATAACAAACAAAGTTATTATATAAATAATCTTTTATTTTTCATTTTAGCTATAATTGGTTGCTAAAATGGGACAGTGTTGTCTAAGGATAAGATGGTTTGTTTCTCATCATTGTAATTAGTTGAACACCTTTTCATTTAAAAGTTCATATTCCGGCACAGTCCTGCTATACGATGATAACGGTGCAGGTGATGAAATGTCAAATCCATGAAGATTATACTGTATTTTATTGGCTGCTTCTGATTTTTATTTGGCTGTTTATTCCGAACATTTGCAAAACAGAAGATTCTGCTTACGAAAGACAGGATTTACACATTCAATGTCTCTATTCGCATGTTGAAGTATTTTCATGCAGTCGAATAATTCCTTTTCCATATTGATGACTGTTTTGTCGCAATAATTAAACAAATATTGATAAATTAATCAAGGTATTTTTTTAAACATGATTCATGTATTAAACCATTTACTAACATTCATTTATACATCGAACCATAATCTATCAAGCCATTTATTTATGTATGTATTTATTTATAATGTATTGTTTCACTTCTGTCATAAAGTCAAGCACTCATTTATTATTTTATGTTTTTATTTATTGTGTTATTCATAAATTTAACGGTCATAATGTATATGCTATGCAGCAAGTTTAATACTATCACAATAGTAACAGACAAATATAAGCCCAGCTTAATTAATTGGTGTAAATTTGAAAAATCATTTTGTCAATAAACTATATTAATAACCGCTCCATCTTTATAGCTAGATACTAGTCATAACAAAGTGAACTTATTCTTTTTGTTTCAGTCATTTGATATCTGATATTCATATTAACAATATGATAATGCATGATAATTGTTATCGTGATAGTAACAAAAACATAATCAGTATGTTTGTAGTCAATGAAGTATCTTTTGTTTCTAAGAGCGTGTCCATGTGTTCAGTCCATGAACACAAATCAACAATACATTACCCATAAAATCGTTTATCTTGAATACAATAGTTACAGTATCATCTTCTTGAGGAAATAGGGCGGTCCTAACGAAGAATCTTATAACTTCAATCTTTATATGTATGAATTTGCAAATCTTTGTCTAGAAAAATATAGTATCACCACGTTGTAATGTCATCTCCATTTAAAGCATAGAGCATTGGATCACAGCGAAGACCGCATATATAACTTAATAAGTCTTTCAAAATTCCTTAATTTGTACCATACCGATTATTAACCATATGTCCTGTTAAGCAATCTTGATTTCAATCAATTATTATGGAGTTATATCCTGATTGCTGATGTATTTACAATTTAATTCAGACTATATTACATACAGTGTAGCATAATCCGGAAGGAAAAGCTTTAATATACTTTGTTTACCATTATGTTTGTGCTTAAAAGGACTAGGTGATATTGGATGGACTTATTGTTTTGTCTTAAGTATGTCGCAATGAAAAGAAAATATTTTCATAACTTATGGTTTCATTTACTAATATAATATTTCAAATATGCATGTATATACCACTTTTCTGCATTATTTAGATACTGCCTTACATGTAGTTCAGACGTCCGCCCTAATGCCCATTGTATCTTCGTATGCATAATGTTGCAACATACTATTTCTAAGAATCTACGTTTGAAATACTTTACGACCTGCCGATAAGATCCGATGTGTCTGCAATATGAACGGCAAACATATTATCAAATGTAATGAGAACGTTATTCTCGTTCAATGTTTAATAATAGTTTTTATTAAAATGAATAAAAGAAAGTACAAATCAACAAAGTAGAGTGTCAAAAATGTGACTGACGTCATAAAATATTATGAACAAATATATGATAAAACGGTAAACTCTTATTGTGTGAATGCCTAAAGCCGTGATGCTGTAAACTGGCATCGTTATGCAAATAAATTCGCTATAAAAGACCATAAAACACGGCACAGCCTAAGTGCCGCCAATGTAATGGCGGATTAAAGCCTGAACATCATCATAATATTGTGTTATATATTTGATTTATTGTACACCATGCCATTATTATATCTAATACATGTACTTAAACATTAATGTTCTTTAACAGCGTGTAATTGTGTCGCCAGCAACGTATAAGAAAGCTAGAACTACATTACAAATACGTAGATAAGGAATACGAATCAGCTTTGATGCGATTTATTTTTAACACAATAGCTTGACGACGATTTTAAAGCAGCCATACACTTCTCTAACGGGGTTATAGAAAAAATGTACATGCCTGGTGTTAATAATTTACTGTAATTAAACCTAGATGGTGCACATTATTGATTCCCGAAGTCAATATGGTTTAGCTGTGCTTAAGTGATATTGTTTTTTTCTTGTTAATTCAAATGATTAACATCAAGTGGTGACATGTATACAGGGATTCCAGCAGTGGGATTTATATTGCAATTAAATTCCACACACACTTTAGACATCTGCTGAAATATGAAGTACCGAACACAAATTAAAACAAAAACCTAAAAGACTAAGTTCTCATAAATAAAAGAAAATGCATTTTTAATATGATCAGTGTATTAAAACCATTCAAATTTCTTCATTTTCCTTATACTGCCATTTTATCTATCAACATTCAAAATGAAAGGCAGTGAAAAGATGCGACTGGTGGAGATTATTTACTTAGTATCCAATAAATATTTCGGAGTATTACCGCTTTAAAGTACATGACGCTTTTAGATTAATCGAAACATACATTGAGATTCGGTGAAAGCAGAAATTTGCTCTATTCTCTGTATTTTGGAGTCAAATTAAACGGCTGAAGGCAGAGCAAAAACATTTCACCGGTATTTGTAATATTTCAATTACTAGATATATGAAACTACGGGCTCAAGTAGTACTAGTAAAAACTCATACGCTTAACATAATAACGAACAACTGTGTCATCCTCTCCGAGAACTCTTGGAAATTATTTCACAAGAAAAAACACATGAACTTAATTAACCTTAGCATACTATGAAAACATACGATTCAGGAAAATTGTATGTATTCCAAAAGGTTAACGTTTGAATCAAATAAGTGCAAAAATAGACTTACCAAACAATTTAAATTAGTAATTGATTATCATTTATTGGAAAATAATACATTTTTCTAACGTTCAAAAAAAGTCTCTTTTGAAACGTTGCCTAGTCTTCAAACATTCATACTCTGAATGGATGAAAATATCACACTGTACAGTATTTAATACTAGTAAATACAAAGGAAACAACAGTAAATAACCAGGATTCTCAACATAACTGTGTAATAATTTCTGCGCTTTTTTGCTTACAAAATCGTCTACTTAATCTCCCGCTTTACACTCTTCAATATGACACTAGAAACCAAAGTAAAGCCCACAAAGTGCATCGCAGAAGTATAAAATAATATGAAGGCTATGTGAAAAAAGACTGGCGTTTGAGGAATGGCGTCCCGTGTATGAAATCAACACTGGATCTAGATTTATTGCGCTTATCAAGTGGCCGATATTAAAAAGTGCGGGCTGTTCAAACATTGATTTTTCAAGCTCACAGAACAGTAATCGATTGTGTTTGTAATATTCGTGGTTTATATATGTATAACAATTGTGTTATCCTGCGACGAAACATTAAACAATCAGATATTTATAACGATTCATCCTTAATCAAACATTTATCAGAGGTACTTTGCGGATAGCAACAACGGACAACATATTATTTTGTTAGAATCAATTTGTTAAGGTTTCCCGCGTGTACTTTTAACAGTTTGTTCAAAGAACTTCTTACAGAGAGCGACGTTTTTGTGATTTGTTTTTTTTTAATTGTAATGAATTTCAGACTTATCTCTTAGAATTAAGTGTTCAATCTTATTCTTGCATTTCAGTGCATTGTGTGTTTGGTAGTCTAAACGAAATGATAATAATTATCAACATAAATGTCTTGCATCAGCTTACACAAACTTCCAAGCTGGGCGTTGCAAGTGCTGCAAGTTTAAAATGTTATTTCACATTTCGTTAAGACGTTATTTAGTTGTTTGTTTCGGCTAACCCGATCAGTAATAAGTGTGTGTGCCGACCTAAATTGTGTTTTGTATTCAGGATAAGTTTCAGATCATATTTGCTAAACATACTTAAATACCTGTAACGTATGCGATATTGTTTGCTAATCATTTGTTGTTGTTTTTTTAACATTTTTATGAACGCAAACTAATTGACAAAGAAGTAGTGTTGATCTCCGGTTTTCAGTTCATGGAATCATGCGTATTTGTACAATAGTGTATGCGATTATTTTAAAGGAAACACTTTGACTTAAAACGAATGATTCGAGTGATTCGCAAACATTTTCTACCTTTAGTAGCCGATAACGTTTAAGTGAGACATCGCAAACTATTATGTATACTGCTATTATGCCGCAAATAAAATATTTAGAGAAGATCTCGGCTCATTCGTCAATAGCGAAAGGACGCAATTGTGTTTACAACGACGCTCTAAGAAGTTAAAAGCAAAACAAGCCGGAATAGTGCGCAAGTAGACTGAGGTCTATTCTGAGCATGACATTGTAAAAATCAGGCAATATGAAATGTGTAAGGAATAAAATAGGCGGCGTAAAAACATAAACTACCAGCAATTTTCCAGCCAGATTCGTACTTAAATGATATGCAGAAAAAATATATTTCATTCTTGAAAGGAAACGTATAAAGCAGTATTAAATTATCGCTTTCAGGCCTTGGATATCTCATCGGCTCACAGTCGTTAAGTAATGAAATATACATTTCTTCCATAGATGATTATAACTAAAAAACGATTGAACCATCGGACATCTTGACATCTGGTTTCCATCATACGAGAAACAACAAGCACTCGTGTAACAATAAAGCATGAGTGTAATTGTCAACGAATAAACCCATCCATACCAAGATTGCTAACATGCCATAAAAAGCCCGTTTACCAGTGTATGTTACATTGATATTAATATCGGTCAGATCTGGAAAATGTTTGATAATTCATGTGTCATTATTAAGAAGTTATGTAGGTGATCTAGATTCTTATCAAATTATGTCTAGAACAGTATCAACACGTATCATGATGATTTGATTTAAAGCCTCTGAGTGGAGCGGATGAGATTATTTTCACCCCTTAAGTTCTACATTCAGAAGAGCTTCAGTCAATGCGACTGGTTTTTGAACTTTGATGATAGTATATGTCTACGAACATTTTCACATTTTGTTTTTACATCACCATGATTAACCGATTAAAATGTTTGAGTTAAGGGTTGACATCGTAATCTTTGAAGCCGAACAAAACCTCCCACTCTCCCGCCGGCCCGAATTCCAAGTCGCCTTTCTTACGGTGTTTCCATAAAACGTTAATTTTAAAACATATACAAGTTCAAATATTTTTTTTACATATACTGTTTTTTCTGACGAAGTTTAATTTTTTGTATTATAGCTGAATAGATTTAGTTTTGTAAACAGATACGTTATTGTACAACAATAAATCAAATGGGTATAGTAAGAAAACATATCGGTTCAAAGTACAAATATAGTACATACTATGTCAAGTTCAGTTAACAAAGTTTACGTATTTATTTAAAAGTATCATTGATAAATTATAATATAATGGAAAGATCTGTTTAATAACATGCAAAGTTGTTTGAAATATGATTTAATAAACAATTGAAAACGTGCCCAAATACGGAATATTTCATAGACAATCATTCAAAATGCGTGACAACACCTAAGAGATCATGCTTGAGACAAGTAGAACACCAGCAAGGAGTAACCATGCTGAATAAAGCTCGTTAAATATATTCATTGTTAGAGACATATTGTCCGGTTCCCGATCCAGTAGCTAGCAAAGTCGAGGGGTACCTATTACCTTCCTACAAAGGGTACGGCACAGATAATGGGGATCGGCTAAAAAAAGAAAATTTACTTTTTATTTTGTCTCTTCTTGTTGTATTACGGTCTTGCCATATAAAGTAATATTTAGTAATTCGCAATCTAATGGCAATTAATATATAAGAACTAGATTGGATAGTACAGTGGGTATAAGCATATTGGGTAAATGTAAAACTTGAACAATTTATTTAAGTGAATATTCAGTGGAGTAATATCAGACGTATTAAAAAGTCTAGCAACCAGACGTGTATTAATATTCAGAGAGACGTTTACTAATTAGATATAAAAACAAGCACACATTAAAGTTTACAATTAACATAATTGTATACATAGAAGTGTATAAGCCAGTTCCGTTTGTATCACCAATGGGTTAAACAATTCACATGGAGAAAAAATATATTGAAAACTCCCCACGCCAGCAATTTCTATCTTAACACTGTGCCATCTTCCTCAGACTCAAAGAATACCAACACAAGGTTATTGAAAAAAGGAAGGTCTACCAACATAATATGCTATTATATAAGTAGGAATTACTTAGATAAGACCATTACTGGTCAGTACTTTTTTTCAATAAGTTTAATGGACCAAATGATGTCATACTTAAAAAAATGTTGAAGGATACAATTTGAATTTCCGCCACATTCCTACGTATCGCTCAAGATGAATATGAATGCATTGACGTAGATTTATTGTTATGTTTTATTAATTCCACGCCACCGTGAGTCAAATTCCAGACCAATTTCCGAACACAATATTCCATTGAATGTACGAAGTGGTGATTGATATTGAACTGCCAACGTACATACTACCGTGTAGTGCGAATGGTACCGAATAACAATATTAAAAATGAAGGTGGTTTTATTAATCTTTACGTTCGGCGACAATTATACTAAACATTCTGCCTCGTTCATGTTTGTTTCATATTTTTTGAGAAAGAATCAAACAAATATATGTGGCAGGTCGCTTTTTACATTTGAATCAAACACATGGTAAATTAGTTTTGATTCGATACTATATATACAAGTTATGTTTACATTGACATGAAATCTGCGACACCAAATCAAGTGCCGCTTACATACATACAATAGTTAATCATGACTTAAGATATAAATACTACGTTCTTATAGTTTAATATCATCATAATTTTGCTTCTTCAAATGGAAATAAACGTGGACGTCCCATGAGTGACATAGGTAATCGAAATAATTTGGTAAGTCAACTTATATCTCTGAATACTCATTTAATCGGTTTCAACGCAAATGACTGAGTAACTTTTCACTGGTTTTCTCAGAACTTCAAACAGTTGTAATCATGATTGGAAAAATACCTCTTACTAAGCTAGGCAAGGGAAGCGATGCATATAACAACCTGCACAAACAAAACATACAGCCAATTTATTGCAGATGCATATTCCACACACACATATTCACAGGTAAATAAATGCACTGCAGGCGGATAAATGACAATCATATAAAAATTTCTATTTGTATTGACTACTAATTGAATTGATTGGCTATTTAAAGATGTGACGTTTACTTTTCGTTGTTTAATTCTTATACTTTATATGCATGCCTAACCTTTTGAAATGTTCGCGTTGCATTAATTGGTTAGATAAAAAACAAATGTCTATTTTTGAGCCAAATACATTTGGTATATATAACTAGACTATTGCCAAGCAATATAATGTCCCCTTCCGACTCCACCAGAAATATGTATTTAATATATATTTTTGTTGCCATTACAACGAGATTTTTTGACGTATGAAGACAAATGAAATCACGTGCATAACATCCATATTGCCATCCATCCATGTTTTAAGTTTCATGAAAAAAATTAAGTACTTTCAACGTTATCGCAGGATTCAGAAAAGTGTGCAGGATCCACCATTTTCAGCAGTATTTTCAGTATATGTGTTGCCATAGCAACCATAATTCTTGACGTAGGAACAAAACGAAATGGCGCGCATAATCTCCATATTGCCATCTCTCCATGTTTCAAGTTTTATGAAAAAATATGAAGAACTTTAAAGTTATCGCATGGTCCAGAAAAGTGTGACAGACTGACGGACTCACAGAGCGCAAACAACCATTTATTGAATCATTAAAAAATCAACAAATGGAATCATCTATCCACGACGAAAACAATCAGAAAACCACTTCGAATAAATCATTTGACCAACAACGCATTTTAGTAATAAAACAACCACGCATTTTAGTTACAAACAACTACGCATTTAATCAATTAACACTTATGCATTGAATCATCGAATAACAACTTGCGTATGATCAATGATAATTAAATGTTTTGGCACATTGAACAACCATATCATGTGTGATTAGAAATTATCACAAGAAATAAAATAAAAGTTAAAATATATCATTAAATTAAATTCGGTGCATTTTAATAATGAAGATTAATTAAGACCGGCTTCCATATATCATTCGAATATGTGCGTTTAATTCGATCGCTTGCTGGGGAATAACTTAGACTCCAGATTCTGTGATTGCTTTATTTTGCATTCATTTTTATGCATAAACATAATATCGCGTCAGGCTACATATAATATCCTAACGACTTTTACGACTGTGCCCGTGAGCGGCGTGACGTTAGGAGCCAAATTGTCTGAAGTTTGTACGAAAATCATTTCATGTATAAATGTATTCTTTTGTTAAAAAATACTAAACCAAAGTCCTAAATAAACTCGTGATATATTTTATAAATGATTTTAAAATGAGAACTCATGTATTGAATGCAAACGTGGAGTAATATAATTGCCTGACCTTATTACATGTATGTACTATTTTAGTAACGTTCGCATTAATATGCATGTGCTTATTGCTTATTTATTGTCAATTTTAAATATAAAAAGAAGAACTTTAATTGTTCAAGTTGTATGAATACAATTTCTGTTATGTTCTATAATGTACCGGAACAAATATTTCTCGTTCGATAACAGAGTTGACTTGTAATGGCTGGGAAATCTTAAAGCAACCGTTTTGCAACGCATGCTTATATGTACAAACCAAATAGAAAACGTTCGAAATAATGGAATGTAGTGTAATGAAACAAGTGTATAGAGGATATTGTTGGATTCGATTGAATATCGATTTTATTTCACGAGTGATCATATAAAATAATATTTTCACGAATGGCGGATCCACCAGTGAAACTAATATTTTTCTATGATCACGAGTGAATTAAAATCGATATTCCATCGAATCCAACAATGTTTCTTTTTATTTTATGCTTTTTTTCACCGTTTAGTTACTTTGTAAAAGACTTTAACTGGTTAATTTTGCTGGATTTATGACGTCATTTCGTCGAAAATATGACCTCATTTCACAATTAAACAGTGACAAATATCGATATTTTTCACTGGAATTTTTCACTGTTTGAAACAGTGAAATATCAGTTTTATTTAACTGATATTTCTCTATTAACCACCGGAAAGCGTAAAATAAATCTTTACATATGATGCTTTTTAATGCTAAATAACGTCAATAGTAATAATAGAATAGTAGTATTATAACCCAAACAAAACCACATTTTTCTCCGTTAATTACCAAGTTGATAGTCATGTGAAAAGACGCTGCTGGCGTATAAAATGAGGATCGTATAAAATGTGTGGCGTATGTTCCGTTTCTCAAGTACATAATGTGGCGATTCATTGCAACAAACAGTGAAATGTATTGAAAGCGTTCATCACATAGTATTTAGTATCGGATTGCAAAATTCAAATAACACATTATAAGTAGTAGTTTTTCTCCATCACACACATTACACTTTAATAATATTATTACACATGCATTGATATATCTAAAAAAGAGAATCAAATTACTAACAAATACAACAGCAGTTTATGTTGATGCATACAACAAGATTGTTAAATGCCTAACCGTATTTAAACCGGGATATTTATGAGAATGAGAATTGTAGTTAATAATAAATCATTTATATTACGATAAACTTACAAAATGTTTTAGCCTTATATAACTTTTAGAATTTGAAGAGCTTTGATAACAAACATTGATGAGCGTCATGAAGAGTTTTGTAAAGTCAATTCAAACGCAGTAAATAGCCCTTAACGTGTATGATGGCTTGACAAAAAGACTGCATGTTTCTGTCTTTCGTCAGATTGTGTAAATAAAATATACCACTTTAAAATGATAGCATGACATAACATGTATTGATATTTACGTCTGCATACCATAAGCTTATTTAATGAAAGTCCAAACGATAAGGACAGAAGTCTGGAAAACAAGATATATGGTATTGGTGTATATATGGAATCGACATGTGATCCAAATTTATTTGCTAGATTAATTGTCAGAAATTGAACGGTAATGCCTGTTCAAATAATGATTATGCAATCTCGATAGAACAGGATTCAGTTAAGTTCGACGTATCATGTTGTATATGCTACTTATATAAACGCCTTCATGGATTTGTATCTATTACGCTATTTGATTAGTAGTTTAACGCATCCCACGTATGCTAAAGCCTGATGATTTAATCACAATTACTAACAACACTCACTTTTGTATGCATCCTTTTTCGTCGAAAAAAAAGCTCGAGAAAAGTAAAAATGACCGTAAACTGTTTCAAATTGTAGTGTAGGTAAACGAGTTCAAATTTACAAATAATAACAGGCCGAGCTTTTACAAAATCAAAGCGCTGAAGGCACTGAAGTTGTTCGCTATTGCATAATCTTAGACGCAACTCAGTTTTCAAAATTATGATATAGCATTTTATATCGCAAGTTTGAAATAAACACAACACATTCTAAATTATAAAAAGTTTGTCTTTAAGCACAGGTCGAGATATGTGTGCACTGTTTTTCATCATATTTATGTTATAGAGATAACTTAGACAAATAACAACATTATGTCTCTCTTTTTTGCAATTGGTTGCTGCACTTGCAACCATCTTTAGAATATTGGTTGCCTTGCTAAAGAATAACAAGCCTAGAATCAGTGCATTTTGTGTTATGTGTATCTAATACTTTATCTATTTTCTTTAAATTATTGAGCAACAATAATGTCGACATTACAACTTTTAATGCATCATGTCTTGTTGTGAGACGGAATTGAATCATTTCCTAGGTCCAATTTGTATTCTATGTTTAATTGGACTGATTTGTTCAAGCTTTGTAAAAGCTAGTTGCCCTGCTTTTTAGCCAAACTGTAACCAACTTTTGAAATTGAGTTTCCTGGGCTTAAATCTACTGGCCACAGGCTAACAGACAACCACTTAACCTGTAAGTTATTCCTGATGTAAGAACTGACAGTGTATTGAACTCATTCAAATTGCAAGTCTGAAGACATTAAATGACCTTTTTCATGTTTTGGAAATTGGCAAAATTAAACGATTTAATAATTCGGTGAGTTCTGTTGTTGTCGTTATATGTTTTCATACTGCGATGGTTGCTTATATAAAGTATTAAATACATCTCTCATTGTATGAGTACGGATGACCGAGTGGCCTAAACGATAAACTCTTATTCCAGAGGTCAGTGGTTCGAACCCAGTTGAGGGTAACTTTTTTTGTTTCTTTAATTTTATTCTTGTTTTTAATGGAGCTTTTAAGATCCGATGATTACATTTATCAATATTAAGCATTTAATGACAAACTGTGAAAAGGTCCTTTTAAGATGTTTACTAAAGTACCACAAGGTAAAAATTTAGAACTCATTGGTTTTTTATTTGATTTAAAAGTGATTGTGTATATTTGCCTTGTCAACGAGTTTACTTTGAAGTTATTATCACTTTTATCTATTATTTCAAATCATCAATAGAAAAGATAATTTAAGCTTTATTTTGGGAAAACAGTGCTTAATGTATATGCACTAATTGTCATCCCAGTACCAGAGACTCTCCTTAAACGAAAAACAGAATAAAATCAGAAAGTGTCGTCCTTGATTAGCGTGAGAGCATTGCACAGGCTAATCAGTGTGCACAGTCCTATCTGGGACACCACTTATTTGACATGCATTAAGCCTCGTTTTTCCTGAAAACAGATTTCAATGACATAATGGCCAATGTCGTCGCACAAATTGTTAAACTCTATTGAGTACATACATGTACAAACACTCACTGTCTGCAGTGTACCAGTGGTGAAGTATAAACAGTTTTCGTCCTTAGCGTAGTTAAGAGCAGACTGACTTGCAACGCATACCACTAAACTTAGTTGTCCGCAAGCGAATAACTTAAGGTAGCGCACCTCTAATGGGCACATATCCAAATATAATTTAATTAATTATTTTCTTAATCAGCATCATTTCACTGAACTACATGCACATTTGTAGGTAGGCTTTCCATGCTTTTAAAAAAAATATACCGATTTTTTCAAAACGACCCTCACGCTCAGCTTTTGTCCAGTTTATTTTCACCCCTGGGGTATATAAAAGGCTATATTTCATTCAGATTTCCAAATATTGGCATGCAGTTGGTGTGCACAGATGCAGTAAAGGTGTTCACAATTTAAACAAGATGAAATAAGTATTATTTTACAGACATTTTTTTTACAATTTTTTATCTATGGAATAGCGCCAAGAAATGTAAGTGATTTCAGCCAAGTAAAAATTGAGTCGGTTAAAAACAAAGTGTCATAAAATTCAAAATAGTATCATTTAAGTTATATTTTAAACTATTTTTTTTATAGAAACACTATATACAGCAAAAATACAAAGAAATAGACAGATTTACCGTTTACTTTTTGAAATAAAAATAAGAATGCAACAAGCATCATTCGTATTTTCAGCAGTAAATTACCCAATTTAGTCATAACGTTGTTTTAATTTTAAAAATTGAAGGATGTTCTTACAATTTTCAACATATTTGACAATAAACATAGCTTATATGCTATATTAAATCAAATTACGTTAGAAAAGAAATAAAACGCGTCGCAAAAAGTAAGCGATGTCGGCAGGATTCGAACCTGCGCAGGAAGATCCCAAAACGTTTCTAGTCCATCGCCTTAACCACTCGGCCACGACAACTTCACATCAGTGCAATCTTTAATTAAATATGCATAAGTAAACAGGTAAAAAGGCTTGTCGATCTTTGAAGAAATCGCGAAATCGTATTTTTCAGATGATAATTGGATCAAAGTCAATATTTATAGTAAAAATAATGTATTCTAAATGAATTAGGTAAACATATATCAAAATTCGAAGTTTGAACAAAATAAAATGCATCTCTCGGAGATAACCGATCATTTAAGATCGGCAATGATCGTAAAATAAATCGCGGGAAATCATTAGAGGTGCGCTACCTTAAAATGACGATCGTTCACACCACACAAAAAGTGTATTTACGAATATAATCTTTGCTGAACCATCTATGTCAGCGTTCCTCTTTTTCTGTAGTGTTTCTTAACTTCTAAACATATTTCAATATAAAGAGACACAAAACATTAACATTGCCTGTGTGGAAATTGCCTCAAAAAGACATATATACGAATTGATATGATATATAAGACATATCCGGCATACTACAAACTGTGCGAATGGTAAATTACGTTGCTGCAAAACAAAATACATCCACCATTATATGCTGACTAAGTACCACGATACATTAGACTGTGCACATGCAGACTAGGCACATACTTTTTAATTATATGAAGGCGAAATTAAACCTTGTCTTAAATATATATTGTTAGCAATAAGCACATATGGAAAACAGTCTTATTAAACGAATATGCAACTCTATTCAAAACGGTGATGTCAGTTTATGTGTGAATACTGTTCCTATAGTGAATACCTTCACTCAGTATAAGGCATTACAAAACCTGGGAATATGTCAATTGCATATGCAAATTAAGTGGCGAGAAAACCAATAAAGGCATTAAGGTACATCACACTGTAATTCTGCGTTTCCGCCACGGGCAGCATTGCCAGTTTTCTATTACTACACAACATATGTATTATGTTTTTGATTTATTGATTATCATTGTATTTGTTGTCGGCATCCGTTTTCTCGCGGTATCCCTATTTCAGCGGTAGTTCGATTGCGCCCTTACGTGTTGTTTACCTGTCAAATTCGGTGACCCAATTTCTTTCGCCGTCAGAAAACAGTATGTTCAGTGATCATGAGCAATATTGTAGTAAGTTGTGATTGTTATCCATGAGAAACACGATTTCCTTCAAATTAAACAATATAACTTATTACATATTCAGTATTTAAGCCTTTTTTCAAGTTGTTTCACATCGTCTGCTCGCACTTATCGATCTCATTAATACGCAAACTTCACAATCTCCGCCCATATGACTTAGGTTGCACACCACTATCTTCAGAATGAGCAATAAATTCGGGGACATATGTCCATGATGAAGCAAACTTACGGCCTCTAAAGTAAACAATGAACAATTGTTTTTAAGCGTTTATTTATAAATGTGTGATTCAATTATCAATGATATTCTTTACTCTTTAGCAGAGGCATTTAATAATGCTGATAATTATCAGTTTAACAGGGTAAGACATAGATTTGCATAAAGTAAAAAAAGGTAACGAAAATGATAGTGCTTAGAATCCATGATGCAAATTATTGCAGATTACTTTTTTCGTTTCATATCATTAGCTTACTCTACAATTAAGCGTTTTAACTGGTTTATATTATGTATGGACTTGACACTTTTCAGTTTGTTCCACTGCACCATGAAACCTGTTCCGGAGCGATGTCTGAACACAATTGTTTCCCCGAGGATATACCAGAAAGTGATTGATGCCGCAATTGAACTGTAGGTGTATTAATCTCAGCGCAAATTGCATTAGGATACTGTAATTTTAATCTATGTACCCTGTATTGGCAAATTATACGACTAGGATAACACTTAAGACACATATTATGGTTACGCTGCTTGTATTTTAATTAAATTATAATGTAATCGTTTACGGTGAAATATTATGTATGACGTCCCGATGATTATGATATACCATTTATATACCCGCTTACAAATCTTTTAAACGTATAAAACACATTTAATAGTCACATAAGTAAGCGCTCTTAATGATATTATAAATTGACTTAATATAATCGCATCACAACTCACAACGATGAAGTCTTTAGAACCTAATACACAATCCAAATGGGGAGCCAAACGACATTATTGCAACTAAAGAGTTCTTTGCTGTTTACATTCTTTAAATTTAATCTCAGACAACTTATATGATAGCGTTAATTTACAGCCACTCACATTTTGGACAAATTGACAGACGCACTATTAGCACTATTTAAACTTGGGTGATACCAGATTAACATGTTAACTGTGTTTTCGACTGTATAAATGTCACTATTGCAGCTGTTTATCCCGCTCAGAAAATAATCCTGGCCACAGGAGCAAAAAAGCTTATATGTCCTGAACATGGAACCTATTGATTGCATACACCAAAGGATACTTTTTTAGCGAATTACCTAAATATATGTATGACGGATGAAGACAACTTCTTAAAATTAGTCGTTCGAGCATTAAGTGTATACATTATTAAAAATGAGGAAGTCAGGAAATCGTGTGAAGCGGTCTCCTAAACAAAACATGTTTAGACTAATAATGTCCAATATATTATTTTTATAACACAGCATTCCAACGCACATAAAAATCATTTAAGATATTATATAAATACATGTGTAATATATGATTTTTCTAATACAGCATTAAAACGCACATAACAATCATTTAACATATTATGTAAATACATGTGTAATATATGATTTTCCTAACACAGCATTCCAACGCACATAAACACCATTTACGATATTATATAAATACATGTGTAATATATTATTTTTCTAATACAACACTAAAATGCACATACAAATCATTTAAGATATGATATAATGGTCAATAATGATGCATTAAATATAATTGTATTTTGACTGAACCGTCATATAGATACTGGCCTGATTCAGTATTTGACGCCTGTATTGAACTTGTCATAGAGGGAATGATCTGGGTTCATTTAATTAATTGCAAATCATGTATACATAGTAATTAAATCTTTCAAGAACTGCTTAAATATCGAAGTCATTCCATCCTACTAGTGTTGTTGTGTTTCCCTTTGTGATAACGTTCAAAGAATTGTTTAAAACTAATCTTCGCCAAATGGGAAGGGTCTTTACTCCTTATTAATTTTTACCTTACGAAATTGTGCTCTTTTTGGATGAACGACATGTGCACTCGTTATCCTCTTCCTCATTAAATATTGTTAATAAGTGTTTATAACTCTCAATAGCCTACTGATACTTCTGAATTGTTTTGAAGTTTAAAACTTCTAACCAAAACACTTTTCAGAACACTTCAGAAAAGAATTGTGTTCAGCAAGTTATGCCACTGTAACTGTCAAATGCAGTCAAAGTATTGATTTGAACACAAATTGTGATCTTGACCTTCAAAGATATGGATACAGACACGTTGTATTTATTTATTGAAAATCTAAATTCCATCTTTTGATATAAGAATGTGTACTTTTAATTAAAATATATACGTTGCGTATGCAAATAAAACAAAGGGCAATTATTCCATGAATCACAACGAACCATAATGCATAGGAGTCGCGATTGAAGCTCCACGGAACGTATCAATGAACGATATTCATAAATAAATATAATTTTATCAAGCTTGATGTCCGCTGCAATTGCATTAAGCATTGTGCGCTGAAATGTATGTACACATTTGTGACAAATTAAACCAATATTTGTTACATCAAACTTGTTTAAAAATACAAACAGTTTTAGTTTTAGTCTAATTCTATGGTAAACATCATTACTCACTCCCGTGCAGTACACAATATAAATATTAGAAAAGAAAACATGTAAAAAAGATTTAAGTAGATGAAAAGTGATTTTATTATAATTTGGCTGTGCCTATAATATAAAAACTTGGAATTATGTAACACTAACCGATCGCCTAGCGACAATTGTTCACCAAATAGTACACACTTATGGAATCCTTTACATGTTATTCTCATATAATCATCCTATAAAAGTGTTTATTACCAGCCATCCAATGTGTGAGGTCAAGACTGCGTATTTTAACCAGATTGAATTGCTTTTCTGTGTTTTCAAGTTATAAGGTCGTAATAGAGAGTGATACCAAAGGCCACACATTTTGTTTACAAAAAAATACTTCTTAAAAAACAATAAATGATAATCAATGTTTTGCGCATTTGAAGGAAAACCATGTTTGTGACACTTGTGTCGTTGGAAATTTAAACTACAGTCTTTGTTAGATTTGAATAAAACAAATAATAAGTATACTAAACCCAATTTCGTTAATTAATCAAATCGAAATGATTGTGGTCGTCTATGATTGAAAGTTTATTGCCAATAGTTTGGGATTGAAAGTGGAAGGTAACAGAATGTATGTTGCAAGTATGCACGCCGTTAGATTATATAGCTTAGATCATACTTACGTTAGTACTATGAACACATTAAGGTTCAGAAGCTTGAGCTATTTGCGTTACATCAGATCAGAGGCCAGTAACATACCATAAAGTATATAACACAACTGAGCTCAGTTAATTTTTCTAAACACATAACGAAAGTTCTTGCTGTTATGCTAGTTATGTTAGTTCCCAAAAATGTGAATGTCAATGTACATTTTATCTCTCCAATTGACCTCATAACGTAAAACGGTTCTCAGGTTGCATAAGCCAATCGGTTGCGCTGCTTTCAATTGATTCTGCATTTCTTCATTTAAAAAAACACATTTAAATATATTACGGGTTTTAAACTATCACACATTGTATGTGTTTTACATTAGCTCAATGTCTGGAGATAAAATGCAGTCAGGCAATATAGTGTGCAAAGTGGTTTCTGTTCTCCATCCTTAAAAGGTTAGTTCTGAATAATATATTGTTCAAGCTTAATTTCGTTGGTAAATACATTCATAAAACACAAATGATTTGCACATGAATATTTAAGAATGAAAACCTGCTGTTGTCAACAAAAATGCAATATTGTGTTGCAGCAACTTTACAGAAATGATCATTTGGCAGCCATTACCCGAACGATCTCATTCTGCTGAAACATCGAAGTAAGATCAATTGGTTGTGTCAGTCGATTATTTATTCCAATTTCATTGAAGCCATTGCTAAACTCAAATAATATTTTAAGTAAGTATTTTAAGACGAGGGCTTAAAACTTAAAATGCGTTTTAATTCCCTTTTATTATTGTTTCATTGGAGTTGCAGTGCAATGAGGTTACATTTTATTTATACTTATATGTGTGATGAATATTGCTGGGCCAAGTGTGGGAATGAGCGCGCTAAGGCCGATTTAAACGCACGATGCTTTGCATTGACCGTTCAAAGTTGGTAACCGAAGCTTTATTCTTCTATGTGTGTATGTTGTTTCGCATTGTTTTATTAAATTATGACAAAATCAAGATACTTTATTTCCTGATGCTGTTTTATCTAGGATGATCACTTTATTTTCGATAAATATTGGTTTGGTCCCCTTTTGCAAACTAAGTTGTAAGCCCATTATAATACATAATTTGCAAATGATAAATACAGTTCATACCAATTAAAAAAGACCCTTCAAGACATAATATATCGTGAAATAACTCGCTATTGACACGATGCACTCTTTCATGAGTTCCTCTTTTTATGTAGTCTTAATTGATACTTCCTATCCGTATAACAACGACTTGCTAGGTTTTCTCGTACTCGATGGTGTATGTTGGAATCATGAGATACATGTTCACAACACCTTTATTTTAATATAACAAAAGTGAGGCCACTAAAGTTGCTTAAATATTCATTGTTTTATATGTAGCAAAAAAGGAGTTTTCTTTCAGCGGGCATACATGCGATATAAGACAACATAATGAGAAAATGGCGTGCATATTTTGGTTAACGCAGTAACCCACAGCCGTTAAATTATCAAATGAATATTTCGTCCGTCGATGTTGATTCAGCAGAAATGTGTAAGGCGCTAGACATGTTGGCTCCTGGTTTTGATTTATAAATGCGTGATTGAAAAATCTGGCAAGGAATGTTTGAGAATCATCGCGCATGCGATAATCTATCTGCACACAATGACAAATTGCGTAAAAAGTCGGCTGGGTTAATAATATTATGAACAAATGGATTACATCATCAGAACACATTTGATTATCGAATAACAATGAGATAGTGCCTTTGCAAACGCGATCAACAGTTATTTAAATAATAGTGTTCATTTTTGTACTTATTATAAACAATCTACCTGTCAGATAAACATTTATTGTTTTACTAACTATTTTAAAAAATCATTTAGTTGAATGTTACATAGTATTAACATTGAAGTTTGTTACCATTAAAACCGTTTTCTTTCAAAGAATGTTTGTGTTAAACTTCATTTGTATTGTTGCTCTGAGGTTTCGCTATGTATACGCAATGTTTTATGTATTTATTTAAACCTTGCAAACGCTGTTGTGTGTGCAACTTAACGGTGTGTTCCATTACACATGTCTTGTAGCAAAATTCATTATCATGACAGATATGAGTTTTCGTATTTATTGTCTGATGTTTAAACTCACTATATTATTAACGATTTGTTATCGACGTCGTATTAAAATTTGAACAGATGTTTGACAAAAAAATGCTCTCTAAGAAACATGTTTTATTGTATGGTCTTGATTGCTCATCTTATCGATATCACACCTGATATATTGTCACTTCTTGTCTTAAAGCCGAATCTACGGGGTTCAATTTTGCACTAAGTGTACAGTTTGTTCTAGATGTATGTCTATGCCTACATGTAACTTCGTCGCAAAAAAAATGTATGTTTAAGCATAATTGGCGCATACAAAAAACACTGAATTAAATGTTAAAATGATAGTTACGTGTAATTGTGACGTGTCTATGCTTATATTATACTTATCTTGAACATGTTCGGGATTAATTTTGGTAACAATACTCGATGTCATGAGATAGTTATCAAGTTGTGTTCAAGCAATTCCAATACATGCATGACATTCAACTCAAGATATTAATACAATAATATAAGGAAGCTACAGTAAGTTTGAAAACAAAGAGTGTCAATATATGTAACTGGTGAATTTCCACGGATTATTCACATAAGTTAAGCTTGTAAGATCAGTATGCCACAAGCTAGAATCATACTCAATTTTTTATAAGTAACAATTTCAAAGGAAATTGTTGACCTTCGGTTAATAACAGATTTGCATTGCCACATTTCCACTGTAGTGCAATCCAACACAAGCGACACTTAATCTGATCTGAGTTGTTCAGGCTTTGATTCAAAATATGTGTGTCAGTACGTTATAATTAAAAGCTTGCAGTCGTTCGCAATCTGTTTACGTTGTAGCAATTAGAGATGTTAAGATCACACACCCTGTCATCTCCAGTTTAAATACAATACCATACGATTTGAAAGAAGTGCTTCGCAGTATTTCACGTTTTGGTCTCGATTAGACATGATAACCAGGATCAAAATCCCCGAAATTTGTACATTTGTGTGTGAGGTAAAACGTAAATCGTAGATTCGTTTTAACAATTCAAAACGTATTCACGATTAACACGTTTGGCAAAATGGATTTCAAGATCTTATAATACCCGACATGATCTGAGAAGATAATTACGATTCAAGTCGCGATGCAAATCGTAATAGTGGGAACGTAGGATTATTCCTGTAGGATCCCGTAGGATAAACCTAAGGATTATTTTGTAATTTCATTCAAAGAGCGTACATGGAAATGCGTGTATCATGTATGAATGTCGTTTTCCTTCAATACAGAATGGCAACGCATAAACAATTCATCGATATACTTATTTTACTTGTGCATATATATAAACCACCATTGTTGGTAATGGATCCTTTAGTGATGAAGTTAAATGTACCGTAGTGTGTACAGGCGCATTTTCTAGAAACAAAATCGTTATATTTGGAAATTAGTGTATGTCAACACGTTTCGTAACACTTCAGTGGCACTGACGTTCAGTTCTTTGTATAATTTTGGTTAATTTATGTTCAATATGTATGTTCAAAATCTAAGTGATAACATGTATGCAGTGTGATTATTTAAACAGTGTGTTTTTTTCGTTTTTTCCCTTCAAATCCGGTAATTATAATTTAAGATTTCGCAAATTCTTTTAATATGCATATGTACAATGTAAGCAATGTACATGCGTTGAGCGGTTCTGTTGTTAATTTATGTTTTAAAAAGCACTCCGGAATAGTCAAGTCATTGCAATTACTTGTTTGGTACTTTTTTTACAAACTTTGAAAAATACTTACGAAAATGTAGCACCTTACCCAATAAACTGCAACTAAAATGTAAACAATAGTATTTGCGTAAGACACTGAAGAAGGTTAGCTATTTACATTGTCGTTATGTAATAGAATGATAAGACTTTTCCAGATTGGATTATGTTTTTAATATAAAAATGTAATACCGATGTAATACACATATCTATAATGTATCATTGTATATTTCAGGGTGATCACTATTCCATTACTGTAATTGTTTCGTACTAAAATCAGACCCAAATGACCAGTAGGTGGTACTCAACGCATGACGTTCACTAGATTAAGCTCTGTTAAAATGTTAATGATCTCCAGGTCAATTTTCTTTACATTCTTAATTTTCTTAACATTGACATATAAAAATCTTTAAAATAAACTAAAATACCTTTATTTATAAAAAAATACCAATTACCTTAAAACGCCGGTTTTTCTGACTCGATACTATAGCTTTTTCTGTATTTTGAGACTCAAATAATCCATGTATTTCTTAGCCGTGCTCATCTGATGATCTGACATTGGTGCAGAATGGCTATGCAGACAAAGAAGTAACTCACCAAACAATTATTCAGCTTGGGAAAACTTCCTTCAGAATAATTGAACTTAAATTACACGTTGGGAATCCTAGACAAGGGAAAATATTATGATATAGACAGAGACTAACAATTGCGTTTCCAATACGATAAAAATCTATGCTTTGGTACAGTTATTTCACAGCTTTGCATTATGCTTTGTATAAATCATCGGAGATGGAATAGTCCGGGAATCAATTCGACATATATTGTAGGTCTAGTACAGCCTGAACAAACAACGATTTGCCATAATATGGTCATGCTGATATATGTGATACATCGCGTGCAAATAAAGGACGCTATACATTACATTGTTTTGTTCATATTAAAAAAATATTGAATAAAATGACCAATAAGTTATTTAATGATTATAAACAAAATGTAAATATCTTAGGCAAAACATTTGTAGAATATGGTGACATTATTGTTATCAACTTAATCAATATCAGGAATTGAAAAAAGCAAAAAATGTATTACAAGGATTTGGCAGTATTTCCCGCAATACTTGAGCCCCGTGCCTGTCCGATGAAACCCGACATCTATACACATTTTTATAACTTTTATATTGCCCTTTATCTGCACACTTTTTTTGTTAACTACCTAATCCCATTCATGTGTATACCAAGTTTTATAATTATAAAATATGTAACTGAAAAAAGCATTGTATTAATGTGCGTTATTCTATTTTATGAAACGGAGACTTGACATGTTTAACGTGCTAAAACCACACATATTGTCGGAAACGTTTGTATCGAATGCAACTTACTATTCTGACCAACGACTTACGAAATCCAATGGCCGGTCGGCAGTTATGTTTTGGGTTTGATATTTTATAGTCTGTGCCTTCGTGATTGGGGAAAAAGGCGCGATAGATCGTGAAATTGGGAACACATAAACATTTTAATATTAATATGATTATAAATAACAGTATATAAATTGTTTATGAGTGCATGTTTAACTGCTTTCTAAAATGTATATTATAAAGTGAAAGGGAATTGCATTGCTGTATAATAAACTCAATAAACCAAAAATTGAGTTTATTGTTAAAGTGATATTATTGGCATTTTGCACTGTTGAATTGAGCTGAAAAGAATTAACAGGTCAAACGAGTTAGTTAAAATGTGGTTAATTATCAATTATCTGCAACTCATCTTGCTACCAGTTGTTTATAAAAATATATTTTATATTCGATATTCTTACGTGACACACCCGGTCCTGTAAGCCGAAATGATCCGTACACCAAAATTGTGTCTTTGTGTCGTATGAACGAATCTGCACTAAAACTAAATTTAGGTTCAAATCGTACATGATCAGATGTCAAACGAAAGTACGGTTGATTTTCAAATGCATTATTGTTCTCTTTCCGGTATATTGTTTAAGTATGTTGATGCTGTATTAACAAACATAAGTGTATATGAAGTGAAAACACCAAAAATAAACAACGGTTGCGATAGACACCTATAAACCGATGCCCATAATATCACTTTAAGCACCTTTCTCATGAACTTCACATGTAAATATTGCAAAAGACAAAATACTAGAACATGTTGATCGGCGCATAGTAATAGGTTCTGACGGTATATTGCGGTCACGTGATTTACTGCAGAGTAAAAACTACCTCACACGGTCACTGCTTTATTAGGTAACTGTTTGCAACAGAAACAGGATAGATCAAGTTTTCTTCAATAATTTTGAATACAATCTGCAAATAAGTACTCTTCGTGAAACACAGTTTTTGCGGTTTCATTGTGAATGCTTTTGCACTATTCGAGTAGTTATACTTTTTCAGCTTTGGTGGACACACTGACAGACGGATAGATGACCAGAGGACTGGATTTTCAGACAAATATACAGAAAACCCAAAGTTAAATGTGTATACGAAGTTTCTTGGAAATATTTTACATACTTGTTCATTTACTATAATTTAAAGTTGTATTATATATATAACAACAGCGACCTTGTCTTTGACATCTGGAAAAACAATGTCGTGCATACAGTTTGCATAACCCTTTATAAGTGTATCAAGTTTTGTTACTTTCATGGGAACACATATAGTTACAGGATGTAGATTTATAACTACTTATACGCCAACAAATTCAATGATAAGGCATGTTACCTACAATATAAAACATTTAATGATAACAACACCTGCAAGGAACGCCAGCTAACAGCAACATTTTCAACTGGTATTTAAGACACAGTAACCTGAAAATTGGAAGCAAAGCATGAGTTAAAATGGTTTCGAACGGCATTCATTTAACAAAATACATAAAAAAAACTTGCCTCCAGAAATGTTGTTATAGTTGTAATAGCAAGTCTTTAACACAGAAAGGAGTGAACTCGGTATAGGCAACAAAACCGGTAACGATTTTGACACGAACTGTCTCAGAGTGTAAAATATATGCTTTTGTTTTAATCTCACAGATAAATAGGCCGTATTACCGAATGTAACTCTCAAATTTTATTTGAGAGAAAGTTATTGATATGTGGTACTGGCAATATTCATACTGACCCAAATGCAAAGGAATATACATGGCATTCGAATTCAGACCCACCAATATTTTGCAGACTCGATTATTTTTTGTTAGCATCTTCACTGGTTAGTAATGCGAAAAATATGCACTATCATTCCTGGTTTCAAATCGGATCACTCAATTGTTTTACTCAGCATTCTTTTTGATACGCTAACACGAGGCCCAGGTTATTTTAAGCTCATTAGCTCACTTCTATTTGATCAAGATTATAAAACTTCAATTAAAAATTCAATAAAAGAGGTAGTTGATTTTAATTAAGAAACGACTTCTAATATTTTATGGGAATTTATTAAGGGTAGGATTAGGGATGAGAGCATAAAATACTCAACATATAAAAAGAAGCTAAGTTTAAAAAAAGAATCAGAAATAGAAGCAAAATTACATGATATTGAAGAACAATTAAAAAATAACCCTAATGACGTAATAATACAACAAACATATCAAACAGAAACAAATCATTTCAATGCTATAAATGAAGTGAAAATCAAAGGCATTCTAATAAGGGCAAAAGCAGAGTGAATTGAGGGAGCCGAGAAAAATACTAAATATTTCTCCAATTTAGAATCAAAAAGATCGGAAAAAAAAGTACTTAAACAGCTTAAAATTAATGATGAAATAGAACATGATCATTCAAAAATTTTGGAACACGTTAAGCAATATTTCGCCTCACTCTATAAAATAGACGTAACTCTGGATAAAGAAAACAGTGACCCATTCTTTCAAGATCCTACAAAATTATCAAACGAAGATAGAGAACAATACCCCGACCATTTATCCGAAAACGAATGCTTCCAGGCACTAAAAGACATGAAAAATAACAAAAGCCCAGGCTCAGATGGACTAACAACCGAATTTTATAAACTCTTTTGGACTGACATAAAAAATACTTAATCAGCTCGATAAATTATTCTTTTGATACCGGACATTTAACTGAACTACAAACACAAGGACTTATTTCACTTTTGCCAAAAAAAAAAGATAAAGATATCCTATATATCAATAATTGGCGACCAGTCTCTTTGTTAAACGTTGACTATAATATTGCAAGTAAATTTATATCTAATAGAATTAAACATTATCTTCAAACGCTTATTAACTCAGATTAAACAGGATTCATAAAAGGGAGATATATTGGAGAAAACATAAGAATTTTGAATGAAGTAATTGATAAAGTGAACGATTTAAATGAAACAGGATTGATATTTTTCTCCGATTTTCAGAAAGCTTTTGATAGCTTAGACCAGAATTTTATGTACAAATGTTTAGATAGCATGGGCTTTAGCCAGTCTTTAATACAGTGGGTGTTTTATAATAATGCAAAATCGTGTGTAATTAATAATGGGTATTTTTCTGAATTCTTCGAGATCAAAAAGGGAGTACGGCAAGGTTGTCCCCTCTCGCCCTATCTTTTTATCATATGCATTGAATTACTAGCTAACTATATAAGACATAATACAAATATAAAAGGAATTCACATAGGCAACATCGAACTCAAACAAACATTATTCGCAGATGATGCCTGTTTTCTTCTTGACGGCAGTCAAAGTTCATTTGAATTTTTAATTATTACCCTTGACAAAGTCTCCACTATATCTGGTTTAAAATTAAATAACAATAAATGCTCTGTAATGAAATTTGGTGCACTTATAAACAGAAATGTAAAATTTTGTCCACATAAAAAATTTGATTGGAACTGTGAAAGTGCGACCACACTTGGAATAACAATATACAATAATACTAATTTAACGGCTGAACACAATATATGTAATAAAATTCAAGAATTTGAAAACTGTTTACATAAATGGAGAAAATGGAATCTTTCACTGATAGGAAAAATCACGGTTATCAAAACTTTTGCATTACCAAAACTAATATACCCATTTACAGTTTTAGAAAGACCAGACAAAAATAAAATGAAAACCTTAAAAACAAATATTTTCAAATTATTATGGAATGATAAACCCGACAGGATAAAACGTGATCAAATTATACAGGAATATGAAAATGGCGGTTTGAAAATGATTGATATAGATAGCTTTGTGGATGGTCTCAAAGCTGCTTGGATTAAACGATTTATACATCAACCCGAATCAAAATTAACCAAATTATACAGTATGTTTCTAGAAAATTATGGTAATTATTTCATTTTAAAGAATCGCATCAAACCTGACGATATAAACACACTAAACATTCGATCAGTGTTTCTAAAGGACATATTAAAGGTCTGGAATAAGGTAAACGCACAAAATAACATCACACACATCGGAAAAGAAATTATTTGGTATAATTCATTAATAAAAATTCACAAGGTTTATTTTTCTATAAAGAATGGCATATTAAAGGAATCAATCATGTAGAACAAATATACGACTATGGAACAAGGCAATTTTATAGTTTTGAGCAATTACAAAACTTGTACGGGTTAAATACCAGAGATTTCCTGAAATACTTTAGTCTTATAAAAAGTGTGCCACTAGAATGGAAAGAAAAGCTGAAATCTGAAAACATTAGTATTCAACCGCAATAATATTTACTCTCATCAATTTCAGACTCAACTAAAATCTGCAAATTAGTATACCAAAAACTCGCACTGACAAAGCAAATCAATCCAATCAAGGCAATTGCAAAATGGGAACTATTTTTTAATAAAGAATTAGAAACGAATACATTGTTTATTCAACCATTTAGACTGACACATATTACCAAGCTAAGATCGTTCCAGTATAAATATATTATGCAAATTATTCCAAACAACAGCTATCTATTGTTATGTGGTTTAACACAATCCAATATTTGTGATTTTTGTAGTATGTCAGTAGATTCGAATGTGCATATGTTTTGGGAATGTCCTGTAATTCAACATTTTTGGAACGGTGTTAAAGTGTATATCGAACAAACAGCGATTTTGCCGTTTATTTCATATTTTGACTATGAACATATAAGCTTCTGTAACGTTTTAGCAGGCCATTCGAACATGTCACAGATTGTTAATTTTATCATATTGTTGGCAAAATTTTATATTTTTAGAAATAAATGCCAGAACAGTATACCCAATATTAATCATTTTATAACATATCTTCAGAATAGGCTCAAAATTGAGCAGATAATTGCTTTCAATAAAAATCAAATAGAAACTTTTAAAACAATTTGGAAAAGTTTTTTTAACATAATTCATTTAAAATTTTAGTCTGAATATGCATTTTATGCTTTGATCTATATGTCGAATTGTATTAAATTATTATTTTGCTACAGTCTCATGTAAGACTCTCGACATATGTTTGTAGTATTGTTTTTTGTATTTGTTTTTGTTATTAGTCCATGCGTGTAAGTGTATTGTGTATTGATCAATAAATATATATATATATATATATATATATATATATATATATATATATATATATATATATATATATATATATATATATATATTCATACTGAAATCCAGTTTCTGGCGAGGTCTGCATTTAGAAAAGATTCAGTTTCTTACAAGTAGCTTGCACATCTTTTGATTGCAATTCTCGGATATATTAATCTTTAAATGGACAACAGGTTTGCACAAACTGAAATAAATAAGATGCACGAAACATTCCTTGAAAGTTAATAGTATTTTTTACATACAATTTGATATTCACTGCAGTATCTCGAAAACATGACAAGCAGCGGCCTCAAATAAGCCTGAATCGACATTTTTGTTATGCAAATGAATTGACTAAAATTGCAATTAATAAACATGACAAGTCGATATATCTTCATTCATTCTTCATTCGTTGGCATTTCATTGTCTGATGTGTGACAACCAGCTCTGCGGGGTCATGGCGGAACAGTGATACAGTTTCAATTGGAGACCGTACTATCCGCGATGTGGTGCGTTGTGCGAATGATCTCAGATCCATATGAACTATTTAAACAATCAGTACACATCATTTAAACTGATTTTTTATGCTTTCCGGTGGTTTATAGAGAAATATCAGTGAAATAAAACTGGTATTTCACTGTTTTAAACAGTGAAAAATAACAGTGAAAAATATCGATATTTTTCACTGTTTTACTGTGAAATGACGACATTTTTCAACGAAATGACGTCATAAATCCAGCAAATTATCCAGTTAAACTCTTTTACAATGTTAATAAACGGTGAAAAAAGCATCAAATAAAAAGAAAATTTGTTGGATTCGATGGAATATCGATTTTAATACACTCGTGATCATAAAAAATACATATTTTCACTCGTTGCTGCGCGACTCGTGAAAATATTATTATATATGATCACTCGTGAAATAAAATCGATATTCCACCGATTCCAACAAATATCCTCTATATATTTAATGATTATTTTGGAATCCTAGGCATAAGCGCATTTATATAAATGAAATAAATGTAATCCAAAATGAACCATTAAATATAACTGGCTCTTTTGATATCTCATTTCATTGAGAAAATAATAATGTTATAATTTAATGCATTATGTATTTGTAAATGATATCATTTGAACAATGACTTTGTAATAATGTCTTAAGACATAAACTTACTTTAACGTAATTTGTTAAAAACCTTTAACCGACTGTTCATCTACAGCGGACTGTGGCTTTTATATTGTGCAGTTTTCATTTTACTATATAATTAATGCTTTTAAGTTTGACACGTGTCGAAAACGTTAAGCGATACAATCCATTAGTCCAGTGCTCCAGATAAGCTGCGTATCTGCGTTTTTTACCCTATTAAAATGTTTAAACACGCAAAGAAATACAATATAATGCGTATTAAAAACGCAACCAATATGACTTTTACGCAAATGCGTCAAATGGGATGCGTACAATACAATGGCTTCGATCGGAAATGCTTTTCTCATTTTCGGTATTTTCTCTTTTGAAGTATTATCGTAACGAGGCGATGCTTTCATTCAGCAAGCACCTGGATGATGAATAACAGTCAAAGTTATTAAAACGCTCTGCGGACTAGATTTCATAGTTAAATAAAGCGTCTGATCAAATAATTTACGACGACGTACATGCGTTTTCAATCTGACTTAATCCGTCGTTTTATAACTCAGTTCACCCTATTTCAAGAATGAAATCACCCTATTTTTCAAAATCAAAGGGTGAAAACCCTATTTCCTAAATAATTAACTGGACCACTACATAAGTCGGACAATTCTTCCTGATAAATATGGTTGCATTGATGTAAAAAGGAACAGAACAAGCTTCACAAGTAGATGTTCCAGCGCGTACCATTATCCTCATTCAGTCGATGAATCATACCATGAGAAGAGTCTGAGTCTTCCAGACGCGTTTCTGTGCGACCTGTTATAGGGGAACTTTTATGCAAATGGATTACCGATGTAAATAAATAGGCTATTAATAAACATCACCAGTCAATGAAACGCATTATTCCTTCATTGCTTTGACATTTCCGTTGCCTGCAGTACAATTATCAGATAAGAGGGACAGGTCTAAACATTAATATGGATTCAATGTGCAGCCTTTAACAAACAAAATTTAGTTCATGTTATTGCTTATTTTCTCATGGCTTTCACTGTCATAGCAAAAAAAGTGTATCACAAACAATACTTTTACAAACTAACACAGTTTCTCCGCGGCGATACATGAATTTACTTAAAAAATGATAATATAACGAGAATACTTTAATATTAAAAAAATAAAATCTTCACAGACTAGAACAAAGGGACTTAAGGTCAAATAACACAGCCGTTGACGCATTTGTGTATTTGTATGTTAATTTGATTTATGAAAGATTAGGACCATATACCCATATACAATGACGGCGCATTTTTACGTATACCAACAAGTTGCGTAGTTCAGCAAAGTATAGTACAGTATTTACAATATTTATGTTCGGATGTCACTTTTGATCTTTGTAAACTGAGTTTTTCGATAATCAGACGACCTGAAAATATTTCACCCAAAAGCAACTTTTACGTAATATTTAAAGTTTATCCATCTATTGCATACAACATTTACCAATTGAGAACATCAACTAAAAAAGCTTACGAAAATGACAGTGCTAAAAATTTCTGATGCAACATAATACAGATTACTTTTTGCGTTTCATATCATTTGCTTACTTTACTATAAATCGTTTTAACTGGTATACATTCTGTCTGGACTTGACACTTTCCAGTTTGTTCCACTGCACAATGTCTTATGAGACTTATTTCGGACCGATATCTTTACACAATTGTTTACCCTTGGATACACCAGAAAGTGATTGATGCCGCCATCGAACCTCCACAAAACGTATCATCGAGTAATACTCGTGGTGAACTGTAGGTGTATTAATCTTAAGGCAAATTGCATTAGGATAATGTGATTTTAATCTATGTACCCTGTATTTACAAATTATATGACTAGGATTACACTTAAGACATACATTATCGATACGTTCATTGTATTTAAATAAAAACATAATGTAATCGTTTACGTTGTAATATTATGTATTACGTCCCGTTTATTATGAAATACCATATCAAGACCCGCCTACTAATCTTTTAAAAGAATCAAACACAGGTAATAGTCACATAAGTTATCGCTATTAATGATATTATAAATTGACTGAATATAATCGCATCACAACGATGAAGTCTTACAAACCTAATAGAACATCGAAATGGAGAGCCAGGCGACATTATATCACTAAATAGTATCGTTTGCTATTGACATTCTTTACATTGCTTCTCAGACAACTTATATGATAGCGTTCATTTACAGAGCCACTCTCATTTGAAGATATTGACAGAGAAAATATTAGTACTATTGAAACTTGGGTGAACCCGATTTAATTGTTAACCGTGTTTTCAACTGCATAAATGTCACTATTCCAGCTGTTTATTCTGCTAAAAAAATATTCCGTGGAAAAGGAGCAAAAAAAGCAAATATGTCGTGAACATGGAACCTATGGATTGCTTACACCAAAGGATACTTTTTAAGCGAAATACCAAATTATAATTATGACGGATGGAGACAGCTTCTTAAAATATGTAGTTCGGAGCACCAAGTGTATGCATTATTAAAAACGAGGGAGTAAGGAAATCGTGTGAAGTGGACTCCTAAACAAAACATGTTTAGACTATTAATTCCAAATATATTATTTTTCTAATACAGCATTAAAACGCACATAAATATCATTTAAGATAGTATATAAATACATGTCCAATATATTATTTTTCTAAAACAGCACTGAAACGCACATACAAATCATTTAAGATATGATATAATGGTCAATAATGATGTACTAAATATAATTGTATTTTTTACTGAACCGTCATATAGATACTGGCCTGATTCAGTATTTGACGGCTGTATTGAAATTGTCATAGAGGGAATGATCAGGAGTGATTTTATAAATTGCAAATCATTTATACCTAGTAATTAAATCTTTCAAGAACTGCTTAAATATTTAAGTCATTCCATCCACCTATTCTTTTCATGTTTCCATGTATTATAATTGTTTAAAATTCATCTTCGCCTAAGGGGGGGGGAGGTCTTTACTCCTTATTAATTTTAACCTTACGAACTACGTGCTCTGTTTTGGCGGAACGACATGTGCACTCGTTATCCTCTTCCTCATTAAATATTGTTAATAAGTGTTTACAACTCTCAAAAGCCTACTGATACTATTTCTGATTTTTTTAAATTATCAATCTTCCAACCAAAACACTTTTCAGAACACTTCAGAAAAGAATTGTGGTACGCAAGTTATGCCACTGTAACTGTCAAATGCAGTCGAAGTATCGATTTGAACACAAATTGTGATCTTGATCTTCAAAGCTATGGATACAGACACGTTGTATTTATTTATTGAAAATCTAAATTCCCTCTTTTCATATAAGAATGTGTACTTTTAATTGAGATATATACGTTGCGTATGAAAAATAAACAAAGGACAATTATTCCATGAATCTCAACGAACCAGAATGAACAGGAGTCGCGATTGAACCTCCACGGAACGTATCAATGAATAATATTCATAATAAAATATGGTTTTATCAAGCTTGATGTCCGTTGCAATTGCATTAAGCATTGTGCGTTGTAATGTATGTACACATTTGTGACAAATTTAACAAATATTTGTTACATCAAACTTGTTTAAAAATACAAAGAGATTTAGTTTTAGTCTAATTCTATGGTTAACATCAGTACTCATTCCCGTGCATCACACAATACAAATATTAGAAAATAAAACATGTAAACATGATTAAAGTAGATGAAAAGTGATTTCATTATCTCTTTTTAATTTGGCGTTGTCTATTATATAAAAACTTGTAATTATGTAACACTTACCGATCGCCTAGCGACCATTTTTCACCAAATATTAAACACTAATGGAATTCTTCACATGTTATTTTCATACAATCTTCCTATAAAAGTGTTTATTACCGGCCATCCAAAGTGTGAGGTAAAGACTGCGTATTTTTACCAGATTGAATTGCTTTTCTGTGTTTTAAGATTATAAGGACGTATAGAGAGTGATATCAAAGGTCACACATTTTGTTAAAAAAAATCTTCCTAAAAAAACAATAGATGATAATCAATGTTTTGCGCATTTGCAGAAAACCATGTTTGTGTCACTTGTTTCTTTGGAAATGTAAACCACAATCTTTGTTAGACGTGAATAAAACAAATAATAAGTATAATAAACCCAATTTCATACAGCATAGTCTTCCGCCTCAGACTGTTCAACTGACTTGAAAATATATGAAATCACACGTTTATAAGAATAAATCGTCAGATATAAGCGCCAATTGCCTCTTTATATTTAAATGTACATCATTTCTATATTGGTTTACCTGTTAGTGTTTAGGTTTCTGACTGGGAATTGTTTTCTTTTGATTATGATGAAATTGAGCTCTTTAGTGCCAAAAAGATATGTCTCGTAATAACATCAATGATGAAGCATAATACTGATGAATTCAACCAGATCTATGGTAATGGCTAGTTGAATCACGCCATCCTTGAAGCTTTACATCGGTAAGACTTTTCATAAGGGAATAATACAACTATTGTGGGAATACAAATTGGTTAATACGGAGCTGTATCTTGAATGGATCTAAGTGTATTTTTAAGTAATTGTGTTTGATATTTCGTCTATCAACTTGTATTACACAAAATACTTAACAGAAAATGTTGCGGGCATAGCAATAATTTGACTGGATTCGCCGAGGTTATCATATATCATATGCATTTGTCCATACATCTAAAAAAGTATGTATAAATCCTCGTTTTCTTACCCTGGTCCATCAAAGGTTTGTATTTTGCAAATAAATATAATATAATATACGAGAAAAACGAACCATAAACCAATCATGGTTGAAATAAACAAAATATTTTCTTAAGACAGGATGTGCTCTCGCAAGATCTTAATAGTAACAAAAGTTAATGGTTCGCAAACTATTCTAATTAGTGCTGTATAAATGCTGATCAGTCAATCAAATATATATTATTATAAGATGAGAAAAAGTGCTTTTCTTACAACACCTATTTAATAATATATACCGTCCCTTAATTTTATATATACAGCTAGTCTGCGTTTTATTCTTCGAACTTCGAAATGTGTTATTTATATAATTATAAATATAATGATATTTGAAAGAAGCACCAGATATACGAATATAGATTTCTTCTTAAACAACGAAGTGCTCGAAATTGTCAATTCCTTTAAATACTTAGGGGTCAATTTCTTTAAAAACGGAAACTGGAACAGAACTCAAAAGAACATCTCAGAACACGCATCAAAAGCTATGCATAAATTATTTTCCGTGTTCAATCAATATGAATTTCAATTAAAAGAGAAACTCAAATTATTTGATGTATTAATATCCCCAATTCTCAATTATTCTGCTGAAGTTTGGGGTAATCATATGGCAAAAGACATAGAACTAATACATTCAAAATTTTTACGCAAATTATTGTGTGTAAAAACATCAACCAATCTTGTAGGATTATACGGAGAACTAGGTAGGATCCCGATGCATGAACACAGAAATATTATTATGTTCCGATATTGGATAAAAATCTTAAATTTAAATGAAAATAGTATTCTAAAACAAGTTTATCTCCTATTGAAAAACGACGCCGACAACGGAATCAATTATAACAAAAACAATTGGGCGTCACAAATAAAAGAAATGTTAGAACAATTAGGGTTAACAAATTTATGGATTAATCAAGAACGTATTACTATATCATTAGAGAGCATAAAAATTAGAATATTAGATCAATTTAAACAAAATTGGTTAAGTAACATTAATCAATCTGGCAGACTTAGCACATATTGTATGTTTAAAACCAAATTTGAATTTGAACCGTATTTGCACATAATCAAACAAAATAAATATAGAATAGCACTAAGTAAATTCAGACTATCATCGCATAATCTAGAAATTGAACAAGGACGTTACTATAATATAGAGAGAGCAGAACGAAAATGCAAAATATGTTGTACAAATTTAATAGAAAACGAATATCACTTCATGTTAACATGCCCACTATATTCACATCTAAGAAGAAAATACTTCAAATCATATTACTGTAGATGGCCAACATTATAACCAAATTTAAATCGCTCATGTCAACTACAAATAAATGTGAACTACTTCAAATTGCAAAATATATTTACGATGCAAGTAGACTAAGAGAAGAACTCGTAAGCATGTAACTTTCTGACAAAAAAATAAAATAATTATCATTGCTTCAAACGTCAATGTAAATTGAATTACCAATTGACTTAACTAATTGTCTGTATATATGTACATTATTCAACTTTTCGCATCGATAACATACATCATTTTATTTGTTGAGAGTGTATGTGAAATACTAGTTTTACTATGTTAATGTATATATATATATGTACATTAGTCAACATTTTTCATCGATAACATGTACCATTTATACTATGCTGTATATGTGAAATATTGGTACCATTAATACTACATTGTATATGTGAAATATTGGTTTAACTATGTCGATAGTAAAAATAGTTTTATGCCAAAAGCATGCACTATTGTAATATTAATATATTCTAAATAGTTTTCTCAATATACCAAAAAGCGATTTCGGTATATTATGTTTATGTTAACAAATAAATATTTAATGACCATCAAGCACTAACATTGCATTCACGATCTTTGACCTGTAATACTAATATCTTTCTTCCTCTGTATTCAACTAACAATCACAGCAATCTTTACCTGAAGAATTACCATTTGCTTTATCTAATTGTAGGCTAGAAGCTTATTTGTAGCTTAATTGCCGAAATAAATGTTGTTGTTGTTGTAATTTTTTAGTTTTTTTTATATAAATACACAAATACATAGGTGATGTCAAAATCAATATTAAGACTACACACTTTTAAAACCATCTTATGACTAATTGAGTTGACCTGCCTTATTATATTTAGTAATATAGTTTACTGTTACTTACATATTTACTTAAAATTATAATATAGTACGTTACTTAATAAAATCATACAATTCGTTAATTAATCAAATCGAAATGATTGTGGTCGCCAATGATTGAAAGTCGATCGCCAATAGTTTGGGATGGAAATTGGCAGAAAACAGCATGTCTGTCGCAAGTATGCACGCCGTTATATTATATAGCTTAGATCATACTTACGTTAGTACTATGAACACATTAAGGTTCAGAAGCTTGAGCTATTTGCGTTACATTAGACAAGAGGCCAGTAGCATGCCATAAAGTATATAACACAACGAAGACAAAGGCATTTTCGCCTCTGTACTGAACTCAGTTAATTTGTTAAAACACATTACGAAAGTGCACGCTTTTATGCTAGTTATGTTAGTTTCTCAAAAATTTGAATGTGAATGTACATTTTATTTCTCCAATTGACCTCATTACGTAAAACGGTTCTCATGTTGCATAAGCAAACCGTTTTCATTGCTTTCTTCATTTAAAAATGAAACACATAAATATATTACGAGTTTTAAACTATCACAAATTTGATGTGTTTTACATTAGCTCAATGTACAGGCGGTTCCGCTTGGAGATAAAATGCAGCCATGTAATATAGCGTGCAAAGTGGTTTCTGTTCTCCATCCTTAAAAAGTTAGTTCTGAATAATATATTGTTCAAGTTTAATTTTGTTTCGTAAATACATTCATAAAACACAAATGAATTGCACATTAATATTTAAGAATGAAAAACTGCTATTGTCAATCAAAATGCAGTAAATGTTATTTTGTTGCAGCAACGTTAGAGAAATGATCATTTGGCAGCCATTTCCCGAACGATCTCATTCCGCTGAAACATCGAAGAAAGATTAACTTGTTATGCAAGTCGATTATGTATTTCAATTTCATGGAAATCATTGCTAACATCATATTATATTTTAAATAAATTTTTTAAGACAAAGGCTTAAAACTTAGTGATTTATAATATATATAACACGAGCTTCATGCAACCGGATTTTGTCATGCATTGTACCGTTGTTTTAACCTTCCGGTTGTTGTTTGGAATATACCACTTGGTCGATCAAACTTATATAAGTGCAAGAGCACTAATTAATGATATCGGTTCAATTGTGATGGATGTAAACTTGGTTTGATTGACTGTTTCCAGAATAGGTTACGTAACGAGCAATTAAAATATAAACCATTTTAGCGTATTAATGCCATTATGTTTTTCTTGTTTATGCATGTGGTGTTTTGTTGCAAGATCAAAGATATGTAAATAAAAAAATATGGAAAGGAAAACCATCCATAAGTCTGTTGGTTGCTTACTTCTTGTTATTCAAATATCAATTCTCTCTAAATACAAAAATCACGATACTTTATTTCCTAATGCTATTCTGTCTATAATTATCATTTTATTTCCGACAAATATTGGTTTGATCCCTTTTTGCAAACTTACTTTTAAGCCCATTATGAGACATAATTTGCAAATGATAAATACAGCTCATACCAATATAAAAAGACCTTTATTGACATAATTTGTCGTGAAATAACTCGCTATTGACTGATGCACTCTTTCATGAGTACCTCGTTTTGTCCCCTGCCGGTTTCACTGGAGGGGACTTATGGTTTGCGCTATGTCTGTCAGTCTGTCTGTCTGTCCGTCACACTTTTCTGGATCCTGCAATAACTCTAAAAGTTCTTCATATTTTTTCATGAAACTTGATACATGGATAGATGGTAAAAAATGGACATTATACACGTCATTTCATTGTGTTCCTACGTCAAGAATTATGGTTACTGTGGCAACACATAGACGAGAAATACTGCTGAAAATGGCAGTTTTCTAGATCCTGCGATAACTTTAAAAGTGATTCATATTTTTAGTGAAACTTGAAACATGGATAGATGGCAATATGGACATTATGCACGTCATTTCATTTTGTTCCTACGTCAAAAATCCTGGTTGCTATGGTAACAAATATAAAATAATCTGACAATGGTGGAATTTCTGACAATGATGGAGCTGGTAGGGGACATATATTGCTTTGCAATAGTCTTGTTTATATAGTCTTTATTGATATTCCCGATCCGTATAACATAGCTCATCTCGTCGATATCATGCCTGATATATTCTCACTTCTTGTCTTAAAGAAGAATTAATTTTCTGGTTTAATGTTACACTAAGTGTACAGTTTGTTCTAGATGTATGTCGACAAGATAATCAGGATCACATTCCCCGATATTAGTACATTTTGGTCTGAGGCAAGACGTAACCTGACGTTTATCAAGAATCGATGCGCTCCGTTACGATACGATACGACAATTGTTGGAATATGTTTCACAATTTAATCGATTGGATTAAAATCTTTAAAATATAAAATAAAATATATATATTTCAACTAAATTCCAATTTCTTTAAATTATCAGTTTTTTTCTGATCGCGATACTATAGCTTTTTTGTATTTTGATACTCAAACAATCCATGTATTTCTTAGCCGTGCTCATCTGAAGATCTGACACTGGTGCAGAACGGCTATGCAGACAAAGAAGTAAGTCAACAAACAACTATTCAGCTTGGGACCACTTCCTACAGGATAGTTGAATTTAAATAACACGTTGGGCTTCATAGACAAGGGAATATATTATGACATAGAAAGAGACAAGAAATATTGCGTTTCCGATACCATAAAACTCTATGCTTGGTACAGTTATTACACGGCTTTGCATTATGCTTTGTATAAATCATCGGAGATGGAATAGTCCGAGGATCAATTCGAGATTTATTGTGGGTCTAGTACGGCCTGTACAAACAACGATTTGTGATGTTATGGGCATGTTGTTGTATGTGAGACCTTGCCTGTAAGTAACGAACGCTATTCATTACATTCATTAAAAGTTTGGCATAATTTGGGTACAATTTTGGTCAGATTTTTGGGAAACATGTTTTACAATTACAATTGGGAAATGGTCTGTAAGAGGCTGTCATTTAGGGCAAACAAAATCACTTGTCGGAGCGATTTATACAATTTCGTATGAAGGCTCCATTTTAGTTTGACAAAACACAATCGGGAATGCGTTTTGGATAAAATAAACTACCACGTCCGAATGGTCGTCCTTAAAAAGCAGAGTCTACCATAAGCTCGTGTTTCGTCACAGAAATAGCGTCACACGAGATACGTCATATATTGCGCAATCAATTGAATGAAAATAAGAGTACGGAATGCTGGTTCGGAAATACATTTAAGTTAATGAGTAAATATGATATGCTATATAAACGATTACACACGGCAGAGCTGGGTCGGACGTCTGTAAGCGGCCCTAGCCTCATATTGCGTAATGGACCCCATAATATAAACCTTTCAATTTTATTTAAACAACGCCGTATATGAAAGATTATTATGAATACATTTAAAGGCAAAATTGCTAAATTCATTCCCATATAGTTGCATAAATTTAAGACACATTTATTATTTGTACTATCATTTTGTTATAACAGCACCTTTCTCCGGAACTTCATATGTACATTTTGTCAAAGGACACATACAAGAACACGTTAATCGGCGCTTAGATGTACTGACGGTTTATCACGATAAAGTGATTTACTGCCGAGTATCAACTAACTTATACGGTCATTGCTTTATAAGGTCATTGTTTGCAACAAAACAGGATAAATCAAGTTTTCTTCAATAATATTCAGCACCATCTGCAAAAGTGCAGGACAATGTTATAAATACTGTTCGTTAAACACAGTTTTTCGGTTCCATTAAAACAAGCTTTTGTACTATTCGAGTAATTATACTTTTTAAGCATTTACGACCAAACTGACAGATGAAAAGAGGAATGAAGTGTCCGACAAATATACAGAAAACCTTAAGCTGAATGTGTATACGAAGTTTCGTAGCAATATTTTATATTCTGTTTGAGTTACTACAGTTTAAAGTTTGTATTATATCTATAGAAACAGCGACCTTGCCTTTGGCTTGTGGTAAACCAAAACATGTCGTGCATACTGTTTTGATTGCCCATTATAGGTTTATCAAGTTTCGTTACTTTCATGGGAACACATATAGCTAAAGGATGTAGTTTTATTACTTCTTTAACGCCAATAAATTCCACGAGAAGGCATGTCACCAACAATATAAAGCATATATGGATAACTGTATAAACATCACCTGCAAGAAACGCCAGCTAACAGCAACATTTTCAACTGGTATTTAAGACACAGTAACCAGAAAGCTGAAAGAAAAACATAAGTGAAAATGGTTTCGAACGGCATTCATTAAACAAAATTCATTCAGTGACATGAAGAAACAGGCTTATACTTTCAAAGTGAGAAAACTTTTCTTCAGAAATTTTGTTAGAGTTGTAATAACATGTCTTTAAGAAGGAAATTAGTGAACTCGCTATAGGCAACAAAGCCGGTAACAATTTTCACACGAACTGTCTCAGAGTGTAATGTTTTTGTTTAAATCTCACAGATAAATATGTTGTGTTACCGAATGTACCCGCGCTTCTGTCCTTTGTTCATTCCACATCAATGCCCAATGATACACTCGTTGAAAACATTGGGTATCCTTTCCAAGGCAGTGGCCACGTCAAATACCCAAATAATGTCTGCAACAATTTAGGTAAGTTTATTTGACACAAAAACAAATTAGTGTGATGTGCTACTGGAATTATTCCTACTGAAATCCAGCTTCTGGCGAGGTCTGCATTCAGACAAGATACAGTTTTTGGCAAGAACCTTACAAATCTTCTGATTGCAATTCTCGGATATATTGATCTTTAAATAGACAACAGGTTTGAACAATCTGAAATAAATGAGATGCACGAAACATGCTTTAAAAGTTGATAGGTTTATTACATTCAAGTTCGTATTCACTAGAATCTCACGAAAACAAGACCAGCAGCGTCTTCAAATTAGGCCTGAACGTCTGTAATCGACATGTTCGTTATGCAAATGCATTGACTAAAAATGCAATTAATAAACATGACCAGTCGATATATCAGCATTAAATCTTCATTCGTTGGCATTTTATTGCCTGACGTGTGACAACCAGCTCTGCGGGGTCATGGCGGAACAGTCATACAGTTTCATTTGGAGACCGTAATATCAGCGATACATTGTGCAACTGATTTCAGATCCATATAAACTCTTTAAACAATCAGTACACGTCATTCGAACTAATTTTTAAAGATTATTTTGGATGAAGTTTGGGTCTTTGACTCGGCTAGGCATAAGAGCATTAACATAAATGTAATAAATATAATACCAACATTAACCATTGAATATAAACTGGCTATTTTGATATCTCATGGTATTGATAAAATAATAATGTTATAATCTAATTCCTTATCAATTTGCAAATGATATCACTTATACAATGACTTTGTAATCTTAATGAAGCCATTAACTTAAATTAACGTAATTAGTTCTTACCTCAAACCGACTGTTAACCTACAGCGGACTGTGGCTTTGATATTGTGTTGTTTTCATTTTACTATAATTATAAACAATAATTTTAAGTTTAACATTTGTCAAAAACGTTAAGCGATACAATCACTTAAATAGACAATTCTTCAAAGAAATATGTTTGAATTGATGTAACAAGAGGAACTGAACAGGCTTCACAAGTAGATGTTCCAGCGCATATTCCATTACCCTCATTCAGTCAATGAATCATGCCATGAGGAGATACTGGGTCTTCCAGACGCGAATCTGTGCGATCTGTTATAGGGATCTTTTATGCAAAAGGATTAAATAAAAAGGCAATTAATAAACATCACCAGTAAATGAAACGCATTAATCCTTCATTGCTTTGACATTCCCATTGCCTGAGGTAGAATTATCAGATCAGAGGGACAGGTCTAAACATTAATATGGATTGAATGTGCAACCTTTAACAAACAAAATTGAGTTCATGTTATTGCTTGCTTTCTCGTGGCTTTTACTCTCATAGCAAATGTGTGTATCACAAACAATACTTCTACAAACTTCTACCGTTTCGCCACGGATCAAACTCTGGTTGATATTATTTTTAATATGTAAGTCCATAAAAGTCATCTCGATGGATAACATGTCATATTAAGGTCGTAGCACACTTAAACAAATAATAAAAAAGATGCTATCGAATAATGAAATTTTCATAAACGTTCTTAATGCATGTGTTAGTCCATTCTTATTTGAGATTGAATGTAGTAATAATGATTAATAATAACATGAATATCATCTGGTCTATATAATTCTTAATTGTTACGGGATGGGGAAGGTTTTCTGGTAGTGTCATACATTTTTTATGGGAAGATCTATCACAATGGGTCTTTGGACGGCCATAAAAGATTCTCATGTTACAACGCGTCCTATTAAACGTTTTGCCGAAACAATATGTTATCATTAATGTATGTATCATCTAACGGTCAATTTTAAATTCATATATATTCTGTAATTGATGCAGAGTTCACCCAAACCCAGGGCCAGCAATTATTTCAGACTCGACAGAACATGGTGCTCGTAAGAAAGGGAGACAACCAAAACATCCATGTCGTATATGTGGAAGGGGAGTTAGCTCTCGTTTTAAAGCAGCTGACTGTGATTCTTATGGAGTCTGGGCACACATAGACTGTACAGGGTTTATAACTGTGGAAGAGTATTTGAAATTGAGTGATATAACATTTGAATCGGATTGTACCAAGTGTACTTGGCATAAAAATTGCCATAGACCCTTTCAGTTATTCGCATTTACAAGTGTAAGAGTTGTGTCCCTTAGCCGGATGTGACGTAATGAGATGATACAAAATCCGCCAGAGAGAAACTTGTACAGTGTTGCTGATAATATCAACGTCTCTTGCACTATATATGCGTAAATTGCACAAATATTTCATTGTTTAATATTATATTGACGCCTATTAAAGCTATCGCTTTTCGCATATTTCATTTTAGCACGTTGAAGCGTGAAAATACATTAAACATTCCGTTCAATAACCCTGTGTGCCGCAAGACAAATCCCATACTGTTACCACTAAACTGTAAACGTAAATTTTTTTTATTAAAATGCCAAATATTGAAAAAAGCTCCAAACGTTTTTATTTTAATGGTATTGATCATTGGCAAATGATTTGAGCGCTTTTTTACCTATTGGGAACATGACCTTTACCATTGAAAATGGGAATTGAAATGTCAATTCACCCCACCTGCAAAGTTAAGACTCCGCCCACTGGTTGGCAAAAAGAGGTGGAATTCTTATAAGCGCATATAAGGAAGGTTGACAAAATCATCGTTTGTAATGATAATCATGCAAAATATCAAATAAAATTTTACTAGTTATGTCTGAATAAAACATTTGCATGCAAGGAAATGCATTTTTGAAACGATTATATTGTTGCTATTATTTGTTTTTACTAACAACGAACTCGGGAGTAGAACACAATGTAAGAGCTTGTATGTTGTTATGACAAAAATCTCCATACTTGGCACTTCTTCGCGACCATTTTTTTTGTTAATTGTTAAAAAATTCTCATCAATTGAACTTATTTCAGAATAAATTAAATTTAAATAAATGATGAAAATAAACAACAAATAGATCGACTTTATGTACGCAATATATTGTACCTGAATTGAAACTTTATTTGTCTGAAAATCTTACCTTGTTTCACATTAAATAAATTATCTTGATTAATGTAATTGTTCACACCAATGTTGACACGCTTTGTTGCAGCATTTTTTTGTCCCGGTGTTTTATTACACCTTTGTTCATCACAACCCGATTATCTCGTTATGATCGGATACTGCCCAGACAATTACAAAGAAAACAAGGTGTCATACACTCAGGAACCTATCTGTAATCTGTGTCTGGTAATTAAACACAATTTATGATACCCCCATGTCATCCCCCTTGGCATATAAAGCAGTCATTTTAGCCAAATTTTAAAGCCAAAATACTGAACATTTGCTTCTATAAAATATTTTAACATTGATTTACAGGAACTAGTGTGTATATATTAGCCAGTTTAATCATATTAATACAGTGTTTAATAACTATAAATAAATTTAAAATAGTGTGCAATTTAACTGCTACGCAATTGAGGTATTTAACGGGTACCGTCAAATGTAAACTCCGCTATTACGTGTATAGATTTCAAGTACGTTATTGCAGTGTACGAAACACCATCATGAAAACAAACAATCACAATAGGGTAAACAATACTTGCGTTCAATAAATTAAATATATAGATCTATTGATCATAAAATGCTAGATTTTTATCACTCGTTATCATTAGTAAATAGATTTCAATATACATGCAAAGACAGTTCAATTTGCATAATATGCCGAGTTCTTTTCCGTATATATGCTAAAAAATATTAATATTGTCATTCAATGTAAACGAAACGAAAATACATTCAATGGAAAAGAAAACGATAAAATTTAACAATTGTTATGTATTACGCTTTTTAGGGCTTTGTTTTACAATTGATCAAATACATCTCTTACACGATCGATCGCTGATGAACAATATCCACACCACTTATAATTGTGTTCAAATAAATATATGTTTCATTATTTTTTAAACATCATTTATAAAAGTCTTACTATAAGAAAGAATACGGCTTATTTAGTTGTTTTGTTTTGTTGGATTTTCAGTATTAAGTCTTCCGATCACGTTCTCTGATGAACAATACCGCAGTATAAACCGAATAATCAAAATGTCATTAGAAAATAATACATTATTAACAATTAGGTAAGTACAATATAAAGAAGTGAAACTCCAGCTGCTGGAGCAGTATTGAATTTTTATTATATACAATTAGTTGGTCCTTTATTTAAGGCAAGTAAACGATTGCCTAAACAGTACAAAACAGCACAAAACAGCACAATACAAAACAACATAAACACATATAAGAATAAAGCTGGGGTCACCGCCTTGGAACGGTCAATGCAAAGCGTTGGGGGTTTAAACCGGTTTTAGAGCGCTCAACCTCACACTTGGCCCATTAATATTCATGATACATTTAAGTGTCAATAAAATTTAACCTCATAGCATGGTAACTCAAATTAAACAATAATAAAATGGAATTAAAACGTATTCAATTTAATTACCATTTAATTACTCAATGGTAGGAAAGATACCAGCCCAAGAGAGTAACAACTTTTTGAGGAAAGAAACCTTTTTGTGCATATGTTTCAGTCCATTTACATCGTTGAAAAAAAAACACATTTTCTAACAAGATCTCTGTTCTCGTTTACAATCGATACACTCGATAATCCTCGCATGACGTCACACAAGGGAGATAATTAAAAACCGACAATAACTGAAAGGGTCTATGTAATAGCTGTGAATCTAAATGTGACAGTGAAATAATATTCCTAGTGAACATGTCAATTCAGAAACTTTTAGAGGCTCATGTCATTTTTTTAATTGCTTTGACCGTAAAGGATTTTAGTGTATTCAATTAAATATAAGATCTGTATTGCAAAAAATATCAGAAAAAAGACATGTTATTTCCAAATATAAATTTGCTGTGATAGCTTTCTCAGAGACCTGGCTGCATGATACCGTGACTGACCAAGAAGTGAGGCTGGAAGGCTACAGCGTGATCAGAAAAGACCGAAACCGGCAAGGAGGGGTGTGTGCTTGTACATCAACGAAGATCTGGCTTTTTCGGAAAAAGAGATCTGGAAAATGACAATATTGAGGCTGTCTTGGGTGACATTATTTTACCCAAGACCAAGCCAATTTCAGTTGGGTCATGTTATAGACCCCCTAAACAAAATGACTTTGTGAATCAATTTGAATCTGTGTTAACACATTTTAGATCTGACACTGAATGGTATTTTTTAATAAGAAATCTGTTTTATATCAATCTTTTTTGCAAAAACTTAGTATGTTTAACTTGTCACAGCTTATTAATGAGTCAACCAGAATTTCAACTAACTCCTCTGGTCTACTGGATCATGTAATATGTAGCCAACCTGACAAGATAATTCAGTCTGTTACCCTGCATGTTGGGCTTAGTGACCACCTGCCTGTATATTGTACTTGAAAGACACAGAAAGGTGTTTTTAAAAAACATAAAAATATTGTTATTAGATCGATGAAAAATTACAATTGTGAAACTTTCATACATAATATTAATCTTTGTGATTGGTCCAGTATGTTTACTGCCACTTCTGTAAAAGATTCTTGGTTGTTTTTTAAAGACTTGTTCTTAGGTGTGTTAAATACTGTTGATCCAATGAAACAGATTAGACTTAGGCAAAGGAGTGAACCTTGGCTGGATTCAAACATTTTAGAATCAATTAGTATAAGGAATTCTTATTTGTACAAATATAAAAAATAAACAGAAAGAAATGTATAGTAAATATATTATATCTATAGTTTTTATAGAAATTTGGTACCAAGACAGGTGAAATCTGCCAAATCTGATGATATCTCTTACCAGTTAGAGAAAAATAAGTATTACCCTAAAAGGTTATAGTCTTATTTTAATGGCCTTGGGTATAGTAATAAGACAAAATCGTCACCAAATGTTGTATAAAATATTGATAATTAAAATTGTTTTGAATCAGCTAAAATTGCTTGTCATTTTAACACATACTTTATTACTGTAGCTTATATGTTGGTTGACAAGCTACCATTACCTTTCAATATTTTTACTTCTGATTCTCATAGTTTTAAACAGTTCTATAAAGACAGAAATCAAAATGATATAAAATTTAAACTTCATACTGTCAGTGAAGAATATATTTATAAAGAAATGTGTAAATTAAATTGTTCTTAAAGTACATGGCTAGATGACATTCCTGCCAAATACTTAAAAGATGCTGCACCTTTTATAAAAATTCAAATTACTTTTTAAGTCAATAGCTCTATTACTTCTAATAAAGTTCATAGTGATCATAAATGTGCTAAGGTTAAACCACTTTTTAAAATGGACATAAGATCTGATATTTCTAATTACAGACCTGTCAGAATTTTATCAATTGTGTCTACAATTTTAAAAAGGGTTGTATATAACCAGTAAGAATCTTTTTTAGTAAATCATGGTGTTTTATATGAATATCAAAGTGGTTTGAGATGTAACTATTCCACTGACTCTTGTCTCATCCACCTTACCGACCATATAAAGGGTCAAACTTCAAAAGGCCTTTACACTGGTATGATAATGTTAAACCTTCAGAAAACGTTTGACACGCTTGACCATGGCATTCTATACCAGAAACTCAAGACAATGGGTGTTGGGTCAGTAGAGTGGTTTCAATCTTACTTTACAGGTCGTAATCAAATGGTAAATGTCAATAACACTGTGTCAGAATCTATGAATATCACATGCGGTGTCCCACAGGGAAGTATTTTAAGGCCGCTCCTGTTTTTATGCATTGTAAATGATATGGGTATAAGTATAAGCAAATCATGTAAAATTATTCTTTATGCCGATTACTGTGCCATCCTGTATTCTCACAAAGATCTTAGTATCATCCGTAGTGGTTTGGGTAAAGAACTTGAAAATTGTAGTAAATGGTTAGTGGATAACAAACTGTCTTTACACCTTGGAAAAACAGAATGTATAGTGTTTGGTTCCAAAAGGAAATTATCAAAACTTCATAACCTTATTGTAAAATGTAATGATCACACTATTGTTTCTCAATCATCTGTTAAATACCTTGGTTCAATATTGGACAATGATCTTTCTGCTACATCTTTTGTTAATAATATTGTTAAAAAGGTGAACTCAAGAATAAGATTTTTGTAAAAACAAAACCACTGTTTAAATATGGAATTAAGAAAATTGTTATATAACTCCTTGGTTCAATGCCATTTTGACTATGCCAGTTCTTCATGGTACAATAGTATTAGTAAACAGTTAAAAAATAGATTACAAGTTGTACAAAATAAAGTTGTTAGATTTATTCATGGATATGACTGTAAAAAATCTTTTGAAAGTTAAAGATTTTAGTAGTATTGGTTGGTTAAATGTTCAAAAAAGAGTAAAGCAATTAAGTCTCAACCATATTCATAAAAATTTTACAATAAATGTCCTTCTTACATGTATAATAATTTTAGTTTAGTGTCTGATATACAGCGTCATAATAGAAGACATAGTAAAGGTAACTTTTTTTACCTCAAGTGAATGGTTTTACCAGCATTACTTTTCATTCTCAAGCGATCAAAAACTGGAACAGTCTTGCCTTCATATATTAAAAATGTTCAGAATTTATATGAATTTAAAAAGAAAGTGAAGACTGCTCTCACAGACAATATGAAAGTGAAACTAAATGCTGATTTTATTTTTTACTAGTAGTATGTTTGTGTACATTAATTATTCAACGTCACATGCCGCGCCAATTTTATTAGTCTTTTGTGTCCAGTCCATATGGTTTAAACGTCCTCAGTTTGCGCTTCCAAAGTTGTTCAATGGTCTTCCGTACTCGTCGGATCCATTTTTTTTATTCCTATGACCCGGAAGTCCGCGACGCTGTGGTCGTTTGTGTAAAAGTGCTCGGAAATCAGGTCATTGTGTCGAGTCCGTATCCGGGACAGGTTAAGGATATGTCGTTGGTTCAGGGTATCCCGTTTCCCCTACGTATACAAAGGTCTTACAGCGTTTGCAGTGCACAGCGTATACTACATTGGTGGATTTGCAGGTGACCTTGTTCCGCACATTGTAGGTTTTGCCGGTGGTATCGCTGAACTTTTCGGCCTCCATCATGTACGGACAGATTGCGCACCTCTGTGTCCCACAAGGTCCGCGCCTGTTTGGAACCCGGAAAACATTCGGCGCTCACAACTAAAAATGGGTCACCTATAAAACGGTCAATAATCTATTTAAGAGTAACGTATTGCTACATCAAACATTTATTGATCACATATTACAGACTCGGTCGTATACTAGAACATAACAAGCGGTTGCAGCAACGTTTATGTGGGGAAATTTAAAATTCAAACTTAAAACGGAATGACATCCATCGAGTCAGTGCTATCAATAATGATCGTAAAGAAAAGATAGGAAAATGTTAAGATTCTGGGAAACTCTTTGATTGAGCAAATTTTAATCATTCGGACAGTAATAGTTCGTACCCTAAACAAGTTTCCTTATAAAAATTATCACCCGTGTACTAATGTTATTGACCATCGCCATTTTCAAAGATTGGCAACATATGTTTAGCAAAAACAAATACAAAAATCGTCGGATAAGGTTACCCAACATTTGTTCCATTTCATTCAATGAAGTCATCTTAGGTTAGCATTTTCAGTCCACAAAAGATAATGGATTTTCGCTACGAAGAGACTTCCTTCAAACAAAAAATGCCATAAACGTAGAAAGTGTCGTCACTGATTAGTGGGAGAGAGACTGGCAGATGGAATTCAACCCCTCCAAATGTTTAACCATCCATTTCACAAAAAACGGGATCCAATCAAGAGGACTTACGTGCTTAACGGCCACCAAATCGCTATTGTCAAAAGTGAGAAGTGTCTAGGGGTCACATTACACGAAAAACTGCTCTGGAACAGCCATATCGATTAGGTCTCCAAAAAAGCAAACAACTCCCTTGCCTTCCTGAGAAGAAACATCAGCAACTGCCCGACTGATGTGAAAGACCAAAGCTACAAAGCACTAGTGCGCCCAATCCTGGAATACGCATCTACAGCCTGGGACCCATATACAGCGACAAACATATCCCAACTGGAAGCAGTACAGTGCAGAGCTGCCAGATTCGTCATGGAAGACTACAAGACATCAAGCTGCACAAGCCAGTTGATTGCCTCCCTTGGATGACAATCGCTGTAAACCCGGCGTACTGACCACCGACTGGTACTAATGTTCAGGGTAATCCACTGCCTGATTGAAATTCCAGCCAACCTGTACCTTCATCCATCTACTGTGTCCCTACTGAGAGGGACAAATGTATGCTATCTCGTCCCATTTTGCCGAACAGACCTGTACAAACATTCCTTCTTCCCAGCAGCCATCCGACTCTGGAATCAGCCGAGATTGTCAGCAGTCATGCGAAGCAAACCGGGGACGATATTCGGCGCTTTCTGAGCTACGAGTTCGTGCGCGCTTAACTTCACGATGTTGGCCACAATGGCAACCATCCTAGTGTCTATAACAGAGCCACTCCGAATGGGTATCGACCAGGTACTTAGGGAAAATTTAAAGAATAATTGAGCCTCGATCTGGGAAAACCGGGCTCTTTCCGCCTAAACTGGATTTTCGTTTGCAAATATTTCAATTTAACGAAAATTCTATAAAAGCGGAAATTTTCGTCCCTAATTAGCCTGTGCGGACTGCAAAGGCTAATCTGGGACGACACTTTACGCATTTGCATTAACACCAGTTTTCCCAGAACGCGTCTCAATTAATTCTCGCTGTTCTCTATTAAACATAGAGATCTGGTTTTTCGACTGGTTAATATATTGAATCATTATTTACATGTTCATCGAGTTTTTGAGGGTTTAAATGAATGCATCTAATGACAAATTAAAATTACTTATGCCATTTTTGCTGTTTGTTGAAATAAAGTACAATTGAAAATATGTACAAACCTTTATGTACCACATAATGAAGCAAGAATCATTACAACAGACTAAATAATATGTGTTAAATTTCTTGACATATGCAGCTGGATTTATAACAAAATTTAAACGTGTGTTTCATAACCACACCCCGTTTAACATTTTCAACGATGTTTTATATCATAGGACGCTGGTTTTGATACAACGACGATAATGTGAGGAATGCAAGTGTTGAGAAAATAAAGGGTAGCGGAGAAGACATAGCCCGCCAATATAACAACGACTGGTCTTCAGTCGACGACGTTGACAACGACGAAAGCAGTGTGTTGACTCACAACAATTACGTTGACGTAAGCAATAACGGCTCGATCGACGGCAGCGACATCAGCGAAGGCAGCGACGGGGAGGCATCTCAATATTCAGACGATGGCGGGGTAAAACATCCAAGGCGGAAATCGAAGTTAAGGTATACTAAAGTCTTATACGTAAAGAAGCGGGGGCATGTTACTTTTTAGTAAGTTTTTACTATTTACATTGAACATAGGACAAAATGAAAAAAGGTTAATTGTGTCAATCGGTGAACAAATTAATTTTGTCAATCGGTGAATATCTACTATTGACTTGTTACAACATAAACTTACCACAGTAAAATATTCAAATATATTCTACCTAGAGTTCCTACAGTAATTTTGATAAAAGGAGAAAATAGTCATAATAGCGAATTCGGTCTCTTGTAACATGTACGATCCTTAACATATTCCCAAGCATTTTTGATTTTGTGACGGTTCTTGGTTATAGTTAACTTCTATGCCCTTAATATACTAATTGGTTTATCATGCTCTCAGACTCCATATTCACACATGTTTTTCATTCGTACATCATTCGTGCAGCATCAACTCCAGGTTTATTAATGATATATGATTTCAACCTTTATTCCCAGCTCCACGATGACCCTGAATGTATTTGCCAGAGCTGCGTTAACGCTCTAAACGACGAAGCCTATGGCGTTGACGGTTGACGTCATCAGCGCTTACGGCGTTGTTTCCGGGAATTTCAAGGGTCATTGACGCGTTATAATGAGAGTGAACGCATTCTTTGGACGATTAATTATGTGTCAGTTCTTTCGACCCAATAATGTTGATGAATAGTTGAATCACACTACACACTAAATGTTCGAATACATTTAATTTTTAGTTTATAACTTTATTTGTATTCATTTTTTATATGTTAAGCTTGTATATATCTGTTTTAAACCGATATCAATTACTAAAGTAAATTTACAAGAAACATATTGACCTTTCATGTTGTTTTTATTTAACATGTATATGTTTTGCATAAGTCTTTATCTTTTTTCAAATTTCAAAGATTGTATTTAATACGACACGTGATTATAGTCTAGTGCGATGTTCTTGAACAGAGTATATTGACAATTTATCCTACAGCTAAATGATTTTATAGAACATAAAAGGACCCATACAGAAAAGATAAGGTTTATCCCACACCTATGTTTATCCAACAGCTATTTTTAGAACATGTACATAGGGAATACTTTTTTACCTTTCACCCCTGGTTAAAGATCAAATGCAGTTTAGACTTGAAGACGATTTAATTTGTATCATATTTAATTAGCATTAAATAAAAAAAGAAAAATGTAGTTTTTGTTGTTATTTTATTAAATTGTTATCAATGACAATAATAATAAAAATATAAATAAATAAATCACTATTACACACTGAAATACTGTCGTCTGCTTCAAATAAATATTGAACAAGTGAAAATTCAAAACAGAGGAATAAAGATGTCAGATAATATTGAAAATATAATATTTAACATTTTATGGGATGATATTATGCAAAACGACATGGAAGATGACTTACTTAAAACTACAAACAAAACAGCGAACGGGAAAAATAAAGAAAACGAAACGATAGAATCGCAAAGTGCAGATCAAATTGGTCAAGCTTTATCATTGGAAGATTTTATTAAAATTGTATGGATTCGATGCAAGGGTTCTGGACGATACATTTGAAAATGTAACTTCTAATGAAGTAGCCAGCATTCCGATTCCTGAACTAAATGAAGAATTTGAGGACATTGAAATTTGCACGGTTAAAAAACGTATTTTAGAACAAGAAAACAAAGCAACATTGAAAAAATGATTTTGAAAAATGTAAACGATTTCTGAAATTAAAATGCGAGAGCAGAGAACTGCATGTACTTGATGGTGATATTTTAGATGAATATGTGGCAAATTTCATTCTTTCATGTAAGACTAAGTCAGGAACAAATTACGAACCCTCTAGTATAAGAAACATCATGGCAAGCATAGATAGGGAACTAAAACACAACAAATATCCATATCTGATCATGTCGAACATTGGCCCCGAGTTCAGTATTTCGAGGGAAGCCTTCGTAGCAAGGTCCAAGAGTCTAAAAAGACAAGGCAAAGGTAACAAACTGAAAGCTGCTTCTCCATTGACTGACTACGAGATTGAGGCTTTATACCAGAAACAGATTCTTGGACGGTTGTCAGACTCCCAGTGCCTTTCTGAATATCATGTGGTATAACAAATTTGATCACTTTGGCCTTCGAGGAACCACGGAGCAATATAATCTCTGGTTTGAGTGATTTATAATCGTTTAGCCATTTCCTTTGATTTTTCTATATTGCCTGAAATAAAAAACAATAAAGTAACATTGCGCGATTATTCTGAACAAATAGTAAAAAATAATACACCAAATAAGTCTGCAAAGTACATGTATTGCACACGGTAGAGCACAAAGTTTTGAAGTTTATTATTTTAACAAGAATTTTTCAAATGATAATTTGCCCCATAGGTGCAATAAGGTACCATCTGCCATTTCAGTGTCACATGGGACTTTTTTGCCCCAATGAGGCGATATTCAACTAATATTTGTTTTTATTTCTTAAAAACTAAATAGTCCCACTGTTCAAGGTTTCCAATGTTCATCTCTTCTTTTTAGCTGGGAAGACGTTACCCTCAGAACGGCAGCAGATGGCACGGAGTTCCTTGAACTGAATGAGCGATAGACCAAAACAAGGACAGGGGGTGACATTTCAAACATCAGGAAAGTGCCACCTAGGATGTATGCCACACAAAACGACAGATGCCCCATCGTAGCCTACCAGTTGTTTTTTCTCTCTAAGCGACCTAGTGGATATTGTCAACCAGAATTGCCAGTGGTTTATTATGCAGAGGGTCGGCCTCAATAAACCGGGACACATGGTTCAAAGGATGGCTGAGCAGTGCGAGCTGGACCGTCAGCGCCTGACTAACCACTCTGTTCGCAAGCGGATGGTCCTAAATGCTCAGGGACGAAAACGTTGCACCTACTGACATTATGCATTTCACAGGCCACATAACATCCTAATCTGTATTGAATTACAGTGCGATTTCTGAATCAACGCAGAGGCCGGATCACACATCCTGTCTGGGAAACGACGGTATCCAGTCACTGCAACTGTGACGTCCCCACCATTACCATCAAGGATTGAAAAGCACGATGATCGCGATGCAGCACCATCTCTCACGCCTAGCGCTTTCAAGGAACCAATATCCGAACCCAGGCCGTCAATATTCCGAACATTGATTTTCTTTCTTTCCGCACCCACTCGGAACAGAATCACGTGTCCGTTTAATCTTTGATGAATCTCCTTCAGACACACTCTCAGTTTTATGGGGCAGTTTATAATGTGAACAATTTCAACTTCTACACCTAGTAAATCCAACGATCTGTGTAATTTGCGTGATATTTGTTGTTGTTTATGTTCCAGTGCAGTACATCAGTCATTTATGATTGAAAAATTGCGACCTTCACCTTTTTTGACGGAAAATTATTTGTTAATTCTCATTTAATACTTTATATTTAATTATAAAAATGTGTATTTCAATAAATTGAATAAATTTGAACCGATGTATATGATGTTTAATCCCTTTATTTTTCAGCAATCGTCCGTTTAACTTTAGAACTATTTCGCGTTCATGCGCAAGAAGATCGACATGTTTGTATATTAATACGCGAGTAAAAATAGGTAAAAAATTAAAGGTACAACCCCCGATTTTTTTTTACATTATTGTTTCGTATAGATTTGTAACATTTTTTTTTAATAATTATTTTGTAGGATTAATAGAATACTATGTAAGTGTGATTGTGTACTTAAATTTATCCCACTCGTCTCAGAAAGTCTTACAAGGCTCGGCAAGCCTCGCCATGTAAAGCTTCCTTCACTCGTGGGATAAATTTTAGTACACAAGCACACTAACATAGTTTTCTCAATATATCTTCTATATGTATACGGATAATATGTCTCAAAATCTTTTAAAGCACTAAACATTTAAAGCAATTGCATGATCAGAAGGATTTATGTTGTTCTGTATAGTGCGAGTTTGCACTAGCGTAAACTAGTATGTTTCAGCCTCATTTATTAAAAATAACTCAAACTATAAAGAAACCAAGTATACTGGTTCTCTCAAGGGAACAGCCTCGAGTATGCCTCATAAGCATACGGCCCTTGATTAAGCGAGGGTTAAAGGTTTAAAACTTCTCTTAAAATCAATGTAAGAAAAGTTATTCTTTTTTATTGGAACTGATCCACTCATATGCAGACATAACCTATTGAAACGCTGCCAAACACGCTATATGTGTTTATGTTGTCCATATAAGATTGTTCTAGAATTGTACTAAATTTAGACATTCTTCTGACAAAGCAAGACCCTGGTTATGTTTGCCAAAAAATATTAATTTCAATTATGTATATCTGTTCGATATTGTAAAAGCATAATTCCTAAAGCGTGTGCTTCTGTGACATACGATTGCGTCTAGTGTCCTGAAGTGTCCATTGCATTTAAAATCAAAATAGGGGTTCAAACCTATGGCACGTGAAATTATAACGTTTGTTTTACTTCGTCGTTGCGTTTTTGAAAAGTTAAATTGGCAATTAACCAGTGGGGGTTTAGATCGTTAAGGTTATCACCAATACACTAAATAACAAATTAAAATCCCTGTTTTTGTTCCAGCGTACTTTCAAAGAATTTAAATGGTTCAGGCGTTATCCAGTAATGGACGACGGTGACCTAGCAATTTATCAATTTAACAAAATATTGATGTTTGCCCAGAACTCTCTGTTTTAATCATGGACATGTTCTGCATTGTTTAAAAGACATTGTATGGGTGATGTCGTCACTTTTTCTCATCGCATTTCTATTACAGCAGATCAAACGACGAAGTCTTCATGCATGGCATGTTTCGTAATTAAGATAATACATTATGTTATTATCTAAATATATACTCTAGCTCGTTTTCTTTAACAATTAAAATATTTAAGAACGTACATTCTCCTTGCTTTCAAATTCACTTTTATTGCAAGGCACTTGATAAGGTTAAGCAAAACAAGAACAACTTTGATATTAAGGTAGTACAACTGTAATGGGACATATTCCAAAACCTATTAAAAGTATCAATTTTAAAAACTTCATACTATATATGGTATTATAACAAATGTTAAGGGTGGCTTTCCATGCAATTTGTATTCGTGATTTTGTCTGTATGATTAACCATAATTTGAATTTTCTTCGAATTTTAATTACTCCTGTGGATAAATTTAATAAACTTATATGTTTTAGATAGTTTTTAACAAGTTTGGTATATTTAGTACAGGATATGATTGTAGATGATAAAATCGTATAATACAAAAGAATTATCATTTTTTGAAGAAGTTATATGTTATTTCTTTAGAATGTGAGCATTTATATTTTATCAGAGACATATGATATAAGCTTAAATCGAAGTAAAAAAAGCAATTTGACCGTGAATATTTTGAAAATATGAACTCATAAACTTGTTGACTATAACAAGATCAACCAAATCATCTTCAAAATCAATGTCATACTATGAAGATAAGTCTTCCCTTGAAATTGTTTAGTCCATAATAAAAACAAAAACGCATTGCTAGAAGTTCCGTCAAAGTGACGAGTATTTGCAATGTCTGTGTACTCCAGTCATCTTTTTCTGCAATCTATGACAACTATTATGCGGTCCTCTGACAATATACGAACATTTCAATGTTCGCATGGAACTCTCTGTTTCGATCATCGCCATCTGTACTCTATCGTGTATGCATTCATCTGACAATATGTGAAAATGTCAATGTTTGCATAAACTGTCCATTTCAATCATTGGCATCTGTGATGTATTGCGTAAACGTCATTCCTTCAGCTAGGCAAGTGATACCGTTATGAAATCGGTAACATTTTCTATTTTAAAAAGATAAACTGTCTGGGTCGTCAATTGCCTCTATTCCGTATTTTTTGTGTCATATTTATAGTACTAAAGTACCCCTTTACCAATTACTAATGAGGATTTGGTTAGCTTCGGATAGAAATTATGAAAACAATATTCACACGCTCGGTGCTCTTAAATCCAACATTCTGGAAAATGGAACCATGATTAAACACACATTTGCTTTATTTGAAGTAGTTGTAAACATATTCACTAAATAGAGTTAAATAGTTCACCTCGATAAATGCACCGGAAATTAACACACGATTCGTATTACATTTTCTGAAAGCAAGAGTACATACGTTTTAAAAATAATTCGTTTGTTGTTTCAGTTTCAATCATTATTATTATTAGTAGTATTATTATTATTATTATTATTATTATTAGTCCGCATTAATGCAATCCACGTCATTTAATATCACAAGTGTTACAGATAATATAGTTGGAATATTAAATATACAAGAACATTGCATTATTTGTTTCCAGGCAGTTCTCAGAGTATTGTGCCAGCGACAAAAATCAATACATTTTAGAATAAACTTGCTGGAAAAGATTTGTTTTGCAAACATCTAATCGAAGACTGAAGCACTGGCGGCCAACTATATGCGTTTTGCCTCGAAGTCACGTGTTTGACACGTACCGGAAAATGACCAAACTTATGTAAAAAAAAACATGTGTTTGTTAAGTTGATAATGGCATTTACCGTGGTTCTGACTTTGCATTTTAGAGGTAAATAACATTGAAAGTACGAGAAGTGTAATGTAGAAACATATTAAACTATTAACCGTTATATTACAATTAATTCAGTGACATAAACCAGTGAAATACACATTGATATATAAAATGTTTTGTAGAATGTCTTATTTCGTAGTTTGTGTAGTTAGAATATCAGTTGTCTAAATCAATTTGTATACTGAACGGTTTTGGTACATTCATTCACTTATTTGTATTAATACGAAACGTTTTGAAGGCGATATGGCGACATTTAAAGTGTTGTTTTTTCATACTACTACTGGTTGACGTTTCTCACAGCGTGTATATACGATTATAAACGAATGTCACTGTTTCATGTGTATTCGCGTCATTCGCCTGTATTTAAGAAGCAACATGATACTGTACCAAATGGCGATTCCAAATATAATATTTTCCTTCAGTACCGTAAACACGACCATTTTGTGTCGTACTTGTTATTATGGCGAACGGGAAGTGTACGGACAAAAATTCCACTTCAGGGATGTGTCACCTTTCTTATAACGTGTGGTCATGTCGAACGTCACAAGGATAACGCTCCCGCATATTGTTAATTGATTTAATGTTCATGCCTTCGTTTTCTTTGGATTCTACCAAATGTTCCTGTTAATAAACGAACGATATTTCGTTTCACAATTTATTTTATATTACCATGATCAGGCACATATTACACACAATCTCCGATTGTGGAACAATATATATATATATTCGATTTTTATTACCCGCAACAATATTTATTCATACGACACACAACAGTAACATGGGACATGAACATATGTTGAATATAGTACCACGCACAATAAAAATAGAGCATTTTGTATATTGTTAAATATCTGTTACCAGACCACATCTAGGATATTGCTATTGGGAACACTGATTATATTTTACGACATTTTCGTTGATTGTGAGTGTAAATGGGGCTTAAAAATAGGAATGGTGTAATCAAACGTTTACCTGAATTATTAAAGTTCAAAGTCTTGGTTAATAACTTTACATGACGATCCGAGAGAATCGAAGATCTTGGTTAGAGTTTTTTTTCAGTGAATGCTTTCAAATACCATAAACACATATGGGCAAATTTCTGTGCAATACCTGGAGCAGGTATAGACAAAGTATAGAGATATACACTTAAGTGGCATAATTATATTAAAATACGGTTCACAGTCATAAGTTTTTGTTAGAAGACTCTGAAAACATGTTAAAGATTTCACTGCAAGGTTTCCATACTGCTCAATTCAGGGTCAGAGTTATGAAACTTGGTCAGTGATCAAGCACCTGTGGGAAGTAGAAACCTGCATGATATACTAATCTTGTACGCAAGGGTGTGGAGTATAGCTCGGACTATTAGACCAATGATCAAACTAAACAAACCGTTTGCATCTAACGAACGGTTAATAAAAATAATAATGATGATACCGCAAATAAATAGAACGCTACATTAACTGTATCAGAGTAATAATATACAAAACAAGTCAAACCAACCAAACCATTATTAAATAATAGTGCTGATATTTTTTTGATAAATACTGTCTTGTGATTTCCCCATAAACTGGGTCCATGGTTGTTCAGTCGGTGGTAAATATCGTTTTGGTGTACTGGGTGTGTATTGGGGGTCTTTGGTAACTTGCATGTCTGTCACTGCGTTAAGATGGACCTTTTCCAATGTTTGTTTTGAAATCCTATAACAAGCACAAAGGTCAATAAGAACAACGCATTTAATACTTCTTCAAGGTTCATTTTTTCTTTAAAACTGAAATAAAACAATCATACAATAATTAATAACTGTTCAAATGTATCTTTAAAGATATCAATAGATCTTTCCCAAAACTAGGTTAATTCCCTTGCGTAATCACAAGTAATGTCCACTGTTCTATTTGTAAAATTTCATTTTGTAATATATCATTTATTATCTGTTTTCTACAATTTTATCATAGGTTTGGTATTAAAAGTTACATTTAATGTGTTTTGCGCGACGAACACTTTTAGACATTAAAAAAGTAATCGGAAGAAGATATTGAACTGTGGGTAGTAACGAATTTTCAACAAAGGGAGGTAAATGTCAAGAAAGACCACCTAGTTTTAGGAAGGTCTATAGGCAACCTGTTTAGTGTTTAGCTTCAAAGAAGAAAAATTCATACAGTAACTCCACGTTGACTTTTTGCATTAGTACATCCATGTCAGCACCAGCCTTGTAGTATTTACGATTGTATTTAGGGTACTGGCGGAGATAAACGCCAATGTAGTCAAGGAATCCATCACCATCAAAATCTCCTAGCATGCCTAAAAAAGACGATTAAGGCGCCTGCATGTTTTATAATAAATATGATATAAGCACCATGCTTAATAACTCCAACCTGCAAGTTATATGTATTATATAGCTTGTAGACATTTTTCATTATTATAATTTATTACTGCCTGTAAAACTTGCCAATACTTGCCAATCTTAACCTTGGTGCCTTTCTAGTGTTCATAATCAGAAATCAGATTACTCTTTCGCTGAAGATATTCTTTTATTTATAGTGAACAATATATGGACCATAAATGTCAATGAACTTGCAAACAACAACATCTATACGTAATAGAATAATATTGTAATGAAAAAGTGAAGATTGTTGAGATATATATTTTAAACAGGAGGACAGAACGCTCGATTTGTTTCAGATTCTTTTAAAAAATCCAACCTGTATGTAAAGTAGAAGTCAAATAACAAGTTAGTTTTTTGCTAGGCATTAAGCGTTTTTGTTTTATTTGCAAAATACCCCTCGAGACACATGGGCTTTTTGTTTCAGACAATAACATTTTAATTAAAAAAAGTTAAGGATAAAAGTCTACAAAAACATATGCCATATATACTTATATAGATATTTTGACCAAGGAGTGGGTCCAATTTAACACTAGGGGTATCTGCATGTTTTAAACACACTCGTTAGAGAACTAACATACAATGTACATGAAAAAACTCTGGGCCTTGCGGTTTCAGGGAATAATATGTTTATAAACTTTGCTAAACACCTATAAGAAAAACAAATCAAACCTAGGCCGAGGAAATTTTTGACTCAACGGACATGATTTGAAAAAAAATTATACGAGTACCACAGTGATGTTACTCGCTTAATATATAGCCTCTGCGCCTGACAGCGTCAAAGATTGTTTTACATTATTGATTACTAGAACCAGATCTCTGGGCCTTGCCGTTTCAGCAGAGTAGATTTTAAGGTGTTCAATTTTGACATTTAAATATAAGGAAAACAGGTAACCCCTGAGGAGGGGGTTTAACCTCAGTGCATGATTTGAACAAACTCAGTAGAGGACTGCCGTACAATGCAACTCACCAAATACTAAACCTTTGGTCTTGGGTGAAAGGGTGGACCACATTTCATTCCAGGGTCAAGTTTTGAACAAACTATATAGAATACCATTATTTGGTGTTACTTAACAAATATGAAGTCACTGACCCTAGCGAGTTGAGAGATGAATATGTTTAAAGTTATTAATAGTAGACGAGAATAAATCATGTGATGCCTGATTGGATCAAAATAAGTAGAGGGTCACAATACACCAATATCACTTTACCATACACATATTAAATGCAAATAAAAATGATTCCTTATTTTAACAAATAAGTACATAGAGTTACCAACTTACCATTCTAATGTTGGAAATGCGTGTTTTTAGTTTGAATAAAATCCATAAAGCCGATCCGGTGAAAATAGCTTAGCGAAAACTTTTACCTAGCTTAAACGCCGACGCCGGGGCGAGTAGAAAAGCTTTCTTTTCCTTCGAAAAGTCGAGCTTACAAGTACAACTGTTCTTAATTGTATTGCTATAATTAACAAAATCGACGGGTTTTAGCAATACATTTTGTAATATGCATTTCACAAATATTTACAGTGTACTTAAGGTATTTGTTAATTTGATTTACCAGTACTAAATAGATCAGGTTCTTCGGTTGAGCACATTTCCACCAAAGGGCCTTTTATCTGTGTCAATCCCTTGCATTTTCTAATTCTGGACTCTTGCTTTGAGTTTGTGTTGGGTGTAATGGTAGCAGTTAACAGACCACCACCAGATCCTTGGGATTTTGCTGATCTAGCCACATCTCCTTCTTGTACGGGCAGTGGTCTTCTGTACTTGGAGTCTAAATGGGTATTGGAGTCGAAATGGTCGACGTTGATGTTCTTGACCTCTGAAAGTGTTTACAAGAAATGTATTAAAACAGTTATTGACAATTCAACATGGGGTCCTACTATTTAGACAATAACATACGGTATAGTTGGGCCGAACGTCAGAATTTGATAAATGATAGTCAATATCAATGTTTAAGTGAAACTAATTATGTAGAACAGTGTACTCGTTGTCTCATTATTTTATTAACAACTGTCAGTATCGATGTTATAAACATATGTTATGTTATAAATTAGTCAAAGCTTTCATTACCTTATGTTCATAATTATTACATATTTCTTATAATTATTTTCATCCCTGTCATTACACTTATGTATTTTGCATTTGGCTAAAAAAACAAGTGTATTCTTAAGAGCTAATACATGATGTTGGTGTTGGTGTTGTTTTTAATCGGCTAGAGGACGTTGTAACGTCTAAGGCTAAGTACAGTCGTACGGTCAAGCTCTGTCGCATGTTAGTGTTTACATTACATTTCATTTAAGTTCATTTCTTCATCTGCAATCTAGATCAACTACCGAACCAACATCCCGTTCTATGATATTCATAAAATTAATTGCACAATTAAAGCCATTTGACGAGTGACGTTATATCAAAAATAGTGACGAAACAAACCAGTTATAGCTGGACTCTCTGAGTTTTCGGGACAACGATTGCAAAGGTAAAATTTGGGTCACTAGGTCAAACGGTCAAGGTTACTGCCACAATAAGTGTGAAAATCGTTTCCGCTCAATAACTCATCAACCATTTGAACGATTTACTTGATACTTCACATGTGTATTGGCCTTGGACAATAGATGACCCCTATTGTAATTGGGTTCACTAGGTCAAATGTCAAGGTTACGATCTTAATAAGTGTGAAAATCGTTTCCGATCAATAACTCGTCAACCAATTGACCCATTGACTTGATACTTTACAAGTGCATTTGCCTTGGACAGTAGATGACCCGTATTGAAATTGGGGTCACTAGGTCAAAGGTCAATGTCACTGTCAAAATAAGTGTGAAAATCTAGGCCCTGTTTTTGGGGTCATATGTTTCCGACCGCGGAACTCTTGTTTAAACGTGTGATGTTAAAAAGCAATTTTTAATTTTGAAAATTGGGTTGTGTCTTATGTTATGCAATAGCGAATGCCTGCAGTGCCTTCAGCGCTTTGATAATCATTTGTTGTTGAATGTGTTCTTGTTTTTTTCTAATTTGCTTGTTTGTATTTCAACTTAAAAATAATAATAATAATAATAATTAATAATACCACATTTATATAGCGCCCTTTTCATACAATATTGTGCGTTCAATAGCGCTTTACAAAAATGTACATGTATAACAAATAACATTTGTTAAAGCATCAAATTTAAGAGCACATTCTAACTAATGAAACGTAATACAAGAACTGGCTTTATCAAATGACGATTAAAATAAAGAAAATGCCTAAGGGCTGTTGTACTGGGCAGAATATTACCATGTGTCTGTTGTACAGGGCAGTACACTACCATGTGGCTCTTGTACAGGGCAGTATATAACCATGTGTCTGTTGTACAGGGCAATATACTACCTCGTGGCTCTTGTACAGGGCAGTATACTACCATGCGGCTCTTGTACAGGGCAGTATATTATCATTTAGCTGTTGTACAGGGCAGTATATTACCATGTGGCTGTCGCACAGGGCAGTTTACTACTATGTGTCTGCCGCACAGGGCAGTGCATTCACATCGGTATGTTGTACAGGACAGTATATTACCATGTGGCTGATGTACAGGGCAGTATATTACCATGTGACTGCTGTACAGTGCAGTATATTACCATTTGGCTGTTGTACAGGGCAGTATACTACCATGTGGCTATTGTACAGGGCAGTATATCACCATGTGGCTTTTGTACAGGGCAGTATATTAACATGTGGCCCTTGCACAGGGCAGTATACTAACATGCGGTTGGTGTACAGGTCAGTATATTAAAACCATGCGGCTGTTGTACAGGGCAGTGTATTAACATGTGGCTGTTGTACAGGGCAGTATACTACCATATGGCTGTTGTACAGGGCAGTATACTACCATGTGTCTGTCGTACAGGGCAGCACATCACCATATGGCTGTTGTACAGGGCAGTATGCCAACCGCATCCAGCATCAATATTCAAAACAAATATGCAAATATATGTGATCCACTTAGATTCCTGCTTTGCTCGAAAACCGAAATAAGCAAAATACGAACAGTGGATTCTAAGAAGTTTATGAAGTGATTGGCTCAAAACCTACCTTCCTGCCCCCGCTTTCACACATACAACTGTCAGTTTCACTTCATTAGGATTATTGTTAAGTCGGTGCTCTCAGAGCCTGGCACTGCTGCTTAAGGCAGACAGTCCATGCCGTCTATCTACATGAAACCCCAAACCGTTGTTTAATCTCTGCTTCATTCAAAATAATTATTAAACATTTCCCGTTGTCGACGATTACAAACATATAAGTTTTCAGTCTTGTCTTGAACGCTCCAATTGTTCCAGAGTTCCAAATATGGTCCGGTAGAGCATTCCACATTTCAGACGCAACACTTGTGAAACTTCTTCCTCCATATTTCACATGGCGATCTAATTTGGTTGTTGAAGTCGTAATGATTTGTCAGATCGGAAAAGAACGTGATGATATTTTGACTTTAAACATGTCTTTGATATATGATGGCGCTCGATCGTGGAGAGCTTGGTATGTCGTCATTAGGATTTTAAATTCAATGCAGCGGTTCACCGGTAACCAGTGTAGTTCTTTTAACACTGGTGTGATGTGTTCATTCCGCCGAGTTCTTGATATAAAACGTGCTGCTGTGTGTTGCACCTTTTTAAGTTTGTGAAGTGTTGTTGTTGGAACCTCATAGAGAAGGGAGTTGCAGTAGTCCATACGTGATGTGACAAGGGAGTTGACCATGGACTTTGTTGCGTCTTTTGACAGATATTGTCCGATGTGGCTGATCTGTCGAATTTATGAGAAACATAATATTTAAATTGAGTTGGCATGTTTTCCCATATTTTATTCAGATTCCACATACGCACAAAGGTTTTTAACACAGCCAGATGGTTTAATGTATGCGTTTCCAATTTGTACAGTTATATCTTGAATGTGTGTTTGATTTTGTTTGGAGGAGATTATGATGATTTCTGTCTTATCTGCATTTATCTTCAGCATATTTTGGTTCGTCCAGCAAACAATATCCGTCAGACAAAGTTTAACACGATCAAAGAGGTCCGCTTTTGACATAGGATCACTTGGTTCAAAAGACATATATACTTGTCCATCACCGGCATAGAAATGATATTTCAGACCATGTTTTTTGCATATCTGACCTACTTGTTAGGTGTACATTGTGAATAATTTCGGACCCAGCACAGACCCTTGAGGTACACTGAATTCCATTAGCACTGGTTCTGACAAATTTCTATCAATTGTAACTGTTTGGTATCTATCACCTAGATATGATGTTATCCATTCTAACGGTTTTCTACTTATATATGTTGAACTGTGTTTTAAGTCGGGTTAGTAACGAATCATGATCGATGGTGTCGAACGCTGCTGATAAGTCAATCATGACAATAATTGTGACATCGTGCTTATCCAAAGATCTTAGAATGTCATTTTGAACCTTCTTCAATGCGGTTTCTGTAGAGTGATATTTTCTGTATGCTGATTGGTTTGGTTCATGATGGTTATTCAATGTAAAATGGTATTCTATGCGAGCGTCGATTACCTTTTCCAACACTTTTATAAGAATGGGAGATTTGAGACAGGGCCATAATTTTTAGTTCGACTATTATATATTAAATATATATAGTGAAGCTATCCTACTCGACCCGGCGTCGGCGTTCCCGTTAGCCTGCAAATGTTAAAGTTTGCGTACCAGCCCAAATATTTTCAATGTTCCTTGACATATTGCTTGCATATTTTGCATACTTCTTTACCAACATGACCCCAACCCATAATCAATAGCAGATAACTCCATCAAGCATTTTTCAAGAATCATGGCCCTTTTTTCACTTATAATATGCATGTTATTGATAAATCTATGTTATAGTTTGCGTACCACCTCAAATATTTTCAATGTCCTTTGACATTTTGCTTTCATATTTTGCAAACTTCTTTCCCAACATACCCCAATCTATAAACAAGAGCAGACAACTCTATCAAGCATTTTGTAAGAATTGTTGCCCTTTTTTGTCTTAGTAACTGAATATTTTGTTAAATTTTGTGTATGGATACACTTGACTTCTAAAGTATTATGAGGGTACTGTACCTGCCAAGTTTAATTTGACCATGACCTTTGAATGACCATGACTTTAAAGGTCAAGAGTAAATGTTAGTTAAATTGCCATAACATCTTTATTTATGATCAGAGTTTATTTATACTTTGACAAAACAACACTTAACTGAATACCACAATGGATTCCACCCAAACAATACCCCACGCCTTAACCCAGAATCCCTGCCCCCCCTCCCCCTACCCCCCGCCAAATTTTTTTTTCCTTTTTTTATTTTTGAAAGATCGTCTAAAAAATGACCACACCCCACATTAACCCCCCACACACTCAAAACCCCCCACCCACCCAACAATAATATTTTTTCTTTGAAACATGAAAATTATTTACTTTATTTTTGAAGGACCGTCCAATCTTACCACCCAAGCTATTGCAATCAAACTATAAATAAAATCTTATTAGTTTGTTTTATGTTTTTACAAATGTTCAATAGATTTTGGAAAATATATCTGAACTATTACCTTGACCTTATTGAATAATTTGACCAATTACCCCATGATGGCTTACGTTATACTGTCAATCACTCGAATAGTCGAGCGCGCTGTCCTCTGACAGCTCTTGTTTAATGTATTTTTATTAAAGCGTTTTACAGGACCTATCCCAAAGATATGTTATGGTCCAGCTAAACACGATAATACAATACTAAACCCAGACATTTTGCTACATTATTGTGTAACGGAAAACTGCAAACATACTTTTTATTTCACTCACTATAATGGTACTTTTCCATGGGCCTGTCAATAATCCGATAGGCGGAGTTTAAACTATCTATGTCAATCATCAGGACTTCGCCGCGGAAACTGTCAACATCATCTTCGCAAGTGAGCGTGGTAAGCTTGTATTTAAGGCGTTTGTAATCCACTAAATATGAGAAAAACAATGATTTGTTTCATTATTGAAATGTACGTAACCACATAATGAAATAATGAAGAGTACAGTCTCATAAAACACATTTATAAAATGTACAGCTTATTATATAAATCTATGAAATTATCGGAGTGTAATATAAATGAAATAGAATAGTTCCGATTAAAGTATCTAATTTAGCTTGCATTCATGAAACGTTTTTTAGACTCCTGTGTCCGTTTCCTGTGTGTCGTTGCTAGAAATCTTGAGAATGCTACCATAATAAAACACATGATTAGATGACCCCGTAATAGTAAGGCGGACATCATATCTGCCTGAACCAAGCCAAGGACATGCGCCATATTTCACTGAGCTACTAAGACATATATCAGATCAGCAATTACAATGGCAAAGTAAATTAAGGTTTTCGACTTTATGCATATCTTTAAAAAGTAACGCTTAGTGTCTATGGACCCATAAGATCTATTCAAAGAAACGATTTAATTTTAAGAACTTCTAACACAATGAATGCATCCTACAAAACAAAAAGCTTTACTGAGTCAACGGTTTGTGTAAGAAGCATAGCATAATAAGGCGTTGATTTCTATTTTTTACTACCTCTGGTCATGTTTAAGCGCTTAAGATCGTCCTTATCCAGTTCATCTGGAAAGACTACTTCATAGTCGTCATGTGGTCTCTGTCAGAAAAGGGAATAGTATATATATATATATATATATATATATATATATATATATATATATATATATATATATATATATATATATATATATATATATATATATATATATATATATATATATATATATATATATATATATAATAGTATATAGATAAGCGGTATTTCTTTATCATTCCGAAGAACTCGAAACGAAATGTTAAATGAATAACGTTATCTCCTTTATTGTTTTATGCAATTTGCAATTTAAACTGTTTGCAAAATAATAGGTAAACACACCCAAATATTGCATCAACAAACATTTTAATTTATTTTATAAATCTCATGCAATCTACATACACAAAATTCGCTTAAAAAAATGACGTCTACATATACGTAAATAGTGTTAAACGATTTCCCATACATAGCAAACGTTCTGCCGTAAAACTGTCATTGACAAATGAACAATTACCAAACGTTTAGATGGAATACAGCTGTGATTTGTTATCTCAATGTTACCAGGAGTACACTGGAATGTTTGATATGAGTTTAATTACTGTGTTATAAACGTTATTTGTCTATTGAGACGCTGTTTGTAAATTACACTAATATTTAATTTTTGGATGGTGACAGGGCAATATAACTTTCTTGGGTTTTCAAATTGCCCCAATGTCTTAAAAAATGCACTATTTATTTATTTACTCAGGCCTTTACACTTTTAGACAGATGTAAATAAGTATTAGAATACCTGTGAGAACGAAAACATCACTGGCACATCGGACATATTTAGTATATATACTATGACCAGATAAATGCTATGTTATCATAAACAAGTCATGGAAATTCTATGCTTGTTGTCGTTTTCTTACTACACAATCTTAAAGAGCTTTTCTAAAGTATCTTCATACACTGCTTTGTTGTTAATAGTTACCTGCATATCTGAATCAGTGTCCTTGATTGAAAGATGCAATTTAAGGTCGTTCAGTGTTTCACCAGGCCTTAGTATTTGACCTCCAGGAGTCCAGCGGAAGACCGACCCCCTGCCCTGCTGTCGAAACACGAACGCATGCTTGTGTTTGTGATTGGTTGACGCAACTAACGAAGAGCTGAACTGCATGTAGGCTGAACTCAAGGTCCATAGGATTGACCCGTCCTTGCCGTTGATTATTGACACCTGAGACACAAATATTCAATAGACCGAGTGGTCCAGACATTATCTAAACAAGTCATTACGGAATAGTTTGGAGAAAAGGCCGGACTCATGAAAAATTTAACTGACATTTATAATGAACACCTGAAAATGGAATGGAAAGCGAACAGTAAGGAAGATAGATCAAACCCATGCTCTATGAAGTCAATGGTAAACCAAAAGTATAGCAGAACTCATGGTCCATAGGATGGAACTATCCTTGCTGTTTACTATTGACACCTGTGAAACTGTTTGAAGATAGTACGCTTCTCGTTATAAATAAGCTAACAAGGGGAATAGAGGTAATCGACAAAAGAGCACATTTCACTTCACAAAGCTGTGAAGTGACATCTGGAAGCGCTGACCCAATTGTTCAAACAGTCACCCATAGATTCATTATTAATATAGTCAATTTTCCAATGCAAACATGTATTATGATCGGTGAATTAAAAACTGTTTAAAATCATCACACCGTATAACTAAGTATTTCACACAATACAGCAAATATAGCGCAGTTAATGTCAATAAATCAAAATTAGTCTCCAAACTTGTCAATTTAACTAAGGTATACGATTTCGAACAACTTAATTTAAGATGGTCAGTCTCTACTATTATATCATTATGCTTAGGTGGCTGTTATAGCAGATAAGGATCCAGTGTGTGGACTTTGTTTTGCATTTTTGTTCTGTAGGTTTCTGTTATTAATAGTAGAGACTAACCATCTTAAATTAAGTTGTTCGAAATTGTATACATTAGTTAAATTGACGTTATCTACCACAATAATGCATGTTAAACGCATGTGTGTCTTACATTTAACTGCCTCTATATGATAAATATTTCTTGTAAGATATACCTACATTAGCAGACGAGTATGTAAACCATGCGCCTTTGTTCCAATTGACCATGTAGTCCAAGATATCATCATTATTGAAATAACCAGGAGCAGGGGTGCTAAAAAGAAAGAAGACACTGGTCTCAAACTGAAAGTAAATATAAACATTCAAGCTCTAAGATGGCACAGATGAAGCTGTCCTTGCTAAGATCATCAAGTTATGTCTTACTTTTTTTCATGTATTTATATTGGTATTTCTTGGCTTAAATCAAACATGAACATGAATGCAATTATCTTGTAAGTGTACATGCATAGCTCATTGAGTTTAACACTTATCAGACACACCTGTACGACTCCATGCCATTGTAAAGGGTAGTCCACACTTCGTTGGCGGTTTTGCCATCAATCAACACGATCTTGCCTTCGAACATTGACAGAATGATATCTTGCACACCGTCGTTGTTGGCATCAACGATCACTGGGGTTACCATGACCCCTTTCTTCTCACCCCTGGATGGAAGATAATCAAATTATTAAGACATTTAAAAGGATTTCAGTTGTCCCATACAATGAATTGGCAGGTTAATAATTAACAAAATATCCTTTAAAATTGGCTTTACGGATATCCAAGAAAGTATCACTTCTCGAAGTGCACAACATCTTATGAAGGTCAATCTAAATTATAAAAGTGTTGTTTTTTTCTCGTGTTTTAATTGACAGTTTTGCCAGACACTGAAACTAGGGAGTATCTAATGTATTTTTTCGTCTGACATTGAGTGTAAGGTTCACAGCTCAGTAAACCTGTATTGATAATAAATTACAGCTTGATTTATAAATATCTAGTTAGACAAACTTTTAATTAATATTAACCTGTTTCTGTAACACATTTCTTCATTATCTGGGTACACAACTTTATGATAAAATTAAATAAAGTTAAAACATCGCAACTATAAGAATCTACGCTCTTATGTTTAGCGCCACGACGTCACGTGCATTTACGCGGTTTACGTCATATTATGGACGTCATAGCGGTCATTGATAAAAACAATATTGTACAACATTTGTGGACAACATCACAATCGAGAATTGTAAGTAAATTCTCTTCATGTGGAACATATCATCATTGAGACATGCGTCTTTCTACCGATTTATTTCTCATACAGACAAAGACAATGACGAATACAATGCGTCTACGTCTACGCATTGTATTCGTCATCGTCCTCGTATGTGTGAGAAATAAATAGAAAGACGCATGTCTCCATGATGATATGTTCCACATGAAGTGAATTTACTTACAGCAACTATTGGACGTTAGAAATTATTTAATAATTGGTACGGTGCAAATAGTCAATGTACATAATTAAACTAGAAAAATTAGATATGTATGTGACAATATATTGTTACAATATGAACAAATTATATTGAACATTTGTTGACTATGTACATGCAACAATGTTACACGAAGTGTTGCTAGTTAACTAACAATTTCAACAGGCCACATAAAATAGTATTGTACACAGAGCCAGTAAGGAGAGATTGCAAATTTATTTTTTGAGTTACATCCCTAAATAAACTGCATTTCATTAATACAATATATAGAGGATATTTGTTCATGTCAGTGTAAGATCGTTTGTTATTTCACGAGTGATCAAAGAAATTATATTTTCACGAGTGGCGCAGTTACGAGTGAAAATATTATTTTTCTATGATCACGAGTGAAATAACAAACGATCTTACACTGACATGAACAAATTTTCTGTTTCTTTTATGCCCCTTGTTCAAGAAAATAATTTACAGTTGTTTCCCTTTCGCTGAAAAGTTATCCTTTCTCGGAGTTTATCCCGTGGCGTGCCTAAATACATTTCAAACCACAAAATGACGTCATTATACAAGCGAAATTCTCCAGTTAAACTCTTTTACAATGTAAATAAACGGCAAAAAAGCATAAAATTAAAAGAAAATGTGTTGGATTCGGTAGAATGTCGATTTAAATTCACTCGTGATCATAGAAAATATAATTATATAAAATTATTTATGAACATCTAACAATAGAAAAAGGAGTTCCGAAAATGTGTTCTTTTCATTGGTGAAAATAACAATTAGTTCTTTTCACTGCTGTTATTTCACTGCAGAAATGTCATATTTTATCATTAGGTATAAAAGAAATAGTCTTAATACAATCTCAACATTTTCATTTTTTATGAAATCATGACGCAGTATTATTTTTTTTAATGACGTTATTGCCGCGTGCTGAACTTAACACGCTTTAAATGGGCTAAAATGTCATCAAACTAACAAATGAAAGGAAATAATAATCAGTATATGACATGCTATGCGTGTGATATTTTTTTTATATCATAACATGTTGTTGGCAGACAGCGCGCTCGCAAAAAATCCCAGATACATAAACCTTGATTTTTATTTAAAAAAATAATTTTATTTATTTATTATCAGTGCACTCGACTGTTCACCTTGAACCAATGCGCTCCAAATGCAAACAAACATGTAAAAAAATAGTTGAATTTAGTATCGAGATATTAAGTCAAAACAATAATATACAGTAAATAACGTTTGCCTTGCTCACTCGTATGGGTAATCCTTTGATATAGAGCAAGTTTAATTTCAATTGCTCAATTTGCTTTTAAGTTATTGAGTAAAAACAATTATTGAATATGTACTAACCGTTACCATGACATTGACCCACACCATTCATATTTAATCCCACGCAAACTTAGCGATATGATAAAAATGTTTTTGGCATATTGTGTTTTATTAAAATAGCTTAATTTAGTATTGCTTAATTGAGCAAAACACTTATTTTTATTGACATGAACCTGGTCATGACCTCACATACCCAAGCCATTTCTCAAACTTATGTATTTATGTGTACAGTTTCTTTACAATAACATGATTTCTTCTTGATAAATTTAGCTCAAGCCATTTGGCTTTGTTGGTGACAGTGATCTAGATCATGACCAAAAACCGCCCCATATGAATTCTCTATCGATCTGAAACTACCTACCGTATGAAGTTAGTGGACAATATATAGGTTTGAACGGATATAAACTGTCTCTCCTCTCGAGGTAATTGTGTAAGTGTTAACATATTTTTAAGTAAAAAGGCCATTAATTTGTACACATTTCAAACTAGAATAACCATTAATTTGCTGCATATATGTTTACAGTTTGAATGAAATTTCTCAAGCACTTCCAGAGACTCTAGCTTAACGAACAACTTTAACCTGCCTGTATAGCGTATATAAAAATGTAAATTTAAAATGGCCCCTAAACTTGGCATATTGGTTCATTTAAATATAGATAATACATGTTTTAAAACAAATGTAATCAATTAAGCCATACGTGAGATACCAGCTCACTAAAACCCTTAACCCTACGTATATATTGTATATATGAAACTTTCAACGAGTAAAATTGCCGCTAGTTTAGAAGAATTCAAATAAGAGCTACCAAACTTGGCATATTGGGTAATTGACCTGTAGGCAAAACATGTTTAAAATTTGAATGAAATCCTTCAAGCCTTGCTTTTTCTTAAAATAAAGTCCAGTTATATACTTAATGTACTGTATACCATAAAAAGAAAACATGCCACTTCGGACCTTCTTGTATTATAGTTACCTCTATGTCAGTTCACGAAAGATAATAAGTCCTCATGCTTTGGCATCGGTTCGTGATATCATTTTGAGCTGACTGGTTTGGTCATATAATCATATGAGGCCCTCAGATATGTACAATATCTTAAATAAAAATACCTATAAATAATGAAAATGTTGTCTTCATTCTTTTCCTTGAGATTCCACGGGTCTGTGCTGCCATTTCTTGCTTTGCACTCAGGGTTCGGAAATGTATAGCAAAGAAAGTCGGTCAGGTCGATACCCATGAGATCACCTAGAAAAACATAAACATGACATATATATTGTAAATCGACAATGGTCGGTTCAAGATTAACACTAAAATAAAAAGGCGGGTTAGAGCTCCTTCTGGAATTATCACGGGCAGACAATAGCTCCTTCAAGATTACTACAATATATCAGCCACTTTCATGTTTAGCACATGAAGGAAGCCCATAGTATTGCTATGAACTGGCGTTTTATCTAATGTTTTTCCTTTTTTGTAAATAATACACCGTCAAATAAATAACAACCGGTGTCGTGGTAAAAAAGTTCGCGCACCTGCATTTTCGAGTAAGAAATGTGAAGAATGGCGTCGTTCATCGAGTGTTGACACATCAATTTATTACAGCGTAACAAACTATCAAAATACAATATTAATGGATGATTTAAGTGACATGAGTTTGTCTAAGTTTAAATTGTGGTCTGTTAAAGCATTAAAAGTGTATCTATCACGCAGGAATCGATCTGTAAATGGCGATTTTTTTGGAGCTTGTGGCAAGGTACCGTATTTATTTTTGTTTGTTTTTTTCTCCTACGGCCGTGAATGTTTTTCTTTATAAATTTAATCGTTGTTGTGGAAAATAATTGTCAGTAAGTTGTTAAACATCATTTAATGCACTTTGACATAAATAATTGGACATGAAATGGTTAAAGCCTAACAATAGGCTAGGTATGATGCATCACAGGAGTTTGAAATTTTATCCATTATGGCTAAATAAAAAATATGCCCCTATATAGTATAAAGAATAGTCTTTATACTATATAGGTTGTTTTTTTAATTAAGCCATTAGATTAGCTTTATGGATAGAATTTCAAACTGTTGATGCACGTACAAAAATAAATATGAACAGCTCTGGATGAAGCAGTCCTGTGGAATGGAAACAAAATATTTACATATTGTACAACTACAGTTAATATAGGGCAAATGTTTACTGCATACCTGCCCGGTCATGAAAAGCTGCCGAGACATGAGAAGTGGGTAACCTATGCCCAATTTCTTCAAAAATTTCCAGAACATGATGAGCTGTTAACATATATGCTCTTTTTTGTTGCATACCTTCGGAGCCATGTTGCCCATTTCATTTATTGGAACTTTCCGAGCCATATGTTATACCATTTCTTTTTAATATATTTTCAGAGCCTTCACAGTATGGGAAGAAAATCCGGCTTTTGATATAAATGCTGAGGTAGCCGAACAGAGACTTATAATGGAGTACAGCGATACACTCGTCATTGGAGAGGATGTTGTTCCTGATCCTTATACATTGTCTTCAGGATGGTTAGGGGAGAAAAAGGGACTTAACTATTGGCCTTCAGTCTATAACTCTGACATATCAGATCATCTGAGATGTAACAAAACATCAGCAAGCATCGTGAACAGGCTTCTCAATGAGTATAAAGAAGGGAAAGCGTTTAGGTACTTTAAAAGTGGCTGGGTAAGGGAAGTGTTTTATCACACCATTTGAGAGAACAGTGACAAGTGTGTCATGAAGTGTAAGGTCACACCATCAATGTCAATTAACAGCAAGTGTTACGATGTGTGAGCTATGATCGAAAAGAATGTTCCAGGCAGATCGGGTGGAAAAGTACTGTCTGCATATTTTACATATACAGCTGGTATGTTTTGCACTTGCTATCATGTAGCCGGACTGTTGTTTAGGATCGAGCATGCTGTTAAGACTGGGGAGACAGTTCCAAAAACCAGCAAGCTATCAACGTGAAATGTGCCAAAAGGAAAGCCAGTGTTACAGGTGGTAAAGGCAGTGGACTTACAATGGACTAAGGCACGGTATGGTAAAGTTCCTAGTGACAGTGATTTGAAAAACAGTATTACAAGGAGCTTTACACCTTATCGCAAAAACCAAACTGAGCAGCTTGACAACAGGAAGACCATGATTAACACGTTGTACGAACTCTTGAAGGATGACATTCCAAACTCTTGCTTTGTTCAACTAATGGAGAAAAAGAGGTACAACCCCACGCCGCTGAACTTACCGCCTTCTGTCGTAGAAGTTGCCGACAAATTAAAGGGATGTGTTAGAGACTCAATGGAAGACGAACTGTTGCGAGGCATTCGGGTCATTGCTGAGCAATGTACTGCGTTGAAGAATGCTTCAGTGAAAAAGGCATCAAATACTACCTGGGGTGATCAGCGGAAAGGGAGAATTACAGCAAGCAGGTTTCACCGTGTGGTCAGTCGTGTAAAGACGCTAAGGGAGGACAATTCTGCTGATCCATCTGCCCTTGTTGAAACGCTTTTGGGGAGAACGAACAACTTCCAATCTTCAGCCATGAAACGTGGCTTTTCATTGGAACCGGAGGCAAAACGTGCCAAGAAAATGAAAGCATCTCATAAGAAATTCAAGCAAACGGATTCCGTTCAGCAAGTGCTGAACTTGAGACTATGTGCGACTGTTGCGATGAAGGCCTCTGCGAAATAAAGGGCACTGAATCTATTAAAGACCAGATACCTAGTGTAGATATTGTTCCATATTTAGAAATGAGAAATGGTGAGGTGGTATTGAGTAGGAAACAACCATACGGGTACTACTGTCAAACTCAGGGGCAAATGAAAATCCTTAACAGAACATTTTGTGACTTATTTATATATAGTATCCATGGAAATTTGACCGTCCGTGTGCCAATTGATGAGCAGTTTTGGAATAAGGCTGAAACCAGTCTAACTTGGTTCTAGATGAACCATGTTTTACCAGCACTACTCACTAAGAAACTTGTGTGTAACCAGTCTGATAACTGTATTGTGAAATCAATGCCTGCAGAGCATTGATGCCAATGGTGACAGTATCAAATATTCAGACATGTAAGCCTCCTAGTAAGCGACAGAGACAATCTGTACCGAAACAACCTGTATATTTATGTGGTGTGTGTGGTTTCGATGTTTCTGAAGTCCCGCTCACTGAAGCTGAGCAGTCTGTAAATTGTGACAGGTGTGATGTTTGGATACACTACCGGTGTGCTGGTGTCACTGACAAAACTCTTGAAAATGTTGATGAATGGGTCTGTGCAAAGTGCCAGTAAAATAAACATTCTGTGATTTCCTGCAAATAGAGTTGTAAAACACTGTGAATATATATATATATATATATATATATATATATATATATATATATATATATATATATATATATATCGATGTAACAGAAAAACTGATTTCAAGTAACTTTTTTGTGACATAAAGATGTTTATGATGGATTGCAGATGTTTTAATATATAGTCATATATCACATCAGGTGCAATATACATTATGTATTTACATGATGTAAGTACTGATTTACACTGTAAATGACATTACAAATGCACATGTTTAGATTTTTGCCTATATTAGGCAGTTTCCAGTTTCAAGATCTCGAAATTTTATAAAATCAACATTTTTGGAGATCTTAGATTTAGAAGAAGAATGTGTAACATTTTAAAATGATGCGTTGTTTAGAATTTTTTGTTTGCATTTGCATTACCCTTTACCACTTAAATACGTATTTTGACGTGTTTCTAGTCCCTAAGAACGATAAATTTATTTAAAGACCTTTCTTATTAAATTAAAGTGTTAAAGGCTTCATTTCCAACATTAATAAACTGATGAGCAGCAAACAGCATAAATCCTAAACAGTCGCGAGTTACTCGCAGGCTTTTCTGGTTTTATGCTGTTTGCACGTAGCCATTTTCACTTTGCCTCTGAGTGGGAATGGGTTAAATGCACATTTTTAGATTTTTGCCTATATTAGGCAGTTTCCAGTTTCTAGATCTCGAAAGTTTATAATATCAACATTTTTGAAGATCTTAGATTTAGAAGAATAATATGTAACATATTTAAAAAGATGCGTTGTTAAAAAAAATTGTTTGCATTTGCATTAATTACCATTTTCACTATCAGAATATCAGACCATAGTGATACTGATCAAAGGCTGCATTCTGTGACATCTGATCTGGATCAAGACTGTTTTTAAACGCATTATAAAGTTGGTTCCAGCACTGAAATTTTTAAACGGCATACTTATTGTTTTATTGTTCAACATCATTTGCCGACAAATGCAATGGCTCTATTTTTCAAATGATTGCCTGTCTTAATCTTATAGACAAGAATCTTGTTACTTTATTTGTTGCTATTGAAAACATTCAGTTCTCAAATATTATTACAGAGTCAAGTGTATAAAATGTTGGTATGAAATCCATATTTTTCAAATGTTGCTATTGAAATTAATTTGATCAAGGGCATTTGTCATTTTGTATATACTTTAGATTAACTGCAAAAGACCATTGGCGCCAGTCATGGTTGTTGATTCTCATATTTAAATGTTGCTATTTAAAAGAATAATATATACAAATTTTAATAAAAGTGTTGCTATAGAAATATTTTTTTTTGTTTTATTTTTAGTTGGTTGACCTGTGTGGTTGAGTAGTAAATAAAATGATAATTGATTACAGCGACAGTCTGTCTGCTCCCTGAACGAGCAGAGAATCAATGATACATGGTATTAGCCGTTTTAAATTTTTAAACCTCCGACCAAACATTACTAGCTCTATTTGCTCAGCGGCGACAAGATGGCAATCACGTGAGCTTGGTTTGATTGACGATCTGTTGGTATTTATGTCCTAAGAGAAATATTTCATCTGGTCATTATAATAGAAAATAATAACACAATATATATAGATGCCACATTTTATAAATATTGCTATAATCTTTTGCAATCAATAACAACATGAATATTGTATAACAAAAAATTAAGATCATTGTCGTCAGAATAATAATATAGTCATTGATTGTATTCTAATATTTATATTCATGTCTAAGTTATGCTATATACATTGTTATAGTCCCTGTATTTCGAGACTCAAACTTTATAGATTGGCTCTCTCAAGTTACACAGTCCCCCACAAGCAGTCAAAATGTCGTCAATGTGTTGGATCATTTGGGTTGGTAGTTCGGCCGCCAATATTCTGAATGTTTTCAGTCTACGGATCACCTGTTCGATCAAAATCCTAAGATTTGCTATATCCTAAGTCCGTTCAACACTGAAACTAGTCATTTCAGAAAGACCACGTTTTCCAGGAGGGACGTACAAATGGATGCTTCGTTTCTCGCACTCTTCTAAAATGTTAAATTCTTTGTCGGCCATTACAATCCAATTCATTGGCACTGAATCTAGAAAACCACTCTCCACAGTTATGACTTTGTCCGACAGTCTTCCAGGATATGCTTGGCTTACGAAGAGAATCGATCTGTTGGGTGCACATGCCACAAGGACTTTTAAAGTGTTATGATGCTTATACTCACTCCATGTGGCACTCTGAAGGTGGGGATCTTTAGGAGTCTCTATGAAAATTTCTGTGCAGTAAATTATGGAATGTAAATTGGACAGTTTTCTATAACGCAGCGGTTTTGACGCGATTAAACTTTCCTGGTCTGTAAAAACAATGACTTCAAGACTTCACTTGATGCTTTGAGCCACGTTAAAATAATACGGGAACACAAAGTGTCAGATATATCAAAACGCTTTGCAAGATCTTTGTTGGTCAGTCCTAGCCTCAATTTCATCAGCATTAACAAGAACTAACTTTTAGAAGTTAATTTCCTTTCTGGACCACAACACAGTTTCTTGAATTTTCTAATGTTTTTTTACATTGACACAACTCCTCGCCACTCCCTAGTCACAAACTGTGAAATCTGTGAATGCAGTTTATCAAACATGGATTTAGTTGCGATTCCAGTCATAAAATTCACGTCAGAGTCATTCTGAAGAATCTTCTCGGAATAGGCTGTGTTCATTAGTTTCTTATTTCTCGCCTTCAAAATAACTATTTCTGTCTTAAGTTTCTTTATCTCCTCTTTCTGATTCACCACAGTCTTACACAAAGCTGTGAACAAAGCAAGTAATATTAAATTCCATGGAACATAACGCTTCAATTTTGGCACCTCAATATCCTCTGGGTCAGGACTAGGTGCAACATAGACTGGGGGAATGTCATAAGATGCGTCACTAACAATCACAGACTGCGACAGTTTTATTCTCCTTTTAGGACTTGGCGTGTGCGTTGTCGACTGAAACCGTATCGTGCGCTTCACACGTTTGTCAGCTCCATCATATCCCATCTTCACAGTTGGTAGCGGGTTTTCTGCGGTAGGTTTACCGTCCACGAAATGCAGGGAACAAACTCTGCTGTCCTTCGATGGTGACCATAACTTCGTTCCATCACTCCGACCAACAAGTTGTTTTCACTTAGTTCTACCATCCTGATCTATCTTTGTGGTAGGGAATGGGTATAACCTGAAAGTAGAAAATAAAAAGCTCTTTAATGTATTTTGAAACAAAAAGTGCTCACAATTTTAGCAAAATGGAAGCCACGACTTGTTACATATTATGCATTAAAAAAATTGGGCATAGTTAACCCGCTGATAACGACTAAGACGGTATTATATAAACAAAATGGGCAAAGGTTACCCTCTGATCATGGCTCCATAAGTATTTAATTTAAAAAAAAATGGGCATAGGATATCCGCTGATCATGGCTCATACAGTATTTAATTAAAAATAACATATGTGCATAGGTTACCCACTGATCATGGCTCAGACGGTTTTAATAAAACAAATGTGCATAGGTTACCGTCTGAACATGACTTAATGAATAAAATAGGCATAGTTTGGTCACCAGTTGATCATTATATACCAAAATCTTTATTATCATTTATCTTTAAAAAAAACTGTAAAGCTAGCTACTGACGGACTGACGGTATGTAGTCATACTTCATAGATCCTATAGTGTCTAGGGACCAGGTGACTGTTCAAGTTTAGTGTACATGTTTACATGTATGATGTATACCTGGCCTGGCTTGTACTGTTCTTTCAATAATATTTGGTTTGAACCATAATTCGTGTTGGTGTCTATATCAAAACAATCAAGCATGACACTGATAAGCAATGTGAGTCACGACACATGTACGTTTTTTTTTTTACACCGTCGGGTCAAATTTTGACAACTACAAATGTTTTGTATTAAAGAAACAAAATCTACGTACCTAAACGGTGATTCACATGTACATTCAACATCACTATGGTGGCAACCACAAACGTCACATAACTGCGCTTTCCATTTCTTTAATCTGTACATAGATACCGTTGGAACATGAATTTACTGCAGAAGTGTACGCCATTTTTTTTTGTTTCCTTTGTTTTTAATCGAAATATCAAGGGAGCCCACTGATTCTGGCTGAGAAGGTTATCATAGCAAATAAAGAAGACGAAGCGCTGCTGGCGTACGATATTCTAAAAGGTAGAGATGGAGTACCAGCAGACATCTTGTTGAGCAGCAACAAGATTCTTCTAGATGGGCTGGAGATACCTCTGTTCCGGGTGGGCAAGTCCGATAGGGCTAGACGCGTGACCGTAGCAAAGGACATGACGCTTCCTGGTTTGGCTGAGGCAGTTGTGAGCGTGTTTGTAGAGCGCTTCATAGAAGATGACGATGAAATCAACTCTGACTTTCTAGTCGAACCTGCCCAACAATTCCAAGACAGGTACGCTCTTCGAATGGCAGCAACGTTGGTCGATGTGAACAAATCACCAACATGTAGTGTAGGTATATTAAACCCTTATGCTACGGAAGTCACGCTTCGACAAGACACCGAAATCGTTAGAGCAGAAAAAATAGAGCGTAGTGTATGCGTAATTGCCACAGAAGAATGCGCTGCAGACAAAGGAAACCATGAAGCTTGCATTTTGAATAAGGACAGTAGTGATCAGAGTGCTGGATGCATTGCGATCGAGTCGAGGTATACACAGCGCCAAGTAAAGGTGACGGAAGCTCCGAAGATGAGACACACAGCTGGGCTGTGTTGTAGCGGTCGTCCCTTGCGTGGAACGAAAGCCTGTTTGCATATTGGGCGAGATAACGAACACAGAAAAAGTGTTACGGGCGAGACAAGTGTCAATCATAACAATGGGGTAAAGTCATCGGTACGTGATACATTGGAAGTTGCGGCGAGGAGGGCGATTGAGACTATAGACGATGTTGCTATGACGGAACCACCAGACCACCCACTCCTGCTGTATGAGAGATCAGCGTCAGAGAACGTGGAACGTCTAGGGCAACCAGTAGGCGATCCATTGAAGAGGACCTTTCGTTTTAGGTGTGCTAGGGAGCCTTACATGGATTGGCAACTACACAGAAGCAATGAACAGATTTAAATGTCATTGTATACAGAACACATTAAGCAATTAATACAGTCTATGGGAGCGCATTGATGACTAATAATTGACTGCAAGTGAACATCCCACTATAAGTTAATTTATATTTTTGTTAACTGAAATCTTGTGTGCATGTAACAGATTGGCAGTGCTATTATTGCAAGAAAATTATTTAAACAGTGCGTGTTGTTGAATGTTCTAGTATTAAATTAATTGGTATGCCCTCGGTAAAGTTCCTTATAACATTTATTCTCCGGAAGCTCGTTATTGACAGTTATACAGTGACATTCTGGAACATGACATTTAAGTAGAACTTTCTAATATATGTATTGGCTACAGGAGTTTAGCCAAATTGTGTGGGGAGTAATGATATGAACTGGGGTTTTATCTAATGTTTTACCTTTTTTGTACATAATTGTCCTGGCATCATCATTCCAATAGTCAGTGCGTTAAACCAAACATTACAAGTAAGCATATCCGTATGGATCTGACTTTTCACGGATCCCATTACATATAAATCTAATCATGTTTGTTACTTGCTACTTTAGCCAGAAATGTGTGAATCGTTCTTTCTTGTTTAAATTGACATGCAGACTGTCTGTTCCGAGACGCATTTTCACCTCCATTATTTACTATATAAGTGCATTGTCCATACCTTAACGGCTTTTAATGAATGAATATATATTTATGGTATTTCACGATGATCTTCAAAATTATACTAAGTTTTGTTGTTTTTTCACTAGAAATCGGAATGTGTTTCTCCATTGTCCGCCATCTTGGAATGTTGACTTTTGGGTAATGTCTGCATAGAAACACACTGCGGTGTACACAAAAACTTTACCTGCTCAATATTTAAGCTTTAGGTAAAAAAGCTGCACTATTTTAGCAGACGTAAGGTTATTATTTAGTTCATATAGTCTGTTTTTAAATTGTTTAGTCATTTAAAGTCTATTTAACGATTTATAAGTGTTAAGCGTGCGAGCGTTCCATAGTTGGCCACGGCAGATATTGTGACTTGTTTTCGGTGTCACACAGTGACCAATATTTGGTCACAGTGACCTAATTCTGGTCACAGTGATCAATTTCTGGTCACACGTGGAACGCCGCGGCTATATAAAGTGACCAAATTTTGGTCACAAGGATCATTCTAAGTCAAATCTTTAAGGAGGTAACATTTGTCACGTTTTTCTTTAAAAAGTAAAATTTAACATTAACAATAGTAATTTTGGTATTGAACCTTTGAATTTTGAGATTTAAATAATAACTTAAACCAAGTTCTTTTAATTATTGAGTCATTCAACTACTTATTTTAATTTTAACTACCTTAATATATTAGAGGAGCGTCATTGAATCTTTGACATCCATTACTATTATTTGACTACGCTACATTGTCAAGACTGATAAGTCCGATGAATAACACGTTTTATTGAATGTATCGGAAGTAAGCATTTTGTATTGCAGTTAACAGTTATAATCGTTTATTGTGAATAAACTCGTTGAACGTTTCGTATCGGAATTGCGTTGTGAATTTATAGTACCACGGAACGCAACAGTATTGGTATTTTTTTTCAATATATGCTTTAATAGAAACAAGGAGTGCAACTTCATTTGCCGTAAAACTACACCATCTTTACTGTAAACCATGTAACTCGAACAAAATATTAACGAATCAACTACACCCCGGTTGTTTTCGAAAGCTAATAATTTATCAGGAAAAATGTACATCAGTACCATTGATCCAGCAGTGTTTTGATACCAGCCCTCAGAAGTTGACACTCACGGAAAAAATTTGGTCGGACACAAGTATGTCCAATATACCTTCAATTTCCGATCGTTTCAAACAGCAGAAACACAAAGATTAAATGACTGTTCGTCATTTAAACAAGTATTTCCCGTTCAATAAACATTAATGAATCGATAACAATACATTTTATAGTCATTCACACTCCCATCAAAAGTGTTTTCACGCCGATTTGTAAAAAAACAACCAATAGCTTTAATTTTTAGAAGGAAGTATGGGAATCCTCTGACGTCATTCAATAAACCATAATTTGCTACTTTTTTTTATTGTTTTAGCGGAATTTCCCGAGGATCTCCATTAAAAAAAGATGAGTTAGAAATTGAAAACCGACCAATCGTATTTTGTGTTACAAAATCTCTGACGTCATCAAAGGATTTCCCGAGTCAAAATAGAATTTTCTGTTTAGATTTTGTACTCGCGGATCGACAGACCATACTTTTACCATACTTTTTCGATAACAATAGGTATTGTAACCGATTGAAAAATGTTTAATGTGCATACAGGTGCTGTTTATCTATGGTTTAATGACTTGTTTATTGAGTTTTAGCTCTTAAAATGATCGACATGGACAATCTCTATATGTGGACACTTGTGTCCGACCAAACACGATCTTGGAAATGGGTCAATTTCTGAGGGATGGTATCAAAATACTGTCTATAGAGCTGACAATAATGGTTTGTGTGCAGGTAATTGTCATAAATGTTTCTGCCTGTGATTTATACATAAAAAATGCTCTCTGTCATACATTTGGTATGAGTGCGTGTGTTGGTGTTAGCGTAACAATCCGTTTCTCAAAATAACTGTACATCATAGGAAAAAGTAAAAAATCTAGGGAATATCCATGTACATACACACCCACCAGAGATTGATTCCCCGCCACTTCCAAACAGGATATAGTAGTGATGAAATGGCTTGTACAGAATTGGACTCATGTAGGTCTCGCGTCTATTGGGCATGTTCAGATAACGTCTACCGTATGGTTTGCCATCTGCTCCGGAAACAACAAGAAGTCTGCCTGGGTCTCGGTCAGTCTCCTAAAGTGCGAAAAAATGTCAATCTATGTGTTGGTCATCTATCGGTTGGTTATCTTTTTTAAACCCACTTATAATGATTTTAATCATTAATTGAAATATAAGTATTCCGTTAACATTGTGTAAATAATTTTTGTGTAAAGTTTAAGATTAATCATTTGAAAGATAGGGAATAGTGTATAACATTTCCTTGCAATTGTTAAGTGAATGGTTTAGTATAAATATTATAAAAGATAGAATCAATTTGTGCTTTTACCTTTTTTTCAAAGCATTAAATAAGTGAAATTCCGTGATTAAAATTACAAGTGCTCTGTGTATCTGTACCATTAATTTAGGTAAAACAGGCATGTCTATAGCCTTTATCATTTATATAGAAACATTACAAAAAGACAAATTCCTGTTAAGGGCGTAAATTAACCTTTGATTTGCAATGCTATGAGGTTTAATTTTATAAACACTTAAATGTATCATGAATATTGCTGGGCCAAGGGTGATGTTGAGCGCTCTAAAACCGCTTTGCATTGACCGTTCCAAGGCGGTGACCCCAGCTTTATTCTTTTATGTGTTATGTATGTTGTTTTGTATTGTGCTGTTTTGTACTGTTTTGGCAATTGGTCAATTGCCTTAAATAAAGAACCAACTAAATGCATATATAATGAGAATTCAATACTGCTCCAGCAGCTGGAGTTTCACTTCTTTATATTTTATAAAGAAAATTTGTGATATTCTTACAACCCTCATTTTTTTAATTAAATTTGTGAATATAATAACAAAGGCTTGTCAAAACCGCCAAACTCTACTCTTGTGCATGTTCAGCGACCCAAATAAGAACAGCAGTAAAATCACGCAAACTATGGGTATTTGCAGAGAAAATAAGTATCAGATTTCATGGGTATGAGTTTTAATAAAAATGACAACCTCGGCGGTTTTCGCGGGATTTCCACCGTTTGAAACCAGCAGCTCCGTCACACCGTCATTGTCCAAGTCACCAATGGCAACAACTCGGTAAACATTCCAGTTGGCTTTTATGAAATCTTGTGGTTCAGACATCCACAACGTTTTACCTGTATTAACATTTAAAAAAATTTGCTTGAAACAATATTTGCTTTAAAAACTTGAATTCTATACTAATAATGTTTAAAGTATTCTTGCAGAAAGTGTCTTAAATTGTATGGCAAAAAAATAATGTTTTCATATTGATATTACATTGCTTGAAAAAAGTTGATAAGTGTTAATATTTTCAGTATATTCGGTAATAAATTTTACTGAGTACAGGTACCAGGTAACTACAAGTTAACTATAAATAACCTAAGTAGATTGAGCATCATCGTCACGTGGTAATCCCAGGAATGCAAATTGTGCATGCGTTGTGAATTGTATATTATATATATATATTATGATCAATCTTCTTGCGTTATTTATAGTGTTTATCGTTATGTCACCTATTTTCGCGATGTACTTTCGATTTCACATCGCGAAATTTTATTACCGAATATACTGAAAATATGAACTTTTATCAAGTAATGTAATATCATGTAATTTTATATATCAGTCGTGATATTTTAATCAATATAAACTAATAATTGTAAAAAGAAACGGTATTTTAGAACCTTTTTTTTTCGTCATTCGTGGTTGACGGTCCCTTTAAACCAAACGAAAAATGTGAACAACAAATTGAACATGACATGCAAAGATGGTGTTCACATATAAATTCATCTATCAGGTTTTCTGGTGAAAGTATTACAATTCTGGCAGACCTGTTCATAAAATACAAATCCTTGTTTTTAATCTAGACTACTTAGATAAATTATTATTCCTATCATATTTAAAGCTTATCAGTTTTACAATGTGCATATACGGTAATTTTCATTTAGACACAGAAGAGCTTTCCTGCTATCTTTGATCGTACGACAATCTGGTCTCAAAGAACGCTATAACCAATATACCTTTTCTGGGATCGAATGCCATCAACGTCCCAGAGCGGCCCGACACAATACAGTCAGTTTTATTATCCTGATTAACATCAACGTCTTCACAGTTGAAGAACAGAGGTATTGACCTGACTGGCAATTCCCACAATAGCTTTCCATCATAACCCCTCACGGCGAATATCACTGCTTTACATGGATAGGTCAGATCTGAAGTTATTAAATGTGCATAGATCATGAAAGTGTCAACGTTTGGTAACGTATATAAAATGTTATTAGTAAAACGAGTTCTAATTATGACGCATGGTCTATTAATCTATATAATGGGCGAGTCAAAAAAGCCGTGTAATTAATTAATCAGACTAGACATAGCTATACTAGTATAATGACACCATCCTGTTTATTACTTTGACATAATTAAACATTCAGTTTGAACGAAGGTCTATACTGATTGGATTAAAAGCGGAACAAACCAAAGACAAATACACGATCATCATGTGACCTATTTTAGGCAATAAATCGCGAGTATACTCTACGAAGTAAGATTAGCAATCAGCAACACATTAAGTACAATCTCAAACGGTATCGACGATTCTCACTGAAGTCTTTGCACAGGTCATGGAAGTGTGAAAATTGTCCAGCCGTGTCATCGTCATTCGATTCCATACAGAATAACGTTTCGTTATATGTCATCAAGTCTCCCGCTCCGCTTAGTATATCCGGTTTGCCATCTTCATCGACATCAAACATCACGTTGGCACCTCCAAACACTGAAAACAAACGTTTGATTGCTTGGAACCTTTACTACTATAACAGTTCGTCAGTAATATCTTTGCTGTCACTCTTACTTCTCTTTTAAAAAAACTCAGCCTTCTAAGCATTTCACCGATCTAAGCATTCAACCCTTAGTACGTTTACATACACCAGTTAACTGGACTGACGTATGCATACTTTATTTATAAATAATTTTTTTATATGGCTAATACATGTTTTCGAGGGCTTGATCATCTGCGGGCGCTCGAAAAATCCGTTGCGCACTCGGGCAGGAACAGATTTTGAGAGCGCCCGCAGATGATCGTGTCCGAGAAAATGTGTATTTTCGCTATTATTGCATAAAAAAATCACACACACCAAAATAAATTAAAATAACATTGAAATCAATATGTCTTGTACATTCGACATCGACAAAATAATTCGATTATTTCATATGACGTCATACAGTTCAAGGTTGTGTTTTACATATGCCTCACTCGGTCATCATCAGAAATGACGAGGCTTTACCTTCGGATAGACAGTTTTCGATTTAAAATGTGTTCAAACAACATGCAAATTTTATAATGCAGCGGCGCAAAGTAAGAAATGAGGAATTATTTTGGAATTTACTGGTCGTGACGGATTAAAATATCGTCAGAATAAGTCATTGTTTTCATAGAATGATAGATGTTTCTTTCGTACAGGTCTATCTTATTTCGTTCCAAATAAATTTTCTAAAAATTAATACTGCCAACATATTGTCACTGAAGTATTTCAAGCATACAGCAGGGACGTTGAGGTACATAAACACTTACATTTACAGCATAGTCTTTTGAAAGTGTTGAGTAAAGAACCTTAACTAAGTTCATTGACGTTTCCAATGAAATAAAGCTGTTGTCAAGAGAGTGTAGATGGTATAGTTTGAAAAGTGGATTGAAATATTCATTGCCTTTATCCCTGCATGAATGAGGAAATTGATGCTTATTCAGCTCCCCATTTATGCTTGGAAAGTCGTCGAAGGCTGGAGTTATTAACAAAGTTCAAAATAACTTCATTGAATTCAATGAAAATGGGAAGTATCTGCGCGTGGACCAGTTTATGGATATTAAAAACACATAACAGGGAATGAACGGCACGTGAATCGCCTTGTTAAAGGGGCCTTTTCACGTTTGGGTAAATTGACAAAATTGAAAAGAGTTGTTTCAGTTTTGCAAATTTTCGTTTTAGTTATGATATTTGTGAGGAAACAGTACTACTGAAAATTAACCATGCTCTAAAATAGCCATAATATACATCTTTTTACGATTTAAAACCCTGCAAATTATAAAGCGTTGCAACGCGAAACGAATTAATAATTTGGAGAGTTCTGTTGTTGTCGTTATATTTTGTGAAACTTCAAGGATTGCTTATACAAGGTATAAAATACAACTGATATTGTATCTGGAAAAACGGTCGAGTGGTTCAAGTGGTAGACTTTTTACTCCAGGACTCCAGGGTCAGTGATTCGAGCCCGCTGAGTGTTCCCTTTTTTACTTTAAAAAAATTAATTATTCTTGATTTTTTACTGAAGCTTGTTAGGGCATTTATCAATATAAAGCATTTAATGACAAACTTCAAAACATGCCAAAATCTGCGAAAAGGCCCCTTTAATACACGATTTCTCCCGTTCAAGCCCTCTTGTGCCAAGTTTGTGCACCCCGCCAGAGGGCATTATAGACAGAGTTTATGCAATAATAACTATTCCAATATAAGTTCTGTGCAAGAGGATAACTTATGAATAAGTTGGTTTCGAGCTAGATATTGATGTCTTTGTAGTAAAGATGTTTAAATTTATCGAGCATGTGGTACATTTTCATTCAGGTGAGTATGTTCTTAAGTAATTCATGATAGACCATGACTATTTTATGATAAAATTATTAAATTACACGAAGAAAATGTTTGTTCAGGGTAACACGCCGCACTGATAAAATGTGCTTGGAGGAAAGGTTTATCAGCATTAGTGTGTAGTTACGACAGGTTAGTTATATATATATATATATTGCTGTATAACAATACTGTCACTATAGTATCATATCCACATAAAAGCACATACAAATAAAATGTCGACACATCTCAAAATTAAAAAAACAGTAACTCAGGCAGTCCTTGTACAAAACCCTTATTTTATAATAAAATATAAATTGGTGGATGTAAGAAATGAATTGTTATGCAAAAGCTGGCCCATTAATTCACAAGACTTATATCCACGTGTGCGAAAAAGGGAACACTGTAATGGAAATTTTCATAAAACACGACTAATAAAAACCCGAATCCACGAACTTTTTTTTAATTGTTGAAGAAGAAGTACGTTAAAGTATTTACAATGTTTAATTGAAGTACGCATTTTCAACGTTCATCCAAAAAAGTTAAAAATGTTAACATACATCAGTGATATTTTAAGTGGAATAAAAGAACGACTATTTTGCTTAACACCAGAAACTGATCAACTATACATATGATTAACAGTTTTAGCAGAATTGTGCTACCGACATTGCTCGCTATTTTGGTTTGGTTTAATTAGCTGTACAACAAAGTGTAATTTAATGCACTTAAAATGATAGCAACAAACCATCATGTGGCACATTCAATGAGAAAAAGACACCATTAATAACAATTGTAATCATTTAAAATGTTATGCATTATTCTCAACTTTTCCTTTTGAAACAGTTAAATTGTTCGGCAAAGCAACCACCAAACACTGAAGAATAATGCATGGACCGAACCTGTGACACTGCCGGAGATGCTGTCTTGGCAAGTGGATGCTCTACAGAAACCGTGCCAACGAACATTTGGCGATCGAAAAGAAGAAAAAAGAGAATAAGAAAAAGAAGTGGAAGAAGATGATGATGTTCAGCATGGCCGCGTAATCTTAAAATAATTAAAAAGTTATTAATACTTCATTAATCTTTGATAAACTCTTGAAGCAACAAAATTATTTTTGAAGTTAAAACAATATGTCAAAATTACGGTACTCACGTCGGTTTTTAAATGTCCTTTTCCATCCAGTCTCAGTCTGATTTATTACAATTTCATCTACATTCGTCTTCGACAAAGACCCAATCATATGGAATTTATATATGGCGATAATAATCACTAGACCCAGGAGGCATAGTTTGAAGCTATGTTTGAGTCTTTTTTCATTGGCTTTTACATCAGCATTTAGGTCAAATTCCATTTGTCCAGATCTCCCTGAGAATTCATCTTCACCACTGCTTTTGATGTCAATTTTCTTATTCTGAGAAGAAAGCTTACTTCTACCTGAAAATCAACCATTCAAAGCAAAGCATTGGTGATTGATACTGTAAAATACTTCGCATTTCTTCTCTATGGAAGGGCATTGACCTTATTCACCCGTGAATGAGAATATGCCGTGTCACATAAGAGATGTGTAACGTGTATTCCTATGTTACTTTCACTCCCATGATGGCTTTTACGAGTCACATAGCTGTGGATATTTAATAACAGGTTAATGCATTACCTTTTATGCCAATATACATTTTATAAACATGAAGTGTTTCAAAAGTACATACATTCATTATATGGCTTAGGGTGTCTTAAATTGATAACATAAATTATTTACAAACATAAAATCTGAAAACAATTACCTACGGGTATGGAAACGAAAGTAGTGGATATTTTTTCATGGAATTGTAAAACATTAAACCGTTAGTATAAAAACGTTCTAATTTATATAGGTCTTTATTGTTATTTAGTTTTTAACAAAGTACTATGATTCAACGAAATATTTCCTTTTTATATTTGACAGGGATCACTTTATCTAAATCCAATTCCAATTTGTCACCAAAGGCTAGTTTAAAAGTACAAGACTGCAATTTTGCTAACACATTAAACACAATTAAGTTATTAAAAAAAAATTGCTGGATCAAAGACCGCAAAATAATCAGATTTAACAACGATCTGCACAAAACAAAATAATAATGATACCTTCATTGATTGTAACAACCGTGCAAATACAAGTCAATTTTTATATTAATTATTAATTAATTAAATTATTAATATCACGGAGGTCAGTTAACCAGCTCGCACGTTTCCAGGAATAGCTTATTTACCAGCACTTATGACCAGTTACTGACATATTCTCTTTTTGAATCAGGGGTGCGGGAGAATTGCTAGTATTACATGACCAATCCCCACAACAGTTATGTGTTCGGATCGAATCCACGATCATCGCATTTGCAGTCAAGCGTTTTACCATCTGAAATAATCTTAAAAATATTAACGTTACAATTTATATCGCAAAAACAAATACGTTAAAGACGCATACCTTAGCCATTACCGTTATCTCTGCCCTGTATTTAAGATGCCACACTGACTTTAAGATCAATGCCCATAATAATTAGTAAACGCGTATAGATGACATCAACCAAAAACATAGTAATTATGGACAAAATGATAATGGTCTTAATACTTACGTTTCATGTTTTACTACTAGGCGAAAACTGCGATTCGAGATAAATTAAAACAGTAGCCTCCCGTTTACTAAACCATCGTGTCGAGTAAGCTCGGCGTAACAATCCTCACTGAAAGTTAAATTTTCCGATACAAATATAATGTGAAAAAGTCCATCATTTGTTTTTTAACCGGTAAAATGGTTATGTAAATATATATTCAATTCACTCATTAAATCATAAAAAGCACATAAAACAACAAACAAAGAGTATTTACTTGCGACCTATAGCAAACGGAAAATCACGCGTAAATCTATTTAAGTGTTCTCGATCTTATCAATTTCCCGAACATTATGACGTAGAGTCCACATCATAATGATACGGAAGCGTATATGGTAAACCCCAATAATATGGTCATGCCGGACTAGTTTATATCGACTTAGTGTAAAATAACATGGTATGTCGTCATAGTTTTGTAGGTTTTTCCCACTTAATTTTACTCGCCATGATGACATTAAGTTAAAATCTCGACGTACTTTTTCCGGCTTTTCTCGAAAAAATATTTGGTCGCCATAATCTAGGTAATCTCACCCATATAATGTTGACGATATATATCGTCATATATTTATCGACGTATGCATGCATATTTTATATTCATGTCTTCGTGAGTCATGTCGACATCAAGTGATCCACGCAGATATTATTCAAACATTTTTTTTAAACGCCTTTTGTCCACTTAGATTATATCGACATCGGGACGCAGAAAATAATACATTAAGCATCCCTCCTTCAAATATATCGATATGTCAACATAACGTTACTTGCAAGTCATCAAGATATATCTCGTCATACATTAAACAACACAACATTATTAAAATTTACAGGACGGCTAAATGATAAAATATCGTCAAAGATTTAGGCTGTTATGCCAACATGCGGGTTCTTTTAGTCTTGAAATCTTATCCTAAGTCGTCAAATCAACATAATTTTTGGCGTCATGTTCTTGTGAAAATGACTTGCCATCATAGTTTGAGTCGACACGATGATTTTTTTTTACGCCATGACACCTTTTTCATATCATGCCGTCATAGAATGTTGACATCATCACAGCATCAAGGTACCATATACGCTTCCATATATACGCTACCATATAATGAGGCCTAAAAACATTATATATTTCAATTAACATCACCAAAACTAGGGTAGGTAGGTCGGCTTAATTTGACTTTCGTAAATCTGTGTACCTTTCCTAGTTGAATAAGAATATGTGATGACATTCCGAAATCTTCCAAATCTCTTGTCAATGGTCTTTCTTTGGTTATCTTTGGTAAATTTAAAGTTAATTTAGTGGATATGATGAAATGTAGGAAAATAACCACATACTTTAAGAGAATCAAGTATTTTTTTACAAAAATGAAAAAAAAATCAACATAGAATTTCAAAAGCGAGTTTAAGATCGGCGCAAAAAAGGTCAGTCGAATAAGTGGGGAAAAAAACACTTATTTTCCGACTGAATACTAAGTTGAATGTTTGCAAACAATACATTACTTCTTTCGTCCTTCCTAACACTCGCGAAAGTAATTGACCATCACACTCAAAACTCACTTTAAACGAAATGCACGAACAAAGATCATCGTCGACAATGTATACGACAAGCACAGTTTTTCTTTTACTGATTATACGAAAAGAAATCTCAACTATTTTTTTCTTTGTCTTTCTCGTGTTATTTTATACCGGACGTTGTTTTGAGTTGGAAGAGATTAAAACCCGGATGTAATTGTATTGAAAAACAGATATATGTTTAATGAACTTTCCCGAAAGCATGTACCTTCGAGAACACAATCAACAAAAATACCACGTTAAAACTGAATTCTTTTTAACTAAACGTAAATATTCAGAATTGGTCACTGGTATTATTCATTTTTATAACGCTGTGCTTTAAGTCCCTCTTCGAACAGTCTTTGTGTACCTTCTGGCTTACACCTGTGCAATGATGTCTAAGACATGATGTCTCAATGACGTCATAAGTCAACTGACTGCTTAAATGAATCTTAATTGGATTGAACGTGCATCACACAGCACTCGTTAATATGAATCAAGAAACAGTCCGGTAAACTTTGCACTTAACGTTTTTCATATATTGTTATTTTAATAATGCTTTCTCACATTCTTTTTTATTAAGAATATGTAATACAGGTCTGGTCCATTGTTTTAATTGGATACCAATAAATTTGATTGAATTATAAATTCCTACTAGTAGTAGTAGTAGTTTAATCACAACGCATGGAACGGTTGTATCGAGATGTGCAATAAAGCCAAATCAAGTATGTAATACCTGTCCCGATAATATCATTCTCCCAAATGCTTCGACATTCAAATATTTTCGTTGTATGTTACCTGATTATCATTGAAAAAAACAAGTCTACATTAGGATCCATCATGACAATATAATAAACCAAATTCATATGTTGGAAATTATTTTTCGTCAATGATGATGCTTTACGCTCGCATCAAGCAAAATCAAGGTAAATCATGCATAATGCATGTTATTACAATTTTCTCGTTTTCGTATTCTTGATATATTTTACATTTTACTATTCGTTTTTGGAATCCATTAGATACATGACCCGGGAACAAGATAGGTGGCGCTTTCGAAACTTATATGAGGACATTTCGAAGTTGTCAGTCTGGGTCAAGACTACTACAAAGTTACTTTTTTACGAGGTACAAGACATAGGAAACCAGTGAATTGTAGCAACAGAACTGGTATATCGCAACGAGACAGCACATCAATATTGATCTAGCTCTGCTTCCCGACGTGACGTATCAGTGCATCATTCATTCAAAATTAATAATGCCAATGCTGATCAGGCTCAGAATCTAAGTACGACATATCAGCTCAGCATTTGTTCTTTATCCGTTTACGTCAATGGCGAACTGGCTCAGCATCCCAGCGCGACTTATTAGACCAGCATTCGTCCTATATTATTATGCGTCAAAAGTTTTACTGATAAGGCTCAAGACCCAAGCGCGAGATTCCAACTCAACATTCGTTCTAATTGAGTGGAGTATATGCTGATCTGGCTCAGCATGATCATGCATGCTCAGATGATATTATTGCGATATAAATGCTATATTAATAAATGTTATTTCAACACATCATGAAATGAAATTCTAATATTTAAAAAATGGACTCAAAAATAACCATATAGACAACACATCTTTATCATAACCAAACCATAACCATTGTTTTAGTGCAGATTATAATTGCGAAACGTTTAAGTTCCTTCTATCAAAACTATTTAAACAAATTTTAACAATAGTATTATGTGTCACTTTTAAAAGTAAATGCTGATCTGGATCAGAAACCAAGCGCGACATACATGATCAGAAATTGTTTTTTATGAATACAATGTTGCTCATGCTTAGCAGCCCAACCCAAGAAACCTACCCAGCTCGAAATAAGTTGTAAAAGAGTAGTGTTACTATAATATTTTGAGTTACAACTCAAACATAGTTTTTAATAAATGTCATATATATGAATAATAGGCATGTATTTGCAACCATGTATGGAGATATATCCGAATGAAGCTTGATCATGTTGAAAAAATTGCACACTTTACAAAAATGGATTTTTTGCGCATTCATAACCTTAAAAATTGACGTTTATGTGTTGAGTATCGACAACTGAGTTTTCCAAACATTCTGTACAGCAGATAGAAGACTTTAAGGATTGTATTGTATAAAAAGGTTGCCTTAGATACCATAAGTGGGAAAGATATGATACAATAAAAGGAAATAAGCTCCTAGGTCCCACTATAAGACTGGTTAAGCACACAATGGCGTTTTTTGTTTCATTTCTACATACAGGTGCATCCATCTGTCTCAACAAGTTACTTTATTATGTCTTAAAACAATATGTCAGAATCCCTATCATGCACTTTTAAAACGCGTAACGCTTTATTATTTCGTCCTGTTCCGGTTTAAGGCTGGGCAATTCGTTCACTAGAATGAACGTACCTTCTGTCTACTTTGTATAATACCATTTTATAAGACCTGCTATGTTAACAGATACTATTAAGTGCATATGTTATTGTGCATTTATGCTATATACATAGCATAGGACTAATCGAGGCAAAATATTAATTGCCAACACAATTTGCTGTAATTTGATTTTGTTCTTTAAAGTGTTGGAAATGATTTTGACCATAGCCTGTACCATCAGTTTGCAGGAGAGTTATTGTCTGGATGAATTGACAAGTCACAAATACTACTGTACTCGACTGAATTTGGGCGAGGCCTAAATACTGTCATACTGGCGGATGCATGTCCGAACAATTGGTGGCTTTGAATGTAAGTGCACCCTGTTTAAATATTTGCTTCGCCGCAGTGACTTCTTTTCCACCCTGACATACATTTTGTTTACAATGTTAAGGAACATTTTTACCAAGTATTGTACTATCAAACCCTATTTTGAATGAATGTCACATGTGATCTTGACGATAAAGATACCTACCTGATCACTATGAGAGAAGCAATTTTAACCACTGTGCATGTACTTTGTTTGTATTAACTTGCACTAGTAATCAGACTTAATAGCAAAAGTACTTATAACATCTTTCTATTGTCTCAGATACACATTAGATAGAACTTGAAGCAGGCTGAAGCATGGTGGACAGTGGCCGTGAAGTAATTTACCACCCACATCGACTGGTTGAGGTTTTCAAAAAGACAGATAATTAATATCCGACATTGACATTTAAGCGGTTAGGTTAGGAGTAATAGTCTGTTTTTTGTAAACAAGCCCTTTTCTGTGGTCATCCTTGTATATCCATATATTACGCTTCTTGTATACATAATTAACCCCCTTCACCCAAACATTTAATTTCAGTACAAAATAAAAACAACTACTTCAATACCCCGTACCAATGTGTTTCATATCATAAATAGTAACACACATGCTTATTGTCAATTGAGGTGCAATAAATTGCATACGATATGCGTGTTTAAACTCAAAGATCTCTAAATACTGAGCACATTGTTTTGTTTTCAAGAATTACCCTTTAATATGTTTTCGAACTATAGTCTTGTCGTGAAACGCAATTATATTGCTTAATCTGTTTTTCCCGATACATTTGTATACCATGTTCATTGTATTCTCAATAAAGATCAAATGCACGCGAAAGTGGTCGTTGTTCAGATTCAAAAGGGTTGTGATCTCTGAAATAAATTATCCAAACAGAAGTATATAGTCATTATTTGCGTTTCCGCAGCAGTAATAACGCATTCGCAAAGCTACACACGAGTTCGACTGTGTCTATAGTAGAAATTTCTTGCATACGAAAATCGTTTTCATTTTCTAAGATCATTTATTCAATAACAACGGTGAAAGAAAAGTTTTCTTATATACTTTTAAAGTGAAAGCGCAAGAATTTGTAAAAATTATCATCCCAGGTGTGCTGATGACACAAATGTCACTATAGAATGATATGCGTGCATGTTCTGATAGCTTGGTATAAGTTGTATTAGTTGTTTAAAGTCGAATCGGCTCGCGATAGAGGTGCTCTCTCGAGTACGTTGCTAATTGACACAACCAATTATGCCATTTTCTGCAAATTATTATCAAGATATTAAAACAAATCACGAACTTGTTTATGTCAAGAAACTAATTTGTACGGCATAAAGACCACATTTGTATTGACATACATGAAGCTCGGCTATTAGTATGTTACGTAAACAGAGAACGTTATTAATGAGTATGTTTTATCGTATTTAAAAATTGAATCTCGTATTGGTCGCATACGAACAAATGGTATGATATAATAAAGATGTGTGGTCATGGTATTGAAAGTTCAAAATAAACATAATATTTGGAAAAATCACTGTGAACAGTCGATGTAGTAATTCTTTTAATTGGTTTTTCGCATATCATGAAATGGACTTCGTTAAAATGAGTGTGGCATTGCATTTTACATAGGTCGATATATGCTGGATACCAGAATTTCCGTATGAAAACAACAATTTTACGTTAAGTCCATTTTTGTTTCGTAAAGAATAAATAATTTCGTGGCTGTTGAAGGCGTTTGTTTTTCGATTTCTTGACGTCTGACTTCTGCATACTTTTAACAAAAAGTATAATGCAATAGTATTTATTAGTAGTACAGAAGACACAGATTCGGAGTATAAATATAAATTAATTTAGAAAATCAAATTTAACCGTCAATGGTCTATTTATCGAAGGAACCTTGCATCAAACAGTCAATTTTGCTGATAACATTTGAAATAGAAAACATTCTAGAAACAACAAAATGTGTTAAATCGGATTTGAACAAATAATACTAAATATTTGATTTCTGATTACACATGAAAATCCATTCGATGATTAGGGTAAAGGTGTCAATACAACTCAAACAAATCTAAAGCTGAAGTTAAAACATAGTTATAATATACACAAATTGAATGTCTTAGTAGAAGGGGTCGTTACGGCTTCAGCTGGCGTTCACGTTAAAGCGGCGTAAGTAGCTTTAGAAGTCGTATGTGCATCTCTCGTTGAGTTCTTGTACGATTCTCTCGCACGTGCCGTAATCTTTAATGTGCTCTGGAATCATCGAGACGACGCCGAAAGGGCTATTGGCGTTGCTCACGATGAAGTGGTTGCCCTGATAGTTGATTGAAATATAGAGTAACTTATACATGGTATATACGTTAAGCCCGTTATACTTTGTTTAATTAATCCTTTTCGTAATTTCTAAATTGTTTTGTTAAATATCTTTTGCCGATAAGTAAAATTTAATTCTTCAATGATACCCGCCTATTGTCATTAAAAACATATGACAAATGCCAATATGTCCGAAACTTTGTTTGGGTTCATTCATCATAAATGGGAAAATAACAGATTTGAAGAAAGACGTTCAGAACATAAGAAAATAAAATAAAATATAGTTTTTATTTAAAATTGCACATATATGTAAAAAATCATCTTGAAATCGAACTAAGTTTCGCACCATCGTTGTTTATATGTCAAGAATTATTTTTTGTGTTATTCGGGTGTGTGACTAGAGACGAATATGGCATAAATCCTGTTTCAAATCCTTCGAACCAGATTTCCAAACGCGCTGCTTTTTGACGGATAAATCGAATAATTCTTCCACAATGCGACCAATGACACACAAACAACACAAAGGCCTATCCTGCTTATACGCTTTAAAAGTATAAATCAGACCACTATATACAAAAAACAACAACTTAAATCAACGAAACTACACTTGAACCAATAAACTGCAAACCTCGGAGTTATCGCAACAAAATTCCAAGCAATGGCAATTGACCGATTAACACATATACAGATATAATATATCTTCATTCTATCATATACCAAACATAGCAAACATGTCAAGTCTTCCTGTAGGGTTTAAAATGATAGCTCATAAATACAATAAATAACCAAGACAACTACCTTCAATTCAAGTTACTTCTCGTAAAACAGTAAACTTTTAACCTCGGTATCGGACTGTTCGCATCAAAATTCAATTTTATTAGCCAATTAACACAAATTTAATTGAAACTTATTTATGAATGCAACAAGTGCACCAATCGCAACAAAAAGCTCAATCCTCCCTTTACTTTTTGAAAGGATTACAAGTACAATTGTATCCGATTACTTCAGTAAAATGTCTTGGATAACAACCAAATGTACAAACCTTAGTTTATACTATCTATATTTTAGCACACGTTTAAACGATTAGTATTCTTAGAACACTATGCATGTCAATGTGGCATCATACAAATTTGAGAGAAATACCGTTGCGCTGCTCTGGGAAACCGATGTTATTTATTTAATTGTTTGACATTATGTTTGCATCTTAAGTAGTTTGAATGATACCTTATGCTAGAATAATAAATCCCTTAAGAGGTAAGTGTATCGAAAAGTAGAAGGTTGTCATGCTAGACACAAAACATTAGAGCACGCGTCATTTTCAGATGTTTCTAAGCCTTGCAGGATTAAATGTAATCTTAAAAAATAAAATTCACCCAATATGCTCTTTATTTTTAAGAAAAACAAATAAAATATCGTTTGCTGTTTACTCGTAAATCAGTTGACTACAAACCTTGTAGTGTTCCTGGAGTCCACAGTCGGTCGCAAAGTTCCGCAGCGTCTCGCTGCTGCAGTCGTCAGGAACCTGTAGTGGACTGGCGCTGAGCTTGCTGTGTGTAGGATGGTCCCACCCGGCAAGGTGGCATGCACCTGAAGGCAGAACAAGAATGCTGTGTCTTTCTTACTGATGAACACTTATCATATCATGTGAATATAACACAATTATGTATTGTGGACATAATGGATTTTGTGGTGAAAGAACTACATGCTCCTGTATGTTTCTTTTGCATTCATGTGGCACTGTTCCAAATTTGGCGTTTTTCCCATTTTCTGACGTATGTTATGTAGGGTTAGCCCAAATATTGTTTGAAGTAGTAAAATGAACAAAATATCAGCGCGATGAAGCACATCGTACATCACTCACTTTGCTGAAGTATATTTATTTATTGAATGTCAAATTATTAGCTGCATATAATAAAAAATATTATAGGGTAGTTGTCGGTGGGCTTTCATTTAAATAATTTATCGCAAACGGAGACAAGTTACGAATTTCATTCCTGCACGTGCTCTACAAAAATTAATTTGTCACCTTTCAGTGATGGTAAAACACGCAAATAAAGCATCTTACCATAATATTAATTCGTGCATGTAGTTGGAGACCATAGTTGCATTCACATGATCACTACATTTTAAAAACAGGCAGACATGTATATAATATATACATTATAACCCTTACATTGTTTACATGATGAAGTCAGATAAAGTAAAACAATATAAAAAAAACAACTTATTATTATTATTATTATTATTTTATTTTTTTATTATTATTTTTATTATTATTATTATTATTAACAAATCTCACCTTGCGCAACGGAGACCATCAGGCCTACCACGAAGAAGAAAACCACAGCCTTGTTCATCTTTGGAGACCAACAGACACAATGATTTTATTTCACAACAATCTGCGATATATATAGAGAAGCATTTCAGTTGTGTCAAGTGTACAAGTGTACAATAGCTCACAAAGTTCCGCAAGGTGTCGCCACTGAAGTCCTCCGGAAACAACAGTGGGATGGGGCTGACTTTGCTCTTAATTCCATCCCACCCGGTACGGCACAGACACAAGTACTTAGGTGTTGATCAAGATATCATTGGTTCAGGTCTACAAACCGAACAGCTCAATGCGTTTACCAAAAACAGTTTCTTTAGTTTTTAATATATAGTTTTTGTGTAATTAAATGGTTTGTTGGTGGAATCCTCTTCAAATGTTTGTGAATTCATTTTTTTTTTATTTTGGAAAATATTAAAATTGACCATTGCATGAAATTTTGAATTGGTAATGAATGAACCCTTTACTAATCTTTGGTCGTGTTTAAGGAACGAAACAATTTGGCCTTTTAATTGTACACAGTGTATTAAGTGTTTTATCAGTTCTAATCTAGGTAGAAAGATATCCTACTGAACACGGATATGTGACTTTGCCAGAGTGATTTTATCCTAATTTGATGGTAAACATCAACAAAAAACTTGAGTTATCTATAAATACAGCAAAATAATTGCAATAAACTATACATAGTGATTGGCTTGTCCATTAGAACAAGGATGTACATCTTGACCTTATGTGTTATCCAGTAATGACGTTTAAGGATGAATGATATTTTTCACTGTATGGTACTTTGTTTATGTTGTCGTAAACAATTAACATATCCACATGGCGTTAAAGTAATACTGATTTCTTTTCTAAAACACACTTCGATTGTTGAATAAATGATAACATTGCTCCCACTATTTACAAAAACATACGTGGAAAGGAAGAAATAACTTACATATACAAATAGGAAAATAAACAATGGACAATGGTGGATGGGGTAATGAATTACCATAACTAAAAACCGAAAAAGTACATTGTCATTTTAAATTATCAAATTATTGACATACTCATGTAACTCATTATCTCTTACTTGAAGATTATCTAATAAGTTGTATTTGTATTTTGATCAATAATTGTTTTAAAAAAATACTGTAAAAGAATAATTGTATTTTGTGTTTTTTTTTAAATTAATTCTTCAAATCGATCTGGCAAATTAACGTCCAAACAAAAAATCTCTTTAATAATTGTTCCAGCAATCACCAAAAAATGACAATAATAGTCAATTAATGTGAACATCCCAATTTATTAGCCCCCATTATGACCCGTTTATTGAATTAATTTTTGAAAGGAAATCCAGAGCCCTGTTTATTGACAATTCATTATTTAAACCTGATTTTTGTACCATTCATTTCACAAAGAAAACAACTTATTGCCAATTTATTATACGTGGGAGCATGATCAGCATCATGGATTACCCATTCATTATAGTTAGGATTAGGTTTCGCAATGTTACGTACCAATTCATTAAACCTTATTATATTGTTTGAATCGTGGGGGGCATATAGAGTGACCTCTGTGCACTATTTACATAAGCATTATCTATTGCATTATCTATTGCGTAACTATTTTCAAAAGTTTGGGCGATAAGAAGCGAACCAAATTTAAGAAAAAAAAAGCTTGGCGTAAAACGACCTGCAATTCAACGAAAATAGAAATAGCACACAAACAATGTTTGTGTGCAAATAACATTAAATAAATAAATAATTTCGTCTACACAAATTTGATCCCGAGGTTTTTGTGCATTGTTCAAGTTAATTTACTTTCAAATTGATATAACATTTATAATTTTGCAGCAATTCCGTCCTTAGTAAAATTGCCGACATTCTTATGGTATAATTGATAAAAGAGAAAACGAAACTCGAAGTTAAAATTGGTGGCAAGTTTGTTGCTTGTTTAAACGTTTTGTTTTGACAAATAATGCTATTAAAGTACAAATATATCAAACTTATTAATACAATCACATATTTTATTCGATTATGTCTAGAGAGAGAGAGAGAGAGAGAGAGAGAGAGAGAGAGAGAGAGAGAGAGAGAGAGAGAGAGAGAGAGAGAGAGAGAGAGAGAGAGAGAGAGAGAGAGAGAGAGAGAGAGAGAGAGAGAGAGAGAGAGAGAGAGAGAGAGAGAGAGAGAGAGAGAGAGAGACAGACAGACAGACAGACAGACAGACAGAGATAGAGACAGAGAGAGAGACAGAGAGAGAGAGAGAGAGAGAGAGAGAGAGAGAGAGAGAGAGAGAGAGAGAGGAGAGAGAGAGAGAGAGAGAGAGAGAGAGAGAGAGAGACAGAGAGAGAGAGACAGAGAGAGAGAGACAGAGAGAGAGAGACAGAGAGAGACAGAGAGAGACAGAGAGAGACAGAGAGAGACAGAGAGAGACAGAGAGAGACAGAGAGAGACAGAGAGAGAAATATATATATAATGGCTAATAGATGGAAATGGTAAACAGTGCTGCACCATGTATTTGAATCAAATATCTTTATATCGTATTGTTTAGGTTAAAATTTACAAACATTATAATATCAGATAACTGACACAAAATGTTCAATACACCGTCGAAGCGTTCGAAATGGTGGAGCGCTTTGTTATGGAAAAGCCCTTGTTAACGTCACCGTGTTTCTCTTCAAATTCTTTTTTTATTACATCAAAAAATGCGGAAAATATAATATTAGTGTGGTCTGTGTCTTTAATATAATTGTATTCCATGGCATTATCCCGTAAACGCTGTGTTATAATTGTAAATCCCATAACTGTATCCCCTGCAATAAAGATATGAATCTTTCATGTCATCCGAACTGTTTCTTATACTTTTGATATTTCTCCGATGTACCCACCTATGCAACCGTTTTTCGTTGAACGTGATATTCAAGTTGTTAAATGTGTATCATTTAAATCTTGTGTTATTTAATAAAAATAGCCCTCTGGATGCACATCATTACCCCTTTAGTTTAGTGCTCAACTATTTGTATCTGTTTTCATCACGCTTAATATTTTGAAGTAATAAAACGTTCAATTTCGGTCAATTTCGTTGTCTCCTATTAAGGAGACTCTCCGCACTTGAGCTGAAATTGCGGACAGATGACTGTCCTTGTTTTTTAAATCCGCGATGTTATCTTAAAAGCCTTGACTTTTTGCGACCGGTTGTTTATCGATATGGCCAAGGTTTTCATCAACATCATTACAACAATTAATAAATGAAACTCCATTTTGTATTAGAAGGAGAGAAATGATATGTTTTCATCATTTTGAATTCGTTTATGTAAGGGAAATATCTCTAGTCGCATTGTCCAACAATCATACAAACGACAAAATCACACGTCTAACAGAAACACCAATGAGTGATACTGGGGTTGCCGCCTTGGAACGGTCATTTTCCAATGGGGTTAGTATCGTTCTTATTGACACAAAAGCTCAATCTTAGCTAAAAGTAAAAACAATCGAAAACCATGTAAACCGACACAAACATCGACAGCAAACGGCAAGTTTGTCTTTATAAAATAAATATAGAAAAAACAATGTTAAATATTTTTATAATTTAAAAAATAAACATTAATTGCTATCAATGGCTTTTAAGTATAAAACCAATGACTGTTTGCTTCCCATATCAGCAAAAGGCAATTGAACTCATCAAGGCTTTCAACTAAATAACATTTCCGGAATGAGTACGGAAAATATGTCCTCATTTAAATACAAACCAAGTAAATATTCAGCTTTACAAACATGAGTGAAATCTTATTTTAGCATGAAGTGTTGGACTGATAAAAAAAACTGCTTCACCCATGTACCAATAACTAGGTCAAAAACAGCGTCCTCAAGAACCGTTAAGAGACGATGGAAAGTTTTACAATCAATAAGTGTCAAGCTTAAAAAACTTGGTGACTGAATAAATGAATATATTATCTCAAATCTGATTTTAAGGTCAAATCCTGATCGCAAAATCAAGCAAAATACAGTGGGCGATGGACAAACAAGAAAACATCCTGTTGGTTTTGAAAAAAACAACTCTTGATCACTTAGAAGATATTAAGTACTTTAATCAGTCGTTCAGATGTTAAAGATAATAACGCGGATCTCTCGATCACCGATCCTTTATATTTAATGCGTTCCCATTTACAATAATACCACTTAAGCTACGCGTTTATCCGTGTTTTAAATCAGTCGTGTGAACGTTTATAAGATCAAGTCACGGATCTCCTGATCACCATACACTTACCATACATTCATATCTCATAAATTCCAAAGGTCATTATCTGATCCCACTAAAAACGCACGTGTTCCATCGATTTGTCACTTAGAATACGGATTTGAAAAGTTGTTTTCTATTTAACGTGAAAGAGACAAGAGCGTTTGTTTATGGTTTGTTTTTATTGATTAATACCCACAGCATTGTTAGTAACATATTTGATTTGATTGCATTTCCCTTAGTCATGCTATTGGCGTCGCTTTGGAGAGCTGCGACTAGTATGCAATGCATTTTTTTCTCTTATGGGATGAGAAGTTATTTTACGGATCAATTTATATATTTTTGTTTTAAGAATATCTTGCATAGTGGTGATTTTTTGTGTAAATTAGTGTAAAAAAGTACTGCATTTGTGGCTATGACATTCTTTTACATTATTTATTGCCAATAAGGCAAAGCTTATTGTTTTAATTAATAACTGATCCACAACTGATCACAGGGGGAAGATCACAGGGACTGGTCAAATACGCGAAACTTTCTGGTTTTGTATAAAAACCGAACATAATCAAAATATATTTATTTTATGGTTTTTCTAATTTGCGTTTTTAGTGGAGAATCAATGCAGTACGATATTTGACGACCTATCGCGCAAGCAAGTTTATTGGAAGGCGTAGTGGTACGAAAACGTACAATGTATTATCGCTATACACAACTTCACCAAATAGCAGTACATAAATGATGTCAGCCGGAATAGCTCAGTTGGGAGAGCGTTAGACTGAAGTTGTTTACGCAACAATCATCTAAAGGCCCCCGGTTCAATCCCGGGTTCCGGCACGAACGGAACAGTTCTGCGGCTGACAATTTTTTTCAGGCAGGTTAATAAATATAATCAAGCTTATTTTATGTTGACATTTTAAAATAGACAGCCATAAAAATACATGGATAATTGATGTGTTGTTTGCATTTATTTGTAAATATAAAAACACGTGTATTTTTAATAAGATATTTAAGGGATGTAAGAAATTTTAATTAACGTTGTCACCACGTTGCATCCATTAATTTTAATAAAAATGTCCAATTGTAGTAAAATGGATTTAAAAATATCTACATTAAATAAAGCTTAATTATATTTATTAACCTGACTGAAACAAATGTCAGCCGCCGAACTGTTCCATTCGTGCCGGAACCCGGGATTGAACCGTGGGTCTTTACATGACTGTTGCGTAAACAACTTCAGTCTAACGCTCTCCCAACTGAGCTATTCTGGCTGACATTCACTTATGTACTGCTATATGGTGAAGTTGTGTATAGCGATCGTTATTATATGTATATTAATAAACTAATACATTGTACGTTTTCGTACCACTACGCCTTCCAATAAACTTGCTTGCGCGAAAGGTCGTCATATATCGTACTACATTGATTCTCTACTAAATAAGCAAATTAGAAAAACCACAAAATAAATATATTTTGATTATGTTTTGTTTTTATACAAAACATCATTTGTTTTTATACAAAACCAGAAAGTTTCGCGTATTTGCCCAGTCCCTGTGATCTTTCCCCTGTGATCAGTTGTGGATCAGTTATTAATTAAAACAATTAGCTTTGCATTATTGGCAATAAATGTTGTAATAAATGTAATAGGCACAAATGCATGACTTATTTACACTAATTTACACAAAAAATTACCATTATACAAGATATTCTTAAAACAAAAATATATACATTGATCCGTAAAATAACTTCTCCTCCCATAAGCGAAAACAAAATGCATTACATACTAGTCGCCGCCCTTCAGGGCGACGCCAACTATACAATTGCCTTTTAGCCAATTGCTGTTGCTGATCTCGTTCGCTTAAGTATCAATTATAACAAAACAATTATCCGACGCAGACTGCTGACGATCCGTTCTTGAAGAAAGAACGAAAAAAGAAAGAAGAAAAAAAGCATTCTGGAATATATATCATCCATGATAAAATTAAAATTCACTTTATTTGAAGTAGTTGTACACTGATCATTTGCCTATAATTGGGAAATTAAAATTATTAAAAAATAATTGAATTATGTTTATTTAAAATTAAAATTCACTTTATTTGAAGTAGTTGTACACTCATCTTTTGCCAATAATTGGATTATTAAAATTATTTTTAAAAATAATTGAATTACGTTTATATTTATATAATTAAGTATGTGTTGGCATATACTGTGTTACAATTGTGGTGTAGCTCTCGGTGATAACGAATGCCTATTGGCAATATTCTCGATCGCTGCTACAATTGGATTCTATAGGCAAGGGTGATTCGATCGCCGCTACAATTGGATTCTATAGGCAAGGGTGATTCGATCGCCGCCACAATTAAATTCTATAGGCAAGGGTGATTCGATCGCCGCTACAATTGTATTCTATAGGCAAGGGTGATTCGATCGCCGCTACAATTGGATTCTACAGGCAAGGGTGATACGGATGGTCTTCTGTAGATCCTCCATCATTCCGTACAGGATCTCCTGCATACTCACAGTTCAAACCGTACATTTGAACTCAGAAGTTAACCAATTTGTGCCTAGTTAACTCTCCCATCCTTCTAAATTGGATCAATTTATTTTCAAAATTACAGAAATTCCTTTAAGCAAACAGAGCAGACCTGATGAGACGCCGCATCATGCGGCGTCTCATCTGGGTCTTCGCTGTTTGCCAAGGCCTTTTTTTCTAGACGCTAGGCACAAATGGGTTAATGGTGATTATACGTGTCATTTGAGGAAAATGGATGCCCATGTGTTATCATAAACAGAGTTTGTAAGACTTTGTGAAACATCAGCAAAACCAAACCAAAGCGAAATACAAAGAAGCACATACAAAAAATACTTGACCATAAAATAATAACAATCAAACATAAAAAAGTTATATATTTAAAAACAAAACGTGCATAACGCAAACTTACATTATGGATAGTTTCATTATCAAATTGTTAATGCATGTTAATGCAGTATTCGTTTAATACATATATATTCAGGGCTGTTAACCAAATGGACTTCTCAACAGTCATTAATTCCACCAGGGTAGAATTATGGTTTCCAAATGTGTCCACGTTGTGCCTCCGAGTTATTAATTAAGTTAGTATCGTTACAATATGACTCTGTATTGTACATTATATGACTGACGTGTAATTGTTTTTTATTCGTGCTGTTTGGTTCGTTGTTATATGATCGCCACTCATTTCTAGATTTTTTTTAATTTCTCGCTCATATGATTTCTATTTTTAAGAAATTTATATAATATTGGATATTATCAACACACATTGCACTCAAATGTTGTTGTTTTTGTGTTATGCCTCGAATCCCTAGCAACACTTTGCTTGTTTCGTACAAACATAGATATCTTTCGGTTTGTGGCCATGAGTTCGGCTGAATACAGCTATAAATAATTCAAAATTTACACGAAACTATTGATGTTTTCGTTGATGCTGTTGAAAGTAACATCGATATTGATAATTAGTTAACGACACGGGCGATCAATTAAATCTGATTATTTATAAGCCTTTTGGTCTTCATGGTTTTCAAGCAATTTGTACAAGTTGAAAGAATATATAAAGGCCATATGTTCCGTAAATACGCTAGTAAAGTGTTTTCCAAATATTAATTTTCTGAGTTTTTACTATTAGATTCAATAGCACAGTCGTTTTATGTTACGTTTCAACGAGAAAGCGACGATGGAGATTGATTTTGATGTGACTTCAGTAATGGACATTAGCACTAACGTAGTGTATCTATTATACGAACATGGTAGTTTAATGCCACGGTCATTCATAGCAATGACGACAAGCTTTAAAGCCTCTATAACGGTCAAAAATCAACGACAATTTCGTAATATATTTCGTTAAATAAAGTTAACATAAAAATAATAAGTGTTCCTCATAGTAATACCAAAATTTCTTCGTTAGATGTGCTCTGGTAACATAGATTTGTGTAGATACAAAATGCTCCTTTTTATTTATTTGTGACACAATTAATTCCATTTTAATTTCCCGCAAATATACCTATTCATACGACACGCGAACACTAAAATGGTACCATGTTAGTGTTCATGTGTCGTATGATTAGATATCGTTGCGGGAAATTAAAATGGAATTAAATATGCAAAAAAACTAGCATTTTGTATCTACAAACATCTATGCTACTGGACCTCATCTGGCGTTGACATTTCGGCAATTGCCTTTAAGAACACTCATTTTAAGTGTTTTAACTTTATTTAACGAAATATTGTACGAATTTTTCGTTGATTTTGAGTAGTATTTGGCATAATTTTCACAGACTAAAGCAAATGAATTTAAATTAAAATAACACAGACGTTGACGCATGTGTGTATTTTTATGTTTATTTGATTTGTGAAAGATGAGGGCCATATACCCATATAAAATGACGGCGCGATTCATAATGCATGCCAGTGGCGCAGTTCAGCCAAGTTTAGTACGGTATTAACAATATTTATGTTCGGAGGAAACTGTACATCTTTGTAAACTTAGTTTTTCGATAATCAGACGACCAGGCGAGCAGAAAATAGTTCAACCAAAAGCAACTGTAACCCAATTGCATACAAAATAAACCAATAGAAAACAAAAAGAAAACTTCAGCGACCAAGTTTTATTGTACTGACCGGACTTGGTCTTCGTATTACGGCGGGATTTAAAGTTATGGAAGCCAAAATAAAACTTAACCTTATAACAAAAATACGGAGCATTAACTTAAAAATTGTACTCAAAGATAAGAAATTAGTGTGTTAAGAGCGCAGTCAATATTCATTGAAAAATTATGATTGTTAAAACGGACATTGGTATATTGTTATGTGTCCTTACTTTGTTTATCCAAAATGCCTCTCACTCTGGACTCCATGTTTTTCCACGGAGCGGAACGATTGTCAAACACGGTTGAGATAACGTTGAGGCAAGATGCCCTGATAATTTTCCTTGGAATCTAACAAAGTCCGTCTAAATAGAATTCCATTAAAGGTCGCCGAGACGTCTGCCTAGCGATGGGGAGGAAACGGGTTCGATCCCCACTAAGGGAGTGTTCCTAATATCTCCCCTCAAGACACCAAGTACTGATTCTAGGCCCAGGAAACAGACTCGAGAGCGTTTCAATAAGCCTGAAGCACTCGATTCAGTCGAGCTAAAATAAATAGGTTTAAACCAAACAAAAACAATTCATGAATAGAATTACCTTGTGTTTTATGTCAAAACTGATCCCCTTAATGCATGTTTAACATTTCAGTTCTACACGTCCAAGTCTATTCAAACAACATTTTGTTTAACTCGATATTCTTAATGCAAACGTTACTGATTTGCTATATAAACATTTTAAACGCATGCAAAACATGACACAATAAAATTATGAACTTATGTGCTTAGTATCAAATCAAACAATATGTATAAGAATCACATTTGGCACAATAAAAGCTTTAATCTTAACATGATAAAATAGTAAATATTGCGTATTGAACATAGCTCAAGCGATTCATTTTATTACTATCAAACTCGCTTTTTAATTAAAAGTACTAGACATGTGTTGTTATGAAAAATATATATGTTGAGGCATTGATCAAAATAAACATATACAATAACTATATAATAAATAAAATAACAATGCACAAATATATTATGTATTCAATTGTTTCGGTAATTGAAAAATACTATTTTAAAAATAGTTTGAAACAATTGATAGTATATAAGATATTTGTAACTCAGACATATACCAAAAGAATATATTAATGGATTTAAGCAAATAAAACATTTTAATATATATCGCAATTTTAGAGATAGCACATGCATACAAATTAAACAAGTTGCATTTCGTTCTTTATGAAACCTAATAAAAGTCTGCATGAAAACCCCAAAGGGACAAACATTGTTGGCTCATCCAAATTTAGGAAGGATACATGAGCTTAATTTGCAAATTATGAAAGAATTGCTTTGTTTTGGTATGGTGTAAAATCGGCTGAAATAAAACAATAGCGCTGTTTGACGTGTGTATCACTGCTCTTGGATATCAAGTTAAATCATCAGTCAGAAAATAACATTAAGTTATAAGTTATAAAAGTCAACAAGAGATAAGGCGAGTGTTCTACGCTGGATGACTGCTATCTTCTCCCTCCCTCGACGTCGACGCTACGTGCCCTCCTACTACGTTGACGTTCACCGCTAATTGCTTCTCGTCAAACTTTGCATGGCCGTTCACCGAAAAGACGTGAACGTTCTCAGCCGTGGCGGGATGGGGCAGACCCTCGACGCTGTGCCGAATACCATACAGGAAGTAGATCAAAAATCCTGAATATAAAGTAAAATAAACATATATGTAACGTGTTAAAATAATAAGTGCAGAGCAAGCTGCAAGTGTCTAATGTTTCTTGTTTATTAGCTGACAGGACCATCGTACATTTAAAATATATTGTAAATATTAGAGTGAACTTACTTTAATTTGCAAGTAAAAAAATAATGGTTTATTTAATAGTTGATTTTTTAATATTCTTGAAATAGGATAGACAACTTTACATGGAATTCAAACTTAGTGACGCACTTTTAGAATTTACAAATGATGCTAGTATGAAAGTATATGTGGTATTTGATATCGAAACTGTATTTTAATAAGTCAATGAATTGAAGCTTGAATTTGACATTTGAAAGGTAACACTTAAGAAACAGTTGAATGAATTCATATCCTTCTTTAAAAGGCAAAAGGCAGATCACACATATGATGTTAAGGATGTTCCACGGATAAATAATGTGTATTGGTCAAATTTTTTCCTTCATGAATTGACATTTTTGCCTTGTTATAGAACATGAAACGATTTGTTTTAGATCAGAGATAAATTACAGTAATTAATTTTACTGTCAAGGCCTTGTGTGATAAAAATGATAATTGTATAATTCTTGTAAAACGGTTCTTGGCAAAACTTACAAATATGTGTCAAAAAGATAGTAAATATGTACATTGTCTTCATGCATGAAAACTTCAGTACAAAATTACATAAATTTAATTTGAAATGTAAACTGATGAGAAAGAAAAGAGAACAGAATCCCAGTAATGCTCTAACAATTTACACAAATCCTGATATCAAAAAATGCTAATACACGTATTAAATAAATGCGCAATTTATTGAATAAACCCAGCATCATAGCATCATACAAGCAAAAGATTTAGATAAAATTTCAGAGATCGAAGCACACAGCATGTCAAAAATTAAACAATTACATAAGGGTAAGGATCAGTCATCAGACAGATATTCAACCCTTCTCGCTCCGTAATCCCCATTAACATCGCCATCACTATCAGACGCTTGGCTTGCATCCAGAATGGTCAGGTCCAGGTAGCTGGTTTGGGTGTCTGCGCTACTGTGCCATATACCGTAGGAGAAATATATGAGGAAGCCTGGAAAGCAAGGTAGTACTTGGCAAGGAAAGGGAAGGCAGTGCTCAGAGTTGCATCGTATCGAGCTTTTTTATGTTGATCTTTCTTAAAAGCGGGTACATCAAATCTTAAGGAAACAAAACCAAACAGAAACTAGAGCTTTGTCACAGACGTGACGAATACCCCCACATGCCGCATTGACACATAATATTTTGCATGTTGTCTTCACAAAAAACAGCGGACACCATGCTCAATTTTTAAAACGCACTAAGTGACCCTTGACCTAGTTTTTGACCCAGAAAGGCCCATGTTCTAACTTGGGCTTAAGATCAAGTACATAAAACTTCTGACCAAGTTTGGTGAAGATCGGATGTAAACTACTTGAATTAGAGAGCGGACACCATGCTCAATGTTAAAAAACGCACTAAGTGACCCCGTGGCCTAGTTTTAGGCCCGGAATGGCCCATGTTCAAACTTGTCCTAAAGATCATTTAGATAAAACTTGTGACCAAGTTTGGTGAGGATTGGATGAAAACTACTTGAATTAGAGAGCGGACAGCATGGTGAGGTTTAAAACGCACTAAGATACCCTGTGACCTAGTTTTTGACCCGGCATGACCCATATTCAAACTTGACCTAGACATCATCTAGATACAACTTCTGACCATGTTTGGTGAAGATTGGATGAAAACTTCTTGAATTAGAGAGCGGACAACATTGTGATGTTTAAAACGCACTTAGTGACCCCGTGACCTTGTTTTTGACCCGGCATGACCCATATTCAAACTTGCCCTAGACATTATCAAGATACAACTTCTGACCAATTTTGGTGAAGATTGGATAAAAACAACTTGAATTAGAGAGCGGACAACATGGTGAGGTTTAAAACACACTAAGTGACCCCGTGACCTAGTTTTTGACCCGGCATGGCCCATGTTCGAACTTGACCTACACATCATCTAGTTACAACTTCAGACCAAGTGTGGTGAAGATCGGATTTAATTTACTTGAAATAGAGAGCGGACACCATGCTCAATGTGTAAAATGTACTTCGTGACTCTGTGACCTAGTTTTTGATCTGGCATGGCCAATGTTCGAACTTGGCCTTCAGATCATCTAGATAAAACTTCTGACCAAGTTTGGTGAAGATCGGATGAAAACTACTTGAATAAGAGAGAGGACACCATGCTGAATGTTAAAAAACGCACTAAATGACCCCGTGACCTAGTTTTTGACCCGGAAATGGCCCATGTTCGAACTTGGCCTTTAGATCATCTAGATACAACTTCTGACCAAGTTTGGTGAAGATTGGATGAAAAGTACTTGAATTAGAGAGCGGACAACATGCTCAATGTTTAAAACGCACTAAGTGACCCCGTAACCTAGTTTTTGACCCGGCAAGGCCCATGTTTGAACTTGGCCTTGAGATCATCTAGATACAACTTCTGACCAAGTTTGGTGAAGATCGGATGAAAACTACTTGAATTAGAGAGCGGACAACATGCTGAATATTTAAAACGCACTAAGTGACCCCGTGACCTAGTTTTTGACCCGGCAAGGCCCATGTTCGAACTTGGCCTAGACATCATGTAGATACAACTTCTTACCAAGTTTGGTGAAGATTGGATGAAAACTACTTGAATTAGAGAGCGGACAGTTAATACGGACCGACAGACAGACCGACAGACCGACCGACCAACGGACAGACAGACAAGTTCACTCCTATATACCCCCCTAAACTTCGTTTGTGGGGCTATAAAAAATGGCCATTTATAACATACTAGAATACAAGTTCTAAAGAAGTGGTGCCAGACGCTATAAAAAATTGCAAATACTTTTCGTTTGCAGTCGAAAAGTGCGACACTTAGACACAATTTTTAATTGTGCCACAAACACGAGTTAACGTTTTGGCATTGGCATAAACTGTATCATTATGCATTAAATAGAAGTGAACAATATCTAATGCATAAGTAACTTTAAAGTAAAGTCATTTAGCAATTAGGACATTACTTAATCTCAAAGGAAATGTTAATACTCATTTTAAAACATCTGTTATGGAAACTGGTTCAAGAAAAAAAAGGTTCACAGGCTTATTTCTTAATAATATTCTTCGTACAGTGTAAAACACATTCTGCTTGAGAGTAAATAAGTAAGTATGGCTTATATGGCAATACTTGTGCAAGGGCTTATTGTTTCAGGATAGAAAGTACGTCTGATAACATAAAATGAGTGGACGTTGTTCAATCTCATTAAAACTCGAGTCAGTCTTACATGTTCATCTTTTAAAATCATACACACCTTGCCATAAAAAATTTGAAATATGACAATACATGTATTTTAACAGGTGTCTTCAAATGGAAGTATGAATATTTGTGAGAACTTTTGTTCGGCCTGTACTATAAAACACAACTATATTTTGTTTTAATTTCTAATCAGAATATATAATGTTTTAAAACAATTAGTTATGGTTGAAGCTGAATATTTTATTAAAGTGAATTTCATGTTAAATGCTCTGTAACAGGATCATTTATTTACATAATTAAACATGTTTCGATTCTAATGAGATTGTCTAGCAGGTAGAAGGTTTACTGTGCAAACAAGGAAAATTTGCTCACCTATAACCATCCAGACAGCAAACCGTATCCATGTGGCCTCAGGAAGTCGCATCATAAGGAAGATGTTAACAAAGATACTGATACCTGGCAAGAATGGCAGCCAAGGAACCTGGAATATTTGCCAAATGTTATAGCAATAGAAATGTCGTCTTTTTTTAATGATAGGTTTGTATTTTTAGTCAAGGGCAAATGAATGATAAAATCTGGATTGTGAAATCAACAGTCTGCCGAGTTAAAGCCATAACATGAAAAAATGTACCAGAATTATCAATACAATGGGTGGCAATCAATGAAACAAAAATATATTTAAAGCCATCATGTCCATAATTCAAAACATTATCAAGCAAACTTTTGGCCTGTGACTTTTTTCATGTATTTGTTTTTTTAAATGCATAAGATATAGCCATTAAAACAAAAACACAGGGGAAAATACAGACAAAAAACATTATACCTAAAATCAAACAAGACTGTATGTGTTCATACCTTAAATGACAGTTTGCTCTTGTTTTGTGGTTGGCAGACCAATGATACCAGCAGTACTACCATAATCAACGTGAATATCACAGCCCCAGCTATGGCTCCCCCGTCCCCCGCACTGAGCTGGTCCTCTATGAACCTCAGAAACACAGCAAACCCTATGGAGAAGAAACCTGCAATAGAAGGAAAGGCATTCTAATTACATGCCAATATGCACAAAATGCCAATTGAAAAAAACGGGACTGTTTTAAGCAATGCATAAAGAGTCTTAAAATATGCATATAATAATATATAAAACGTTTTTTCAAAAAAAAAAATTATGAAAGTTATGATAAAATAAAATGATACAATTATAACAGTGGTTTTGAGGGTACTGAATGAGTTAAATTATTAGTAATCAGTACATCTGGATTGATATTCCTCCTTAGGAGTAATCTTCTTCTAATGTGACATTAAAGATAAACTTATCTTAATATTATTACAATTACTGACATCCCCCATCTTCCAATCTGTTACTGACATCCCCATCTTCCAATCTGTTACTGACATCCCCCATCTTCCAATCTGTTACTGACATCCCCCATCTTCCAATCTGTTACTGACATCCCCCATCTTCCAATCTGTTACTGACATCCCCCATCTTCCAATCTGTTACTGACATCCCCCATCTTCCAATCTGTTACTGACATCCCCAATCTTCCAATCTGTTACTGACATCCCCAATCTTCCAATCTGTTCCTGACATCCCCCATCTTCCAATCTGTTACTGACATCCCCCATCTTCCAATATGTTACTGACATCCCCCATCTTCCAATCTGCTACTGACATCCCCCATCTTCCAATATGTTACTGACATCCCCCATCTTCCAATCTGTTACTGACATCCCCCATCTTCCAATCTGTTACTGACATCCCCCATCTTCCAATCTGTTACTGACATCCCCATCTTCCAATCTGTTACTGACATCCCCCATCTTCCAATCTGTTACTGACATCCTCCATCTTCCAATCTGTTACTGACATCCCCAATCTTCCAATCTGTTACTGACATCCCCCATCTTCCAATCTGTTACTGACATCCCCCATCTTCCAATCTGTTACTGGCATCCCCCATCTTCCAACCTGTAAATTTGCAATGACGTAATGGCAAGATTTGGCATCTGCTTCCAACCCACAAACACTAAGACCTGGTTCTTTATGGTCTTCCCAAGAAATGACTCACAAATGTCTGTTTATTCCATTGGCTTTCGATGTTTTCAAAACTTGGTGTACATTCAAACCTTACTTACAAAATATTGCAACACAGTATGCTGCCACCTTCTCTGTGACTGCTGTGGGATCCTTGTTTCTGAAGTTGAACACTGTCGACAACATGGACGGAGTCTCAGGAAGCAGTTTCTGTCGATCTGAACGCTTTTTACCCAGGTTCGAGTCTGTTTCATCTGTGGGTCTGGAGATAATTAAAGTGTAATGCAATTAGATTATGTATATTGTGCAGGTTTTTTAAGGAAATTGTATTTAACCCTCTTGTGAATATTAGCTGTGTGAAAAAAGGAGAATTATACACAGCTTCAAATAATAATTAATAGAAATAATAATTAATAATCACAGAAAAAAACTTTTGTTGCAAATCAATTTTACAAATAAGATGGCATAAATGCCCTAGGTTGCTCACCCAAGACATGCAGAAACTTAACTGATATTTAAAGATTTGTTATGTTTTTGTAATAACTGTGACTTTTATATACGTTTCTACTATTTATAGCACATATTTGATATTGTCTCAGACAGTAATAGAACAAATATAAGATTTTACTATTAACATTTTGAACTCAGATGGTCGCAATTTTCACCAAAGGGGTTGTTTACTGAACTGTATCAACCTTCAATTTCGTTACAGGTGTATAACTAGAATATTATGTTCTTACTCATACTATGTCAACCTTCTACTAAGTTACAGGCAGCATATCTAAGTTTATAGTAGTATAAACTTATACTATGACAACCCTGTACTTCATTACAGGCAGCATATCTAAGTGCAATCCTCCTGTTGTTAACTGATACTCCATTAAACAGCTCCTTTGTTATAGGATATAACTAAGTAAATGTTGTTCACTCATACATAGGATATAACTCAGTAAATGTTGTTCCCTCATACATAGGATATAACTAAGTAAATGTTGTTCCCTCATACATAGGATATAACTAAGTAAATGTTGTTCACTCATACATAGGATATAATTAAGTAAATGTTGTTCCCTCATACATAGGATATAACTAAGTAAATGTTGTTCACTCATACATAGGATATAACTAAGTAAATGTTGTTCACTCATACTGTATCAACACTCTACTTCAATACACAGGGTTTCAATATGCTTACGTTGTTTATTGATATTAAATCAATATTGAGTTTAAAGGCAACAACCCAAATCTTCACTTTAACTAGTCGTTAATCTATCTATCATAAAACATACTACAGACATAAAAAACTGAAGAAACTTACAATTGTGAGTATTGACTATAGCTCTGTGTAGTTTCACCAATATTATGTACCTTGTACCTGCAAAGGAATAAACTGATACAATGATAAGCAAATGTGAACAAACAAGGGTTCACTTTGATGAGCAATATTTGATTGTTTTCACTTGGGCTTATGCAATATCATTACAGCCAACAATGCTATGGTCATTACTGAGGGTTTCCAAGGGAGTCACTATATTCATTACACAGCTGGCAATAACAATACAGACCTTTGTATATTATTAGGTTTGTTAAACTGGAGTTACAAGACTGATCTGTATTAAACATTGCTTTTATGTTGTTTGCTATAAGTAGGGAAATAACATACATTTCAGCCAGACATAAAAGCAATTTAAAGATGAGTGATTCAACAATCTGAAATGACTAAGACAGGGTGTGAAAATATTAAATAGTTTAAGATTTAGTTGAGGGCTACATGAAGTTCGCTTTTATTGTATTACATTGTTTTAACATGTGCACATTACATAACATGTCAAATTTGGGTTAATTAAATGAACATCAATTGAATAAATATTGTGTAAATCTATTTTTACCGTAGTACTAAAACAGACACTGCAACCAGTGTATATGCCAGCAAGGTTCCAATTGACATCATATCCACCAACTCTTGGAGGTCAAACAACATGGCCATAACACCTAGTGAATGAATACAATTGTATTAACAGGGCTAGGTACACGTGTGTGTAATTACAAAATATCCAAAGAAAACAGATGACCATTTATGTAAGACTGAAAATACAGTCATGATATGAATGAAACTGGAAATACAGTCATGATGTGAATGGAAATGAAAATACATACATGTTATGAATGGAACTGAAAATACAGTCATGATATGAGTGGAACTGAAAATACAGACATGATATGCATGAAACTGAAAATACAGACATGATATATAAATGAAAATGAAAATACAGACATGATATGAATGGAACTGAAAATATAGTCATGATATTTATGGAACTGAAAATACAGTCATGAAATGAATGGAACTGAAAATACAGCCATAATATGAATGGAACTGAAAATACAGTCACGATATGAATGGAACTGCAAATGCAGACATTATATGAATGGAACTGAAAACACAGACATGATATGAATGGAACTGAAAACACAGACATGATATGAATCGAACTGAAAACACAGACATGATATGAATGGAACTGAAAACACAGACATGATATGAATCGAACTGAAAACAAAGACATGATATGAATGGAACTGAAAATACAGTCAAGAGATGAATGGAACTAAAAATACAGTCATGATATGAATGGAACTGAAAATACAGTCAAGAGATGAATGGAACTGAACATACAGACATGATGTGAATGGAACTGAAAATACAGTCAAGAGATGAATGGAACTGAACATACAGACATGATGTGAATCGAACTGAAAATACAGTCAAGATATGAATGGAAATGAAAATACATACATGTTATGAATGGAACTGAAAATACAGTCATGAATGAATGGAACTGAAAATACAGACATGATATGAACGGAACTCAAAATACAGACATGATATGAATGGAACTGAAATTACAGACATGATATAAATGGAACTGAAAATACAGTCATGATATGAATAGAACTGAAAATACAGTCATGATATGAATGGAACTGAAAGTACAGACAATGATATGAATGGAACTGAAAATACAGGCATGATATGAATGGAACTGAAAATACAGACATGGTATGAATCCAACTGAAAATACAGACATAATATGAATCCAACTGAAAATAACAACACATTTATGTGACAGTTCCATTATATCATGTCTGTTAGAACTGTCACATAAATGTGTTGTTCAGTTTTTACTGAGTAGGGGTGATGCAAACAAGGGGTGTATCATTTGCTAATATGCATCTTTTTATTTAGATCCAAATGATCTCTGTTGAAAATGCTCACGCCAGCATAAAATTGATCTACTTTCCATGAAAATAAACCGTTTTCTTCAGCCAGGTCACAGGTGCAGATCCCCACATAATTCAGCCTCACACAAGGAAGTACATGAAATAAAACCATGAACCCACAAAAACAACAAACCTGCAAACACTCCAGAGATGGCCGTAGCCAAGAGCGGAGTCTTGAATTTCTCGCTAACTTTTGCCAGTGCCTTGAACATAAGACCATCACTTGAGATGGCATAGATCACCCGTGGAAGAGGAAACATGGCGCCCAGAAGACTGAAACAATTAAATATTACAATGACACTCCAGGAAAACAGGATAATTCCCACAGGATTATCAGGGACAACGCTTTACAGGATAGTCCCCACAGGATTATCAGGGACAAGCTTTACAGGATAGTCCCCACAGGATTATCAGAGACAATGCTTTACAGGATAGCCCCCATAGGATTATCAGGGACAACACTTTACAGGATTATCCCCACAGGATTATCAGGGACAATGCTTTACAGGATAGTCCCCACAGGATTATCAGGGACAACACTTTACAGGATATTCCCCACAGGATTATCAGGGACAACACTTTACAGGATAGTCACCACAGGATTATCAGGGACAACGCTTTACAGGAAAGTCCCCACAGGATTATCAGAGACAACACTTTACAGGATAGTCCCCACAGGATTATCAGGGACAATGCTTTACAGGATAGTCCCCACAGGATTATCAGGGATAGTCCCCACAGGATTATCAGGGACAATGCTTTACAGGATAGTCCCCACAGGATTATCAGGGACAATGCTTTACAGAACAGTCACCACAGGATTATCAGGGACAATGCTTTACAGGATAGTCCCCACGGGATTATCAGGGACAAGCTTTACAGGATAGTCCCCACAGGATTAGCAGAGACAATGCTTTACAGGATAGTCCCCATAGGATTATCAGGGACAACACTTTACAGGATAGTCCCCACAGGATTATCAGGGACAATGCTTTACAGGATAGTCCCCACAGGATTATCAGGGACAACACTTTACAGGATATTCCCCAAAGGATTATCAGGGACAACACTTTACAGGATAGTCACCACAGGATTATCAGGGACAACGCTTTACAGGAAAGTCCCCACAGGATTATCAGAGACAACACTTTACAGGATAGTCCCCACAGGATTATCAGGGACAATGCTTTACAGGATAGTCCCCACAGGATTATCAGGGACAACACTTAACAGGATAGTCCCCACAGGATTATCAGAGACAACACTCTACAGGATAGTCCCCACAGGATTATCAGGGACAATGCTTTACAGGATAGTCCCTACAGGATTATCAGGGACAACACTTTACAGGATAGTCCCCAAAGGATTATCAGGGACAACACTTTACAGGATAGTCACCACAGGATTATCAGGGACAAGCTTTACAGGATAGTCACCACAGGATTATCAGAGACAACACTTTACAGGATAGTCCCCACAGGATTATCAGGGACAATGCTTTACAGGATAGTCCCCACAGGATTATCAGGGACAATGCTTTACAGGATAGTCCCCACGGGATTATCAGGGACAAGCTTCACAGGACAGTCACCACAGGATTATCAGAGACAACACTTTACAGGATAGTCCCCACAGGATTATCAGGGACAATGCTTTACAGAATAGTCCCCACAGGATTATAAGGGACAATGCTTTACAGGACAGTCACCACAGGATTATAAGGGACAATGCTTTACATGAAAGTCCCCACAGGATTATCAGGGACAATGCTTTACAGGATAGTCCCCACAGGATTATCAGGGACAATGCTTTACAGGACAGTCACCACAGGATTATAAGGGACAACGCTTTACACGATAGTCCCAACAGGATTATCACGGACAACGCTTTACAGGATAGTCCCCACAGGATTATCAGGGACAACACTTTACCCTTTTATGTAATTTGTTGTTTAAAGGAAGTCTCTCATAGACAAACTTCCAGTGTAAGCAGAAAGAGTTGTTCCTGATTTGGGTGTGTAGACATAACAGGCTCATCTGGTACAATACTTAAAACACATGCATCATAACAGGCTCATCTGGTACAATACTTAAAACACATGCATCATAACAGGCTCATCTGGTACAATACTTAAAACACATGCATCATAACAGTCTCATCTGGTACAATACTTAAAACACATGCATCATAACAGGCTCATCTGGTACAATACTTAAAACACATGCATCATAACAGGCTCATCTGGTACAATACTTAAAACACATGCATCATAACAGGCTCATCTGGTACAATACTTAAAACACATGCATCATAACAGGCTCATCTGGTACAATACTTAAAACACATGCATCATAACAGGCTCATCTGGTACAATACTTAAAACACATGCATCAAGCCCCATTTTTCCTGAGCAAGGCTATATTGCTAGTAAATCTGAACAACAAACTTTATTCTAAATTATGCCAAGTGCATACAACAGTATTTGTCCAGGAAAACATAGGAACTGTTGCACAATTTCCCGAGGCAAAGCCATTAACAGAAATAAATCATTACCTTATTGTAAACGAAAACATTAATACAGAATAAGTAATTTAGTTTATGTTCTATCAACACAAAATCTGTTCATTCGTAGGGTAACGGAAAATCCTTACTTGTGAATATCTTATTATATAATAATTTTTAACTTAAAAGACCATAAAGACAAAATTGTAGACAGCCAATTATACGTTTAATGTTTGCAATTTTAAGCCAACAGTAAATTACTACTATGTCATTAAAATTAAATCATAAATTATAGTAAAAGACTGACAGTAAATTGATACTTTGAGAACACAAAGTCATTACCTTGTGGAAAGTCCACATATAGCCCCTACAGCAATAATGTATCGAGCCACATTCCATCCCACACGGTCAAACACTGCGGGCAAGGGGGCGTCCCCATCCAGCAGAAAGTACGGACACATGAGGGTGATCACTATTGAGATTCCAGAGTAGGCTGCAAAGCACGCTAGCAGGGATATCACAATACTGATGGGTATAGCCTTCTGGGGGTTCATCACCTCCTCTCCTGAAGTATACATACATATCAAAAAATGAATTACCATATATATGTTCTACGCACAAGTGAAAATAACAACAAAACACTTAAACAATGCCATTTATGTTTCATTTAGACTGAAATGCTGTTGAAGTCCAACTAAACAAATAAACAAACAAAAGTTCATTCTCCATTCAAAAATGTGGTAAAATGTGAAAATAATAAAAATTTGCAAAAGAAAAATAAATGACCTACATCCATCCCTCTTTAACTTTGAATAAAATTTAGATGTACTTTTATTAAAACCCACAAAACGGCAAGTTTGCTTTAAATACTGTTTTAAATTTTTATAGACTGGTGCGAATCAAACCATTGTTATACAAAACAAATTGCATGTTATTTATTGTTGGACTACTTTCTTTTCAATTTCAATACATTTATCCATCAATGATAGCATACCAGTGGTGGCAATTGCATCAAATCCCACAAAGGCATAGAAGCAAGTGGCAGCTCCAGAAAACATGCCAGAGAATCCAAATGGCATGAAACCACCTGTACCGATAGCTGTGGAGTTGTAACCCGTCTCCTGCAAACATTGATTGTTGAGAGCAAAATAAATGTACCTCATAAAGAAATGTTAAGCAGATAAAACAGTTTTACACTACAGCCTACATAAGTTTTACACTACAGCCTACACACTGTTATGAGTACATGAAATAAGTAAAATTCTCAATGCATGTATTAGTATTATAATAATACAGTATAGTAAAGGCAGGCAACAATATGTTCAGGGTCGAGCATAAACTGTTGTTTCTGCTTAATGAAATACAATAGTTTTACACTCAACCCTTTAAGTACAGATTCCTTAGTAAACTTGTTATCGAGCTGAACTGACATGTAAATATGAGCCATGCTCTGGGTCTATGTGGCGTATAGGCAGTCTGCACCAGCTCATCAGGGACATCATGCACTCACTGAATTGAATTGTCTCTGGGAAGAGACTTCCTTTTCACCAAAATCACCTAAAGGGCGTAAAGTGACGTCCTAGTCAGCCTCAGCGCACTCCACAGGCTAATCTAGGACGACACTTTACGCACAAGCATTAAGCCCCATTTTCTCAAAGTGTGGCTCATATGATAAGAATCTATACTAAAGGAGGTCATGTCACAAAGTACAGTAGTGAATGTTCAATACTGATTTCTTTAAAACATGTGCATAAAACTTAAAAATCTAATGCAGCTATTGGTTTCTTTCAAATAACTTTAAAATGTATTTATAAATTGACGTTTATCATCAATAGCTTTTAATATGGGCATCTTTATATTACTTATCTTTAACATAGCAATTAAGTTAAGAAATGTTCTAAAATCAATCCATTCAAATCATCTTTTTATTACAGGCATAAGTTTTACCACTGGGCTTGTATTTACCAACTACTTCTTAGAATTACTTGCGAAGAATGGACACTCAAGGAAAACAATTATTCGATTGTACATATTATACACAAACAAGCAATATTTTTCTTGAGAAAACTTTACTTATGGCATTATTGCATTATTGAATCATATCAATTCAGTTTGTGAACACTAAAGTTTGCTTTGAAAAACACACAAAAAAGATTCACTTTGACAGCTTTTTTCAGGTAATTGCAAAGAAGAAAATATTCCTTAAATCTTCAGATATAAGTTTTGCATAAAGTTTGTCACTAATCCATCAGATATCCACAAACCACTTTGTCAGCTTGGTTCAAGGGCAAATAACTCAGCAATACAGTGAATCGATAGACATAACAAGTGTCCTGCACATCTACAGTGGATCGATAGACATAACAAGTGTCCTGCACATCTACAGTGGATCGATAGCATAACAAGTGTCCTGCACATCTACAGTGGATCGATAGACATAACAAGTGTCCTGCACATCTACAGTGGATTGATCGACATAACAAGTGTCCTGTACATCTACAGTGGATCGATAGACATAACAAGTGTCCTGCACATCTACAGTGGATCGATAGACATAACAAGTGTCCTGCACATCTACAGTGGATCGATAGACATAACAAGTGTCCTGCACATCTACAGTGGATCGATAGACATAACAAGTGTCCTGTACATCTACACTTAATGGCTAGGACCTTTTAAAATTTTGTTTAAAACACTTGAAAAAGGTTAAAGTAGCTTGCTCCACAAACTTATACAATATTATTTTGACTGCCTTACAGACAGAAAGTATAAACAAACTACCCAAAGAGAGACTCCAATAAATCTCCTCTCAAACTTTAATTGGGGGTGTTAAAATATTCTTTTTTCTTCAGAGAAAAAGTCTTAAAATCAGCGAATAAATACAGGCCCATGTTTACAAAGGAAGCCTCCCCACATGTGACCGACCTTTTTGGGGTCGATGTTCCAGTTGGCTGTGTCCGCCTTGAAGGAACCACAGATGATCACGTACGCCACCACCAGGATGTTCACCCCAGTGAAGATGTTGTTGAAACGTGTAGACTCCTTCACTCCCACAGCAAGTATCACTGAAAACATTCACATGATCTAAAAACATATTACTCAGATGTCATGAAAGCATGAAAGTCCTAACAAACATTACCGTAAAACGCTGTGTATAACACACACTTTTTTAACCCAAAATTTAATTTTAAAAACTTAGTTCACGTTTTACACAACTACTGCCATGCCGAGAGATTTTTTCCTTGTCAGTTACCGAGTTACGGTAACTCGCACCATTCTGCTCCCCGTTGTTTTAACTGTAACTATGTTAATAATTGTGTTATATTTATGATCTGAATATAGATGGACAAACGTTATAAAGTTAACATTAATATTTTCTATCTTTTTCAGGTTCGTACACAACATTTAAATACAATAAATTTGAAGAAAATGAAAAACAAGGAAGCCATTTTTATTTTAATGTTATGGTTTTTTTCCACCGATTATTTTGCTTCAAAAACTTTTTTCCCAATTTATTTGCTTCAAAAAGTAGATGCCCATTATACATTAATGCGCGTTATACACAGCGTTTTATGGTACTTCCCTTGCCAAAAATTTAACCACTTTCATACCAAAACACACTTAAACCAACATAAAACTGTGTTTTTTGTAAGTTTTTCTGAGCGGAAGTTGGCCACCAGGGCCAGTTAAAAAAAGAGTTGTATCTATTACTGACCCATTTTCCAATTAACTGGTCAATTGAAAATAAGTTCTTAACCTAAATATTTTGCCAGATATGAGAGCCTGTATACCATACCTTATGCAGATTTACAGGTTTTGGATTTTCCGTCAGACTTCAGCACTATATACATGACCCTGACTTAATATGGGCCAAGACATTATTGGGAGAACAACTGAACAAGTTTAATGAAGAATTGGAGTACAAGACAGCTTCTATTAAATTAGGCAGTTTTGAATTTTATCAAAAGAAGTCCAGTAATTTTTTTTAAGTGTAGAAGAACTGTGTACGGTATGACATATATCAGATTTTATATTAGATTTGAAAAAAATATCATAAACCTTTTTGCCAATGTATCCTTTTTTAGGCTATTCTCTATTTTGCCTGTGTGCATTTTTATTAACAGAACAGTATGAACTGTAATGGAATACTATTTGACTGCAGTAGATGTGTTACAGCCTAGGCAATTATACGGGTCTAATGAAACTGTAGTGATTTTTTAATAATTTGTAATAGTCTTGACCGTATTGGCCATCTTATTTTGTACCCGAGCAAGTGTGCCAAACTTAAGGTTGACACATGTTGCCAAAGCAGGAGAAATAGTCCATTTTATATTCATAAATGCTGGTCTTTAAGTCTGGTGAAAATTTTTTTTTTGGTAAATGAGCCTTTTCCTGCAAAATTAGGTCTTATGCCCTATGTTGGGTCTTATGCCCTATGTTGGGTCTTATGCCCAATGTTGGGTCTTATGCCCTATGTTGTGTCTTATGCCCTTTGTTTGGTCTTATGCCCTATGTTTGGTCTTATGCCCTATGTTGGGTCTTATGCCCTATGTTGGGTATTATGCCCTATGTTGGGTCTTATGCCCAATGTTGGGTCTTATGCCCTATGTTGAGTCTTATGCCCTATGTTTGGTCTTATGCCCTATGTTGGGTATTATGCCTTATGTTGCCAGCATAGCATTTGCTCAGACTGGTAAGGAGACACCCTGAATGCTTTAAAGAAAAGCAATTGTGTGTGGTCTTATCAGCAAACAAGGTAGCTTCAGATGATCAGACTGCCTGAACAAGCAGGCTGGTACGGAGCTTATTTGGCTGAATATGGCATTATACCCATTTTTGAAAGCCTTGGCTTAAATATAGATTGAGTAATAAACACAATAAATACTTTCTGATGATTAAAAATTGTGGTATCAAGCTCAAAGTTTCAAAGTCAATAAATGTTTTGCAACTAAAAGACAATAAATGTTTTGCAACTTGATTTTCATTCTTATATATATTCTTTTTAAATTCCTCTTAGACATACATGTTAATCATTCTAAGTGATCACAGGGAACAATTTCAATATGCCCATTTTTAAAGTTAATTTAATGATATTGAAATGATACTCTGGTAACAAAAGTAATTTATTAAGTGTGACTTTTGTAGAAGAGCACATTTCTTAAAATGAAAAAGCAGATACAAAATAAATACAATGGAAATCTGACATTACATGTATATCCTAGGCGATGCCGGTATGAAAATTCCTGGGGGCAAGTGATTTTAAAAAGTAGGTAGCCCGTTAGGCAAGTAAATTATCATAACTTCATGACTACAGAATCTTTCTTTGCATTTATCCTCTTATTAAGGTATAAATCAATCTTAATTTAAATTACAACTGACTATCAGAAAACTAATTCATTTCTAAATTATTTTGTAAATTGCTTAAAAGCATTCATTCAAAAAGTAATTTCGCTTGATTCATTAAGTTTTTCGGAATAACACATGCTTTTCTGAAACACAATCAATCGACTATTCTTCAGCTTTGATAATATAACATACGTTTTTTTCTGCAAATCAGCTGATATAATGACCCCAAAAACACATATTTATTGATGAAACTGTGTAGTAGTTAACAAAAAATATAAAAATTTATAAGTTAAAACAAGAAAACTAGATTTTCATCATTTCAATTTATTTTGTTTTACAATTTATTAACTTTAAAGTAAAATACCTCCACTCAAAGTCAAGGTGCTGAGCGAAAACATTTTTTCTATTTTTAGTAACAATAACTTGGATCCAACTGGCCCCAAATGAAATCCTATCCCATCTTTGAATGAGAGCTACCTACAAAATTAAAGCACAAATGTCAATCCAAACTTAAGCAGACACTTTTTTTTCCATTTTTAAGAACAGTGACGTTGACCCAACTAGCCCCTAACTATGGATCTGCCTGTAACCTACATGTACCTACAAAAACAGTTTCAGCACAATTTCTCCATCCTTAATGAAGATATTAAGCACAACTCTTTTGATCTTTTTTCAACAAAAGATGGGAGTTGCTGGACACCAATGCTTGGAATTTCATAGTGCAACAAGAGCTGTCTCCATCGAAAGGCATATGCCCCCGAAAAACGCTTTTTCGAAACCTCAACGCAGATTTCGAAACCTAAACGCAGACCCTAGGTACAAGGTCAAAGGGGTCAAAATTGTTGTGCGTATGGAAAGGCCTTGTCCATATACACATGCATACCAGATATGAAGGTTACATTTGAAGCAACATTAAAGTTATGAGCATTTTTCAAAACCTAAACACAAAAGTGTGGCAGACAGACGGATGGACAAACGGACAGACGAACAGTCCCATCACTATATGCCCACCTTAGGGGCATAAAAATAACTAAAAGGCTCCTAATTCTGCTAAATAACAAGTCACTGTTATAAAACTTGATAGTAGAATCAGTGCAACAGAGAAGTTGCATGTTTTCTTTCATGAAATGTTTAAGCCTAAAAGCGGGCATTATTATACAAATTTGCACCTCAGAGCAACAGGACTTGGCCTCAAACCATGTTTACCTTGACCAGAGCATAACGAGGATGCAGCGGCCTAAGGCAAAGCTAATGCTGACATTTAGGTAAGTAGTATAGACAATACGCTGAGCTTAAAACAAGCATTGACATTTTGGGAATTTTTTTGCACTCTTGGCAAGTAATTGTGCACAGTAACTTGTCCTCAGTGCAATTGGAAGTTTAATCCTTACAATAACTTGTGCATACCAGTGAGGAACAATGTGATAGCCAGTGCAAAGAAGTCTGGGTATGGTGAAAGGCCTCCCACAGACATGGGCATGTTCTCCTTGAAGAAATTCTGGATGCTGTTGTGTACCAGCGAGTCAAAGTAGGAACTCCAGGCACGGGCCACACTTGCTGTACCTGAAAACAACATAATTATTATTCATGACCTATGTTTTTCTATCATGGTTTGTTGTGGAATAACCAAAGGTATGTCCTTAAAGCACATTGTTTTTCTTGTTAAATAATCCACAGTGAGTCATTAAGGTACAATGTTTTTTTCTATCATAGTTATATTGCTATCAAATATTCTATGGTCTGTCATTAAGAACCAATGTTTCTTTTTTCCTTATTTGTTAATACATAGCTACAGTATTTTCTAGTATGCAGTATATTGTAGACCAAGGTTTTTCTATAATATAATGTTGTCTTATAACAAACTGTATTTCATAAATGATCAATGTATTTATATACTAGTTTTTGTCAAATTAGATATGGTGTGTAATTTAAGAATAATTTTTTTCTTTCATCAAAACAAATCATGTTTTTCAGACATAGTTAGTTTTAAAAAACTATAAAGTATTTCATTAAAGATTAAAGCCACACACCTTATTTTGCATAGTAAATTTAAGTATAAATAAGAAACATATTTTATCTATTCCTATTAGAATATATCTGGTGGTTACAAGGTAGAAATCCGTCTTTTTGCGCTTTACAACTTAAAAATAATCGCGTTTGTCGAAATGGACGTATACCTCTAGAAATCCTACTTTCGGTTTCAAAAGCAGTACCGTTTGAAAAATTATAGATTACTTGCTAACTAGGCTATAGATTTAATTTCATATATGCCAAATAGAATATATCTGGTGTTAACAAGGTAGAAACCCGTCTTTTTTGCGCTTTAAAACTTAAAAATAACCGCGTTTGTTGAAATGGACGTACACATGTGTACGTATAGAATACCTACTTTCGGTTTTAAAAGCTGTTTGAAAAATTATAAATTACTTTCTAACTAGGCTATAGATTAAATGACAATTTTGCATACTTTCAAATTGCTTCTGTATGTATTGATTAACATGTATTTAATTTCAAGGGGTGTGGCTTTAATGTTTTATTATCATAGTTGTTTTTTTTTGGAAGAACCTACATTATTTCATTTATAAATACTATTTTTCTATCATTGTTTGTTTTTGAATAACCAATGAGATTTCATTTAGAACAATTCAGGGACAATTTGTTTCTTTTCATGATAGATTGTCAAATTACCTATTATATATCATTATAGGAACAATGTTTTTCTTAAATAGCTTGTCGAATAATAAGCCATTGTCACAGGAAAACATGTGTAGGCATTAAATAGAAAATGTGAGGGGATTATATATAATAAAATGCAGGGAATAATATATAATAAAATGCAAATGAACATAGATTTTCAGTATTTTTGCATTGAAAGTTAAATAAATTGGCCAAATATGTTCAATACACATGTAAAATTAAAATTAAAACATACAATAAAGCTCAAGCAAAACTTGTTTAATTACTTACATTTGTATCACAAATTATTGAAAGATTTTAACAAGTGCACCGCATAACGGGTGCCAACACTCAGCTGCGGGTGCAGTTTTGAATAAATGAAAGCTTGTCATAATTTTTTTTTTTTTTTAGAGGTCACAATGACATTTACGAGGTTATAGTGACCTTGGCCTTTGACCTAATGACCCCAAAATGGGTGTGGCGTGTAGAACTCATCTAGGTGCATCTACATATGAAGTTTCAAAGTTGTAGGTGGAAGCACTTTAATTTTAGAGCCAATGAAAGGTTTAAGCACGACGCGGACGGCGGACGTCAGACGTTGAACGGCGAGCTGGCTATGACAATACCTCGGGTTTTCTCCGAAAACAGCCGAGCTAAAAATACAGCAGGGTGGTGTTCTTGTTACTTTTTGGTTCTGCCCTACCACCAATAAGACTTAACATAAATACAATAGCTTAGTTGAATTTATTTTGCAATAAATACACATTGATTATTCAATAATAAAAAACAAACATTGGATAAACTATTTACAAGAATATTTACAAGATTTGTTCCAGCTTTCCACCATAAACCTTTCAAGCAACACAGTGCACGTTTTATAATAAAGTCCTTTGCCTCAAAGGGAATTGTGTTCACTGATATATATTTACTTCAATTCCTGTATGTAAAATTTAAGTAAAAGCGGAGTGTACACTTAATAAAATGCTACTCAAATAATAATTGCAAAATTAAAGCCACATTACTACTCAAGGAATAGATTGAACGAGATACAAATGCTTTTTTTTTATTTGTTTGTTTCATAATATATTCCATGTGAATTTCCCGCGAGATTGGTTTCCGGCAGTGTCGGAAGCTTGACTAAGTTCTCATGAGCTGCCCGAAGCAAATCTCCCGTTCACTCATGAATGTTCTGATATCATCGCGTGAAATTCACATGGAATATATTGTCACCCAAAAATTAAAAACGCGCATTTTGTATCTCATTAAATCTTTGTTTCAAGACCACATCTAGCATTGTAATTTTGACTATTGCTATAAGGAACACTGATTTTGTATAGGTTTACTTTATTTTACGAAATATTTTTTTACGAAATATTCATTGATTTTGAATATTTATGTGCCTTTAAACATAAATTATCATCGTCCATGTATTTAGAAAACAAGCCACATGCCATGATAGAATAAGAAGTATCTTTTTTTACAATGAATTTATAAATATTGGTGTGGGACATGTTTAATCCAACAAAAGCAACTCTAAAGATACCTACCAATGACATACTCTAGGATGAGATTCCAGCCAATCACAAACGCCATCAGTTCACCAATGGTTACGTAGCTGTATACATAGGCCGACCCAGTCCTTGGTACACGAGCACCAAACTCAGCATAGCATAGGCCTGACAAAGTTAAACACAATATTCAAAGTTATTAATTTCACAAAAGAAATGGCAAAAATTGTGAATAAATCATACTTTTATATCACAAAATCTTGAATAAGAAAAAAAGATTTTACCAATCCATGGCAGTTCTTAACAGTGATAACAATTGGATTGATCATACATGAAATCAATGTACATGTATTAAAACAATGATAATGTTTAGTCCCTTATTTTAAATACCAAAGGCAGGATAATCATCACCATGCAATGTGTGCAGGTAAGCTGGATTTTCACTTTTTGAATACATCTGAAGATTTTTTTTAAAGAGTGCCAACTTGTCACAAAATAAGCCTGTTAAAGGTCTCGGTTAAAATGGTTTGTGACGGATGCTTTACTTTATTGTGCAAATGATAGCATACAAATTAATGGAACCACTGCAATGTCATAAAACTAGATCTCGTATGTGTAACTCATTAATTCAATTTAATAAAATAATTAATGTTATATCCCAATTAAGGTATGCAGGTAAAGCGACTTATACATAAAATTAAATCATAATACCATCATCCAACCTCAAGTAATTAAGCAGAAACTGTTTTCTATTTTTAGTAAAAAATACCTTAAGCAAAACCAGACTGGCTCCAAATGAAATCCCAGGCTAGGTCTGCAGATAAGCTACCTACACAAACAATTCCTTCAAAACTAATGTTAAGTTATTTAGTTAGTTATTAAGTTATTTAGTGGAAACCCGTTTAAGTGTCACTTGACTTTGATCCAACAAGCCCCCTATGTATATCAAACATTGGTCTCTATGTAAGCTAACTATATTACAAAATGTGAATACAATACCTCCATCAATAATTCTTAGTTATTTAGCAGAAACTCCTATTTAAAGTATAAGTGACCTTTACCTTGACTCCGATAAAACTTAGTGCAATTCCATTAATATATCTAAAGTGTCATGAAGTTTTTAACAACAACAGAAAAGCCTATAAGGAAGCAGGCAACATTAATTTGGGATAATGCAAGGTCTATAATTAATAACTGAAGATAGTCTGGCTAAATATCAAACTTGATCTCGGTATTATGGCCATAACTATAAACACTTAAGTTTAATTATGATACCAGTCTCGAAGCTTACCCATATGTCCAAAGCCTGGGGCAAGTAAAATGAAATTTGGGAAAGTATATAATTATTTTGAATATGTATAATGGCACAGGAAGAACATTTCATAAGTGTACTACAGAACATCATTATTCGGGGATGTGCACAAAAAAGTTTATTAGTTTGAAGGCTATGATACATGTGATTTTTTAATCAGAGAATTTACAAGGTTTATATGGCAATTTTTTTTTATTATAAGGGACATAATTCTTAATAGCTTCATGCCATATAACTGTTTATTGAACTTGGCCGTGATATTTTGCCAAACAAACATTATAACCAAGATTCATGAAGATCCAAAAGAAACTTTGTTATCATGATGATCTGATTTAAATTTCTTAGATAATGTTGATTCGTTAAACAAAAAAAATTGATATGGGTGACATTGTTCACGGACGTTGATTGCCCACATTCCCGCCACTGGTCATGGGTGTTCCTTTAATCATCTCTGTGTTTTAAAAGGCGTATTATTATTAATATAAATCGCAGCTTGTGATTTTACAAACAATGAAAAATCCTGGTGAGGGATCGTTTAACAGACTTACCAGCAAGAATGGAGGCTAGAGCTGCGATCAGGAAGGACAGAACCACAGAGGGACCTGCCGTCTGCTTGGCAACCTGCCCAGCAACCACATAGATACCCGCACCAAGGGTACTCCCGATACCTGCAGTTAGAGTATATCTAACATGGGAATGTGAACCAGAATGATTAACTTTTGTGTTCTTATTATCATAAGTATGATTGGTTTTAAAGCATTAAAGACTCTTTTGAATTCATAACCTGAGTAAAATTACTTGTTTGTGTCATTTTCCCAGCTTTTTATGTAGGTTTCATAGTTTACCTCTTATGACATGCTTATTGATTTTAAAAAGAATGAAAACTAGCAAAATCCAAATAAATACCTGGGGCAATGTATTCATCCTCCCAACCTTCCATTAATAGACTGTTATACATGGATTAATTACAGGTGTGTATGAAATAAAAATGCTTGTTAATTTTGTTGTTAAATAAGTAGCTGGTACATGTATAAGTAAACAAGACATCAGGAATATTTTACCCAAAGCTGTCAAATCGAATGTGTTGAGGCATCGTGCTAACTGCGTAGACTCAACAGTGTCAGCTGATATGAACTTCCTCCTCGTCAACTTGTGTAGAAAATCCATGAAGTTGGATCGCTCTTTAACTGTGTTCTGGTTCTGAAACTAATCCATCATGAACATAAGATTTTATAGTTTGTTCAGTTGGTTAAAAAATTTATTTTAACTTCATTTTGGTGAAACTCTACATATAAATGATTGTATTCAATGTTGACTATTTTGTATTCATCATTCATTCTACACTTAGTTTAGACACTCAAGATCATTAAAATTGCAGGGTATATATACTTGTATTATCCAGAACTATTAAGGAGGTGCCCAAGTTTGGATCCTCCTAACAATTTCTGAATGACAAGTACCGCTATTACTCATGACTATCAATTAAATTTTTATCAATGATACTCGATGAAGAATCAGTTGAATACACATTATTTACACATTAATCAAGTTTTCCAAAGAACTTTTTAAAACAAATGCTAAAATTGCACTGCCATTAAATTTATTGAAATTTAAGCCAAAATGTCTAATGCACGCCAATAATCATATTTAATTAATTTCATTGCACTTTCTGTTAGTGAATTTATTTAACTAAAGCCTGCTAAAAGAATATCAGTATGTCATTAATTAACAATCTATAGAGCATGAATTTCTTACCAGTATTTACAGGTGATGCAATATCAAATATTAATTTCCAACACTGAATACTTTATAGACCAATGCTACTATCAGTTAATGTTCCAGATTCATTTTTCTCTATCCTAAATATCTTTATTTCATCAAACAAATAGTTCCTCTTCATCAAAATTATCACTTACTATCAAAATACAACCGTTTCACATTTACTGAAGTTCTTTGTCCCTACCCAAATTGAATTCATTTCTTTCCTGTTTATTGTGTGAAGACTTTGTCAAACAAATCACAGGACTTTAATATGACATATGTCTCATGTCAAGTACATATTATACTACATCATCATAACTGCAAGTACAAAACAATTTCAAAATCTGGTGGATATCATCAATTGATGGATCTCGAAATTTAGGGGTAAGTGTGAAACAATTGTATCAAATTATGAAATATGAATCAGATACAATTGTTTCATATTCAAAGATTACTATATCTTAATTCTAATCTTTATAGTATGCTATGTAAGCTGTTTACTGTATATTGTAACTAACATTCTATTCATGATCAGGCACATTGACCCTTCAGTAATCAAATAAACCACACTTTCGACGCACCTTCATCACACTTGCAATAATAAGGTTACAGTCATCAAAGTCTGAGCACATATTTAGTAATTTTATAAGACGACATTAAAAAATATTTACAAGTAAAGTTCATTACAATAAATTGAATCATGAAATAGGGAAAGATCTATGATCACAAAGCCCTACATAGCCAAACCAGTTTGGTGACACTTAATTTCTTTGTCTACAATTCATTATTAAATAATGCATTTGCTTCATATTGAAAATTTGCTGAGGGGTGATACATTTAAGAAGCTTTTAACACTCTTTGTGGTTGACCTGTCCAGGAACCAACAAGAGCTGTCTCCATCGGAAGGCATATGCCCCCGAAAAACACTTTTTTGAAACCTAAACGCAGATTTCAAAACCTAAACGCGGACCCTAAGTTCAAGGTCAAGGTCAAAGGGGTCAAAATTTGCATACCAAATGTGAAGGTTACATCTGAAGCGACATAGAAGTTATGAGCATTTTTCGAAACGTAAACGCAGATTTCGAAACCTAAACGCGGACCCTCGGTTCAAGGTCAAGGTCAAAGGGGTCAAAATTTGTGTGCGTATGGAAAGGCCTTGTCTATATACATATGCATACCAAATATGAAGGTTACATCTGAAGCGACATAGAAGTTATTGGCATTTTTCTAAACCTAAACGCAAAGTGTGACGGAAAGACACACAGACAGACGGACGGACAGTGCGTTCACTATATGCCCTCCTTTGGGGGCATAAAAAGCATCTGGAAACAGCACCCTTCTATAATGCTTTTAAGTTTTCCCCTATTAAATTCGTCCATGCACAAATTTAGAAAATCAAAGAAATAACAAGCTTGTATGTAAGGTCAAAGTCCTTTCTTAGCCCTACGTCATGCAAACTTAGTACGTATTAAAAGCTTTGTGTCACTTTCAGTTTGGGTCCGTGTATATAATATAGTATGATGTGGTGACCCATAAAAAATCAGTGTTCCTTATACATGTAGCAATACCAAAAAGTCAACGCTTTTTTAATAAAGTAAAGAATTACAACCTGAAAGTAACATGAACATAGTATGACTAGACAAGTACAACTTGTACAGCAATAATCCAACTCTAACTCTCAGCTACTGACCCTCTGAGTCGCTGGGATAACCAAACTGACAATTGGGTCGTTGCAGGGACCTATACAAACTTTTATAGGTCCCTGGTCGTTTGGACAACCCAATTTCCAGCTACTGCATGACCATCTGGGTCGCTTGGATAACCCAATTCCCAGTTGCCGACCCTGGTCGCTTTGAGCTGTTCGTGTGAAAGCTCAAAGAATTCGAAAAGAGCTACTGACCCTCCGGCTCCGGGTCGCTGTATTTTGTATGTAAACCTAAAAGCTCAAAACATTCAATAATAACTAAGTAGATATATAACGCAAGTTATCTTTAAAAAAAACTGAAACACATACACAGTAATCATCAACCACTTTTTTGGCGTTATCCGCTGTAAAATATTGAATACTTCGAATACAGTGTCAGAAACAGATCACAAGACGTGTCATGTGCAATATGTCAACACGAATTTCGGATCGTTTCGGATATTGTTTTTGGAGCGTGACCTTATCGGATCCTTTCAAACGATAGAACGTGATGTTGGTACGCGTCGGTGTCGCTATAAATAGATTAACTACGGTGTTGCATTTTAGACGCCGCAATACAAGTCCAGAATAAAGTGAGAACATATTAATCAAGATTTGCTCACGAAATCTCAGGTACATGTAATCACGAAATTGAATGTCGAAATGTTGCGTGATTTCGACTTCTGTAGATAAAGCGATGTCCCAGATATGGAAATCGTACAATGGTACATACACTATGAAATCGTATCCTACAAGGAGGTCATTTTATGAGATAAATCAATGCGCAGCCGATAGGAATTCAACGCATAACCAAACAACATAACCCACTAAACCCATGTCCTGGCTTGACGGTTGTCGTAAGGGCAAGGGACACAAGGGCTCATAACATCGATCACTATACCCACCCAGCCCAGTTTATCTCGACTGGTCATTGTCGGCTCGAGTACTACTGAAATGTACCCGGATACTCTTAAGAATATTTAAAAGTACACCGGTTACGGAAAATATACTGAAACGTACCCGGGAATTATAACGCTAAATTGGTCATTGTCGGCTTTTCAAATTAATTATGTACATATGTCAATATTCTGTAAAATGGCCTCTATACATGTTTTATCGTAACTCCTGCTTAAAAGGCATTTTGAGGAAGTTTTTTTCATAGATAATTTTGTTTCGTATTCCGTAGCGCGTTATACGACATCATATTTTATGCGGGAATAAATATCAGGTACAGTTTACATTGGTCGGGTACGTGTTAGTATATTTTCCGTACCCGGTGTGCATTTAAGTACACTTAAGAGTACCCGGGGTACATATAAGTAGTGCCCGAGCGGGCAATGACCATTCGAGCCCCAGTTAACCCCAGTTTACCTCAAATGTAACTTACTATGGCTGGATTGGTCATTGTCGGCTCGGGTACTACTTATATGTACCCCGGGTACTCTTATGTATACTTACATGTAGCCCGGGTACGGTAAATATACTAAAACGTACTCGGGAATTTTCATTCGGTACCCCTCGCAGATTATCAATAATCGGAAAGGACCGAGAATGTGCGATTGGGGAATTTTAACGCTTAATCGGTCGTTGTCAGCTTTTTGTTAATTAATTATGTTCACATTTATGTCAATTGTCTGTTAAAATTGTCTTTATTATCGAAACTCATACTCAAAAAGCATGCTGATGCAGTTTTTTTAAAGAAAAAAAATGTTTAAGATAAACAATATCGTTTTACGGAAATCGGTAGCGCGTTTTACGACATCGCTTTTATGGCGGGAATTCAACTCGGGTCCAGTCTAATATCGACCGCGTACGTTTAAGTATATTTACCGTACCCGGGGTACATGTAAGTAGTACCCGAGCCGAAAATGACCAATCGAGCTTTACTGTGGCTCGATTTGTCATTGTCGGCTCTGGTGCTACTTAAATATACCCCGGGTACTCTTAAGTATACTTAAATGTACCCCGGGTGCGAAACATATACGGAAACGTACCCGGGAATTCTAACGCTAAATTGGTCATTGTCGGCTATTTTTTCAAATTAATTATGTCCATATTTATGTCAATATTCTGTAAACTGGCCTATATATTGACGAAACTCCGAATAAAAAAAAACATGTTTAGGCAGGTTCTGTTCAAAGAGAATTTTTTTCGTATTCCGTAGCACGTTTTACGACTTCGGTTTTTTGGCGGGAATAAAGCTCGAGTAGAGTATAAATTCGGCCGGGTACGTGCTAGTATATTTTCCGTACCCGGGGTACATTTAAGTATACTAAAGAGTACCCGGGGTACATGTAAGTAGTACCCGAGCCGACAATGACAAATCGGGCCTTACTATGCACACCATTTTCATTTTAACTAGAAAAAGTATATTACTACAATTATGAGACGCCCCGCGACTGATCAGTATTGCAAATAGACGAGTTTCACATTCCCACTTTTGGCGATTATCACGATGCAATAACCTATTGATTAATCGAAAATCGATTCTCGCAATAGGCATTTGTATAGTTGTTTATACTGCTTGCATATATTCAGTGGCCATGTTCTTTTGATTAACTATTAATAATCACGTTATTTATTTCGTCATACACAAAAAACGCGTATACGTAAGACATTATAAATGTCAATATATGAAAAGTAAAGTGTCGGTAATTAGATACAGCGCAGTTTAGACCAGGCCCGTACGCAGGTCCTGGGCCCTGGGGCCCGGGTCCGCCAGCTGTCAAGTTAGTTGTTTGTTTTTAGTATGGGCCTACTGCATTTTTTCTCGAATGAAAGGGTCCACAGTACACTTTCAGTTAATACAAAAGAGCAGATGTGTTTTATTGTCTCTGATAAACAAGGGGATTATCACTATTTTACTCGCAAGTGGAGATCAGCCCATAGGCAATGTTTTCTTATTGCCTTTTACACACAACCCCGATCAGTCAATTACCCCTTTTGATCTTCATCTTCATCTATCGATGGTTGATGTAACCCGTCTTTTGTTTGTCAAAGGAAAGAGAAGTAGCGAATGGAAGCAAATGATACAGGAGGTTGTAAGTCTGAAAATTGATTACATTAATAATTTGTGTAAAACAAATAATGTTAGAAGCAATTAGAGAGGTGGATAATTGTCATTAATTTGAACCAGAAAGTTTCTTTGTCTTAGTCCAATGCCCATAACTTCGTCTATAACCAATGGACCGGAACGAAAGTCACACTTCGTCTGTATATGCCTCAGTCACAAATAATCCGGTCGTCGGCCGAGGTGTCCGATCTTCAGACATCGGGAAGACAGGACACGTCGGAGCCGTCCGCCGTCCTATGAGTGACTAAGTTTAATACCTCAGTCACAAATAGACACCGATCACCGTCCGATTAGCGGACGACGTATTTTTCCGCTCATTGGGCTGGCGCCGGGCGATTATCACACGGACATCGGGTCATTTTGTAGCATCGGGCAGCGTCCGGATTAATTTATAATCTCACAATTTTTTTACCCGACATCGGGCCCGGGAAGGAATCGTGTTGAGATGGAAAAAGATCGGACGATCAACGCACGGTTATCGCCCGGCGTACGCCCGAAATTGCATTTATTATACGTTTATCATAACGAGCGCCGTCCGGCGTCCGTCGGGCATCGTGCGGATTTCCTACGGCAATCAGACGGTCGCCGGCCGATGTATATGCCCCTGGGAAATACCTCTACTTTTGCCGATACACGTTCAATGAATCCGATGTCGTGCGATCGCCGGGCGATTACCGTGCGTTGATCGTCCGATCTTGTTTCGATCTCAACTCGTTTCCTTCCCGGGCCCGACGTCAGGTAAAATTTTCACTTAAAATTAACTTAAAATTAATCCGGACGCCGTCCGATGCTACAAAATGACCCGGTGTCCGTGCGATTTTCGACCGGTCGCCAGCCCGAGTGGAATAAAACGCCGGACGGTGATCGGACGATGATCGGTAATCTATTTGTTACTGAGGTAAAGTCATGTAGGTAGACTCACTCTTCAAATATCAGGTCAACATCTTAAAGCGTTTTGAAAAAAAAAGTCTGGAAAATGAAAGGCCGGACGGACAGTCCGACTGCTACAGTATATGCCACCCTACCGGAGGAATAATAATAAGCTCAATATCCGAAGGAGTAAATTGCGTCAGAAAAAATCCAGAAAGCAGTGTTGAAAGTAAAAATGTGCAATATATTATAATTATGAACATTTTATTAGGAATTTACTTTGAAACTTTATAAGAGGTTTTAATTCAAAGAGAAAATACTATTATGGTTATATGTCAGTCGTTTTCAAAGTTTCCTTTCCTTCTTCATCAAACATCATACATATCTGACACACAACACTGAAAAATGCGCATAATATCACTTTAAACTGTAATCTTATTTAAAGGGGCCATTACACAGATTTTAGCATTTATTGAAGTTTGTCATTATGTGCTTTATATTGATAAATGTAAACATTGGGTCTAAAAAGCTTCAGTAAACAAACAATAAAAAAATAAAGAAAGAAAAATAGTAGCCCTCAATCGGATTCGAACCACTGACTCCTGGAGTAAAGGCCTATCGTCTATACCACTAGGCTATCGGCGCTTACACAAATTCAAAAAAATTATACTATATATAAGCAATTTTCGTAGTATCAAAAAATTTAACAACAATAAAACTCTCCAAATTATTCAATCGTTTTGCGTTGCAACGCTTTATAATTTTCAGGTTTTTAAACCGTCAAAACATGCATAATATGGATATTTTAGAGCATGGTAAATGTTCAGTATTACTGTTTCCTCACAAATATTATAACTACAACGAAAATTTGCGAATCTGAAATATTTTTTTTCAATTTTGTCAATTTACCGAAACGTGAAAAAGGCCCCTTTAAAGTGATATTATGCGCATTTTTCACTGTTGAATTGAGCTGAAAATAATTAACAGGTCAAAAGAGTTAGTTAAAATGTGGTAACTGACCAATTATCTACAACTCATCTTGCTACCAGTTGTTTATAATATATATATATATATATATATATATATATATATATATATATATATATATATATATATATATATATATATATATATATATATATATATATATATATTCGATATTTTACATGACTGTACAGTCCTCTAAGCCGAAATTATCCGTAAAACAAAATTGAGTCTTTGTGTCGTATGAACGAATCTGCACTAAAACTAAATTTAGATTCACATCGTACATCGAATCATTTCGGTCGTGAGTAGTCAAAACGAAAGTACGGTTGATAATCAAATTTATTTTTTTTCTCTTTCCGGGATATTGTTTTAGTATGTTGATGCTGCATTAACAAATATAAGTGTATATGAAGTGAAAACACCAAAAATTAGCAACGGTTGCGATAGACACCTATAAACATAGCATATACTGTTAGATGCGCATAATATCACTTTAAGTTTCTTAATCAAGTATCATTTTAAAATTAATATAATAAACTAACGGCTGAAATAAAATGGATCAATTTATATCAAACTGTTCCGCTTTGTGTACATACCGGTCTTACTGACAATAACGAAGTGACGTCACCATCAATGTATAGAATGAACTGTTCCGGCGATGTTATATATATTTTCTGAACTTATATACATGTATTTCTTCATTAAATTTTCCAATTGCATTGTAAACTTTAGATTAAACTATAAAACAGGAAACAATATATTGATTTTGCCTTCACTTATGACTGATAAATTAGCAAGACAATAAATTAAGCCTTTTGAATACACATCTGCGATAAAGGCGCAAACGCATTCTCTTCAAGGGAGACCATGTCCCCATTGTAGATTAAGAGCGTTTACTGGTATGCCTATGACACTTTTGAAGAATTATGATATACGTTTAAACTAAATATATATCATTTTATATAAAAAAAATCTCTATTGTTTGTATTTTTCGGAAATATTATTTTACCCCGTTGTGTTCAACGAAATTACTTGATGTTAATTTCACTCTTTATAGGACTACGAAATGTTTTATTTTTCCGGAGCCCATTTAAATGTGTAGCATTCAATTTTTAAAATCATTAACATATATAGGTATTAAGCACTTTATTAGGTATCCGGACATTCGTTCTCATGGACAATCGTTCCTACGCTAATTTTGACAAGGCAGACATTCGAATCTTTCCTACGTTGTTCTGACTGCCAGGGCATTCGTTCCTACTTTATTTTAACAACCCTGACATTCGTTCCTACTTTATTTTAACAAGCCTGACAATCGTTCCTACATTATTTTAACAGACCGGATATTCGTTTATACATAATAACCACGCAAAGGACATTCGTTCCTTCATAATTGTTACTCATGGCCATTGGTTCTTACAGTTATAGACAATACATAAACTGTGAAAACAATATGGGCATGTATCTATAGTAATGTACACTCCTTCAATTTTACTTCCATCAAGGAACTTCTTATGAAAGAACGCGGTCAGCCTGTGCTTTTCTTCGTACGCCAAAAAACGCACGTTTAAGTCTACAATTCGGTGGCTATGAAGTTTAAGTCGCCCCGATTTCTGCAAAGTTTCTCTAATTACAGATCTCAGTGTAACTCGATATATTCGAATAATTTTTATTATTCTCATGCTCAGGACAAATTTTGTTGAGTGCAAACAAATATATTTGAAAAATGGCGCACTATTTTAATAATGTGACACTTGAAATTCCGAAAAGAAATGTCCATAGTGTCATATTCATTTGGGTAGAATGTGATAATGATAACCAGGGTAGCAATTATGTATCAAGCAATGTCCTGGATGTAAATATTATATAATAACGGACCTTCAGGCTGTCCAAATAACGTAGGAACGAATGTCCGGGCTATCAAAATAACGTAGGAACGAATGTCCGGGCTATTAAAATCCGGATTGTAAAAATAATGTAGGAACTATTGTCCACCTGTGTCAACATTAGCATATAAACGATTGTCCGCGAGAACGAATGTCCGGCATAAACTTTATCACTGTGATTAAACTGGCTTCTTTACAGTTATTATCCTGTGATAATCTGAATGGACAAATAACGTTCTATTTGAGTATTTGGCGTTAAATTAGTCCTAAAATGACTACACAATGCTACAACTACGAGAAGACATGGGGGTAATATATACGTTGTGTTTAATGACCAGACATCTGCCACCTGTGGTTTATGACACCAATTTTATTTAGTATTTTAATTATGCCTTTAAGTAAATAAAACTATTGATGCGTGTTTCTTAAATTGCCAAACTTAAGTCGATTCCAGCTTCCACATCTACCGACTCGTCCTGGATCCGTTTTATCAAGGGATGGAACTCGATGTCGTGAATGTGAAAAGGGTTTATTCCCTTCCGTACACTTTAATTGTTGGTCGTTTGCGGTCGGTTTTCACCTTGTGTAGTGTGTTATTTGTCAGACCCTTTCCTCAATAGCGACACAATATTGTGCTTGGACTGGAATACTCCATATGACAATTGCATTTGATTTGTTTATTTGTTTTACATCTTACTGTTTAATGTGTGGTCGTTCGCATACAACTTACATGTTCCCATTCTGTCGTTGGCATATTTCGTAATTCGCCATTTACTATCTCTATGCAATCGGTTATATTCATTTTGCTCCACCGATAATCGCACACTTGGCATTTACACGCTGTTTACATATATTTTATTAATAACACAAATTTATTTCGATGTTTTATTCCAAATAACACAAATTGTATTGCGTAAGCGTGACCCTTAGCATCGTTTACTAGAAAGTATATGAATGTTATCAGAAAGTGTTTTACCTAAGAACGCTAAGACATTACGGAAAGATAGCGAGAAGATGGGTGAAATCGGTACACCAGTCTTTTTAAATTTTAAATTGTTCAAGGGCAAGATAGCACTAAGTCCAACGGTCCAGTCTGTCACAATAAATCCGGATACCGGGTAATCCTGATTAGGACATAATTAAGTTATGAGGGCATGAAATGTTGACATTTAAATTGTGAATACAAACTTGCACAAATCGACAGTCATACAGTGCACCTATCTCGGCGTATACACTTGTACCTATAGCATAATACGTGTACATGTATATAGAAACATCACTGTGTCACGGATCAATGAACATAACGACCCTCGAGTGGTCGATCAGATCAACATGCTCTACGAACTATAGCAGTTTTGACGCACACTGGCCGTCGGTTACTTACAATTTACGCTCTGTTTCGAAGGTTCGTTCACGGGTCTTGGTTCGACAAACTTGCACTTGATGAAAATGGGCATGTCGAGGATTACGCGCATGCTTTCGTTTGCTCTTTGTATAGCCTTAAAGAGCGGAATGGAATGTGTTGAGGTATACATTTGTTAATGATATTTAAGATTAAAATTATGTATGAAAATAAAATGATGTTAATGATGAGAATGCACATATGAATGCGTTTTTCTAGAGATGTTTGGTCACATTAAATGAAGCGTATATCAGGTGTTCTTTCTTAAAAACAAGTTTGTATATATAGGGTGACGTTATACATTGTGCATATAATATATAAAACGTGTAGAAGTTGTGTAATATTTTGAGTCTTATTATTTTGAATGATATGGAAAACAGTGCATATAATTAAACATAAAATGTCGTCATCGAAGCGCGTATTGAATGGTATGTTCTATTTGAATGTTTGACTGCAGTATTAGATTTAAACAGTGTTCTGTGTTAGACGCAACCGAAATGCACAGTTTCTTAGGTATGAAACTGCATCAGTTGTAAAACTTGACAGAAAAGACGATTTTTTTAAATATTACTTTTATAGTTTTTATACTATTTATTGGTAATGTGCTGACTTAACTTATTTGCTATTATATGAGTACCAACCATTTTTGGCATCATGCAAATATTGTCTCATGAAGTAATGATATGTTCCGTATAAGAGCTTCTAAATGAGACTTTTAACTGAACTCTCTGTTTTAGGTGTATGACTGGAAACGTGACTGGGGCAAGGGTATCGCACCAAGGGAAGTGGTCACCTTGGATACTGGCACCATGACGCTACTCCACTCTGCCACGACCTTGACCACGGACAGCTTGAGCCCAGCGGTCAGTTTTTTCGACTACAGCAACGAATCACAACAGGTAAATATTATTTTTTTTGCATTGAACATGTGTTTATGTGAATGCATACAATAATTATTACGACATTGTCTATGGAAAATATAGCATTAGCCGTGTGTGTATTTTATATTTATTTAATAGGCTTGCTATTCATTATTGCGAAAATACGAAATTAGGAGTAAAAATATTATTTAAAAGTTTGATAAAATGTATGAATTCTTTTGAATACAATAGGGACAATGTAATACAATTTAACAAAGTTAAATCTGTTTAATCAAAAAGTCACACGTTGCTCCAATTATTGTTAAAACAATGATAAAAAATCTGCTTCAAACAACACTTCAATAACATGTTTTGTTTGAACTAACACTAATTTCCATCGATGTGATGTTTATAACCCTCCAGGGTATATTCGCCATCAGACCGTTGCTATCGGATGGGACCAGTGCGTGTTTCATTGTACGAAGTGACCAGGGGCGAAACTGGCAAGATGTGCAACGCGATCTTCGAAGCCGCCAGGGGGTGAGTGTGTGAAACTATTGATGGATAAACATGATTGCAGGGTTTGAGTAGACAACGCAGAAGTTTAAACAGACAGGATTGGTTTCATTAATGACACTTGCAACTCGAATTTAGTGCAGAATTTATATGGTACTAAATTATATATGGTACTTGGGACTGAACGCTTAATTGTTTAGGACCAATTGAAGTATGGAAACCAGAAACAAAATAGTATAATGTTGGAAAATAATATATATATGAAAGTTCAACTTTCTGATTACTCGAACTGTTTGAGACATAGTAAAAATTGACAGGTACAACATAATTAAACATACACCCACTGTAATTGTTTTAAAATAGAAGAAATTTAATACTTAATCTTATTTAGTTAAATAGACGCCCACTTTAAATGTTTTAAATCTTGAGTTTGATAAGCTACGTACGCGTCTACTTATAACTTGTCCATTTCTATAGCTTTTTAATACTTGGACAACCTTTCAATACAAACTGTTAATAACGGTTACTTTCGATGAAGATTGAAGCTCTTTGATACGAGCTTAATGCTCGGAACCAGTCAGCTCTTTGCCGGGGTATCATTTAAATCACTGACTTCAGCTTACTTCCTATGCGGTTTTTTTGACAGACATGTGATTTTGATTTGCGTTTGTCTTTTTATAATAGGGACACATTCTAATAATCTTTGGAATAATGTAATCGTGCCTTGGTACGGCATTCATATAAGTAGCATTATAACATTATTGGTGTTTGGTGATCCAAATCACCGTCTGGGTCGAAGAAACCATGAACAATATTTTATTAAAACTTGAGATAGGACGAGCGTGGTACAGCATAAAACAAACTGCAACAGGTCAAGGGTGGTAACACCGAGGGCGCATAGTAAAACCGAGTAACCTCTCTTGACACGTGTCTCCGTTCGCTGAAACATTTTGAGTTAGCGCCTTCCTATTGCAGAGCATCTTACCCCGCGCACGGGCGAGGAACTACGCCATAGTTGGAGGGCCCCTGAACGAGCATTACCTGTCCAATCAAGCGAGACTGACGGACTTCTGTGACGTCGCCAGTGATCACATGTTCCTCTTGCAGGAATATGACGCAGGTATAGAATACAAATCTGTTGAAGAAGTTTTGCGATTAAGCGTCGTTTATTTGCAAATATATCAAGATATGGAGTTCGGATGCGAATGCTCATTGTTTTAATAACAACGCAATAGAATGTAAAATTGACAGAGTCACTATTGGCCGCTTAGCTAGATAAGCTGAAATTATTGCGATTTTAACACGATTTCAAAAATTTGTTTCAGTTTTCACTGTGACGTAAGCAGATTCAGATCAACCTTTGTACCATGGCACATTTTCTTAAAAGTATAAAAGATAAGAGGGTAACATGCTAAACTTCCGTATAAAGCACTCACTCAATACACATACTAGTACTTAGATGAATGAATTGGCCAGTAACACAGCATTTGGTTCGTTTTCAGATGATATGCGCAATGTCTGTGTGCAGGGGTTATTCGAAGAAATGCGGATTTACGTGCCAGAAGAGCTCGTCAGTAAAGTGTTTGGTAACATAATTATCTTATGCATGTTTAAATTTATATATTTCGTCGTTTTCATTTACAATTCATTGATGTCGGTAGGAAATACGAGTAACTGCCTGTTTATATCATATTTAAGTTTTCTACTTCAAATGAAAGAATGTGAAATGCGAAAGAAAATATCGCGATTGTACAATGATGTGATAATAAGCGTAACCACTCAGATCAAAATTCTGTATCACGGCTGCGCGTTTTTGTTAGCGTGAATCCGGTTGTTCGTCATCGTGTTTTCATCATCGTTTTGAGCGTGATTGTGAATTTGTATTTCGTTATCGTTTCTCGCTTTTCTGTTATATGCTTGTTCGTCATTGTGTTAAAAAGGTATTGTATCTCATTTTCGCGTGTTTGTCTTGCTATTGCAGTCGCTGTGTCTATCATAGCTCTATCTAAGCTTGCACTGACGTTGACATCCCTTTGTGGCATACAGCCTACGGGAGAAAATAATTCATACGTTTTGTTCCTTTGCAGGTGTTTGTTGTCATTATTCATGTTTTATTAATTGCAGTGTCAGGGTCCTGAGTGAATTACATGGACCATAATACATTTTGCTCAACTTCATGTATATGTCTTTAGTTTCTTTGCAGAACGTGATTTAGTTCGAATGCTGACAATTCTAATAACATACGGTACTACGTTTCCAGTTTCACATAGAAGGTTATATTCCTTATTGCACCATGTTTTCAGGAAAAAATGGTCGTGGACTCTTTCTTGCAAATCAAATCATTCCTGAATGAGTTTACACGTATTTTGTTTAGCTCACCTTTGATGAATGTAACGTTTATGCTTACCTCATCTTAACTGAATGTGATTATTCTGTATTGCTCACCGTTGCTAAATGTAATAATATTTTTTAATTGTTCACCGTTGCTGAATGTGATCATTGTGTTTTTGCTGAATGTAATTATTATGTAGTGTACCATTTGCTTTATGTAATTTTTTTTTCCCGACGTTTGTTGAAAATAATTATTTTTGTGTTACCAAATTTGTTGTTTGTTTTGCTTCGTCACTTTTGTTTTCATTTGTTAAACGATTAAAGTAAATAACTAAATTAAAACGTATGTGTTGTAGTTTATCAATGAGTTTGCAACCAATAAGTGAACTGACAATGGCAGATCAAGAAATTATGCTCTTTCACGAAAAGAAAGAAACAATAATTGCACAGTATCAAACATACTTTTCCAAACGCGAACATATCTGCCTCTGCGTATTGAGCAAGTCAACCACGTCATATTTTTTAAAGGAAATGTGCCTTCATGCTATAGTAACAGTGTGACTCGCGTTATGACAGGGCATGAATTATGCCTCTTACTTCTATAGTACTATTGTGACTTGCATCGTCATGGAATAAGGTCATGCGTTACTATAGTAATAATCGCCCTTGATTTGGACATTCTATCTTTTTAATTTGTAATTATACGTCTTGTTGTTGTTTTTTTAAATTATCTTCAACTTTGAAGAACATATTTTACTCATAATACAGAAAATAAAAAAAATCTAAATAAAATGTTATCAAATATTTTGTCATTATGAAGTTGGATATGTAAAAGTTTTAATAATTTCTGGTTACGCTTAATTTAGAATGTTCAATTATAAATTAAGCCATCGGCATTTTGACCAGATGCATTTTACAGCATATATTTAAAAAAAATTACCTGTAAGATTAAAAGGCTATATTCAGTGGTTCGTTCTATTTAATAGATTTCATAGTAAAATATGTGTAACAATGCAATTTTCCCTTATGGCGAACATGTATTAATATACTGGCAATGGCGTATGGACGAGTATTAACAACATTACTCGTGCTACACAACTCAACGTAGATATAATCCCTAAGCTCACAAAAACAAGAATCAAATAATCTTGTATTTTTGTATTTACGTATTTTTCTGTGTCAACCCAGTAATGGTTCCGCTGTTGTAGAGTTTGAATAAACACCAGGAGCCGTATTCATCAATAATAAACTCAAACTTGAACTCAAACTCAGACTTTGACTCAGACTTAGACTTACTAAAGACAGACTCAGGATTGGTATTCACGAACGCGTTTGGAAATAGACTTCAATAAGATCGTGTTTTTATGACGTCACGACTAAGCGAACTCTCTAGTAGGGAAAACGCGCCAAATAGTGTCAAAAATAGTAGCAGACATTTTTGATATAACATATTGAATGGAGTGTTTGGCAGTTGAAGACAGCGAAACAAAGCGCCAGAAGGTCCAGATTGGTCCGAGCCAGAGATTGTTTTTAATGCGCTGGTTCGGAACCGCTGGAACCTTCTATCGGCGAGTATAAGGGGATCGGTGCCGAAAAGATTTTGGTTATTCGAAGAAAAAAATGGGACGAGGTGGCGAGCAGAATATCAGTGTAAGTTATATGTTATTATCGTATCTGCCTTATAGTTGTAATATTTTATTTAATAGCTTACTGTTGGATTTGCTACCGATGTCGTTTTTACTAGCGCCGAATAATGCACTATGTAAACAAGGGGCATAACCACTCAGCAAATTGTACTTACGGATTTCGGATGTGATTGTGGAATGTGTTTTAGTTTCAAACATTTGTTATGATTTATGGTAAAGTTGCATGTTCTTTGTTTCCAAAATTTGCACACGTGAATTGTTATTTAAGTATTAATAATGAATATTTGTGATATCACGGATAAGTTTACCATTTAAGGAGGTCTATTGTTTTAGTTTTCATCTCGTACCCTGTTAGATTCGTACCCATGTGTGTTTTATTCGTATCTGATTACAATCTGCACATTTCCAAACGAACTTTTCAATTACTACAAGTTAACATTGATAACTATTACCCTGTATGTCGTTTATATTAAACTAATCGACAGTCATTATGGCAAACATGAAATGTAATGTGTTTCATAAATACTGCTATACATCATTCAATTGTTTTTATTAAACTTTCAGAAAATTTGGGGTCGCAAAAACTGGTGAACAGTGCCAGAAGAAGTACCAAAATTCCAAGGCTCGGTGTAAGTTGTCATAAATTACTTTTTTTGTTATGCTTTCATTTAATTAAATTTGTTGAAAGCTATAATCAATTGCAATTAGTTTGTTTCAATATTACTACATGTCGAACCTAATATGTGTTTTCTACGTGATATAATCACAATGAATACTTACTTATGTTGTTAAAATTTGTAAAAAAGCTTATGAGCATTTTCATTGGTTAATCTATGTTTTATGCTACTGTATTATTTTGCTGAAATGGTGCTAGAATATATACAGCTATGTCACGCATTGAAAACAATTTTCTTTTTTTTTCGTTAAATTTAACTTAATAATAATTGTCTTTGCGTAATTGAATTAGTGTTATAAAAAAGATCTGACACTTGTCAATTCATATGATTATTGATTAAACCCATCAAGGAAATATGTAGGTAAGCTCACCAAAGCTACACTAAATAACAATATTCATGAACTCGTTCACAGAAATATGTTATGAAATGGCAACTTGTATCAGAATCTTTGTTTGTTGTAAATATAGCAGGGTTCCGTATAAGGACAATTAAAACAAGGGACAAAATTGTCACAAAACCAGGTTTTCATTGTGAAAAAAAAATCTGATAAAGGGAGAAAACTCAAACTGAACTTTTGAAATGACCAAAAAAAATTAACCCTCTTTGTAAGTTTTTTTTTTTTTTTAAATCTATTTTTAGTCGTGGCGACCTTGACATTGGAGATATTGACGTGATTCTTTCGTGGGACACACCGTCCCATGATGGTGAACAAATGTGCCAAATGATTTTAAAATCTCACAATGAATGACATAGTTATGGCCAGGACAAGCTCATTTATGGCCATTTTTGACCTTTGAACTCAAAGTGTGACCTTGACCTTGGAGATATCGACGTAATTATTTCGCGCGACACACCGTCCAATGATGGTGAACAAATGTGCCAAATGATTTTAAAATCTGACGATGAACGACATAGTTATGGCTCGGACAAGCTCATTTATGGCCATTTTTGACCTTTGAACTCAAAGTGTGACCTTGACCTTGGAGATATCGACGTAATTATTTCGCGCGACACACCGTCCAATGATGGTGAACAAATGTGCCAAATGATTTTAAAATCTGACAATGAACGACATAGTTATGGCCCGGACAAGCTTATTCCGCCAGCCCGCCAGCCAGCCCGCCAGCCAGCCAGCCAGCCCGCCCGCATTCGCCAATCTAATAACCAGTTTTTTCCTTCGGAAAACCTGGTTAATAAAACATTAAGATCATTAATTTTAGATCGGCTAATGAAGTTTGTGCATTTAAGGAAGTATTTCTATTCCTTTTTGTTAGATACTTTAAATCTCTTGACTATTTCAATTTTGTTGTTGAGTTCATTTATTCAAGGAATGAGTGCAAATACAAACATTGTATTTCTTGGTAATCAAACAGTATGATTTGTTATTCTTCCAATGTAGAAATTAAAAAGGTCGGAGAAATGCGGCACCCAATCTGAGATATGTTTTGGAAGAGTCGTTGTGTCTGTTCATATTAAATTATTATTAATATATATTTTTTAAATTAACAAAGCCTTCAACAAGTAGATTTTTATTTTATTTTATATACTAGTAATAAAATACCTGTGTGTATGACTGTATTGAAATGACATTTCTTTGGCTATCATAATTTAGCATTTATTATGTAGCATTTTATAGCTTCTGAGTTTGTAATATATATAGTCAGTATTATGTAACATGTTCACTGAACTGACTTATATTTATAGCGACTCTTTAATAATAATAATTAATCCACTTTTTTGTAACAAAATACATTAAATGCCAAACCTAAAGTAACATCCTTCAAGGTCAACGGTAAACAAATAAATATGTTCAAAGCGGCGCAGTAGGGAGCATTGTTTCTAACAAACACATCTCTTGTTCCATACTAAATTAACTTTGAATTAACTGTTTTTGTTTTTTTTGTTACAGATACATCAAATCTAGGCATAATTGCAACATATTATTATTAATGAGCATAAGCGTATGTGCCTAAGTGTTTTACAAAGTTATATGTTTGAATTAATTTTTGCGGTTTTATTTTTGCAGCTTCTTCATATGCGTTACAAAGCAGTGAGAGTGCCACAACAGCCAGCAGAGAAGAACATATGGTAAATAAATAGATAATAATATATATGCAAACCATTAACCATATGTATAGAACATTGAAAATGCAAACCATATGACTTATATTGTATACATCACATTCAACACAGTATACAATATAATAGAGATTCACCCTTATATAAAACAAAATAAAAGAAAAAAAACATGCATTAAATTAACATTAAACATTGTGTTTGAAAGTTAACACTGGGATTATTATACATTAACTTAAGTATAGTATATTAACATTAGTTGTCCATTTTATTGCATTAAAAACATCACTGGATTAAATTAATTTAGATTTTTAAAGTGACACTATATTTTTTATGTGATTTCAGAGTGTACCAGTCATGAAAGTAGAGGCATGAAGTGGAAAGAATGTAAGTTTTGGATATCTTTAAATTTAGATTTCAAATTGTCTGGAACAAATCTTGAAAATATAAATATTGGTAAACTTATCACTTAGGTAGCTCTAATTGGAGGGTAGTGCAGTGCATACAATTAATTTAGAGTTAATAATTAACTTGCATGGATGGAATTCTAGTTCTTAGAACTATACTGACAATACCATTTGACAAAGCAAGTACTGTATAATGTTATTATGTAATATGCAACAAAAGTCATGCATTTGTTGAAACATAATTAGCATCAAATATGTTAAAACATAGTACCAATGCATAGTACCAATGCATACATAGATTATGTGATATATATGTATTAATTTTTTAACCTTTGAAGATCATAATATGAGAACAAGTCCATTTATACAAATCACACTTTTTATCCATTTTTGCAGCGCTCACAAAGAAGAACGACAAGAGATCACAAGCCGATACATTACCAAAACTTACAGAGAAACCGATGGGAAATAACTAAGAAAAATTAGAATAAGAAATAAAAAAGTTGACTGTAGAAATTGAAATAATACATTTGGAGAAAAAGATGTGTTTAGTGTCAATACGTGACCAAGTGCTATAACTCTGACATGTAATATACTAGTAGTAGATTTATTCGCCTTTTTGTAATTAAAAGGATCTTATTATTTTTTGTGCAACTACTTCATAACTCTATTATTTCTAAAATAGATAGTCTATATTAGAAATAATAGTTATGGGGCAGTTGCACACAAAATAATAAGATTTTTTTTTATTCAAAAAGGGGCATACTATTATTTCTATGATAAAAATATGATTCTATCCCTTTTTGTACTTATAAAATTCCAGTCAATATTTGTGTGCTTTAAGAAATGTAGGTTAAATATTACATTGGTCATTGTATTATGTTACTGACATATAAAATACATTCTACATTCAAAGAGGAATATTAGTTGAATGCGGTGTCTTGGGACACTTCTTGATATTATTTGCTTACAAGATATCCATCATTGATAATAATAAAATTCTTCATTCAATTAACTGAATGAAATTCCAGAATAATGGTAGATACAGTTATGTGAATTTGAAATTAGACATCAACAAATCCTGGCATCATGCTTTCGCCCTGGCCAACTGGCAGTGAACTTGAGTGAAGCTCGTTATTCTGTAGCTGGCATCATACACAGCCTGTTAACATAAAACATGTTATATTACACTAACAAAATAAGACATATTTTTGTAATTTTTTTCTTAGGTATTTGATAAAATGCTGATAAAATGTTTCTTATTTTGCTAATGGCAAACTGTTAAAATTAACATACAGTTGTTTCATTAAATATTTGTGTTTAAAATAAAGTTGTATCAAATAAAAGGATTGCATTTAGACTTGCACATAACTGACTGTTAAGCCATACCTGAACGTTGATGGTGGGAACGCCCTTTCGCCATATGTAGCCTTCTACATGGTTTACTGGCTTCTTGATATGCACATGCGTCCAATCGATGCACCCCAAAGTACTTGTAAAACCTGAAAGTTGATCATTTAAAATTGACCCATTTTTTGTAAAAATTACAATATTAATAAGTAAATAGATATTGATATAAATGGATTATGATCGGTGCATTTATGTGCATTATATTGAATGAAAGTTCTGCCTTATGTCAGAAGTGATGCAATATGCTGATGTGTCTTAACTTGATAATCAAATGTAATGTCATCGTTTTACTATTGATTGAAAATGCAATAATATGTGCATTTGAGAATAAAATATTATTCCTGTTGTTGAGTGTTTTATTAATTTACAAATAAAGTGCATTACAACAATGCACTTGCCATCAACAAATGCATATTCTACAGCATTTGTCGCAAAAATACATTTTGTATTGGAACTCAATTACAACATAGACAGACACAAGGACAGATGCACATATGGATTCAGGTGTACCCTATATCTTCTAAACAGAGTGTATAATTTGCACATTAATTATAGCACCTTTTTTAAAATTAATAAACATTAATTAACATTACATTTAAGATCAAGAATTTAAAAATAACTAAATAATCGTCATAATTTATTTTGAAAATGTTGAGAAAAAAAAAGTCCCCGATGTAATTTCGAACCACTGACTAGTCGGTCAAATATAATCACGAGCACCGATGCGCTACCAACTGCGTCATGGCAGTGTAACTTTTTTCGGCATATACATATCTATAGGTAAATTCCTACATCTATAAATAGATTTGTAATAGTAATGAAATCAAAATTTATGCATAGTAAATGTCTTGTAAACGTTTTCTAATAGGTTTCCCTTTTTAGAGAATATCCATTATTATAGTTTATGATACATGCAAATTATATGTTATTACTTTTTCATTCAAACAACAAGTATTATCCATAAAATTAGTGCATGTTCACGTTCATTCAGTTTGGAGATTATTTTCACGAAAAACAAACAAACAAACGCGGACAAATATGAATTTGACAGTTGTTTACAATAAATAAGAACAATTGCAAAATGCACACATCGCAAATGACTCACGTATCAGCGATCGCACCAAGTTCTTGTTTTGCACGAACGGCGTCGTACCAGCTGGAAATTTGACAACTTCAACTCTTAGCTGTCAAAATATTATTGACCTGTGCACAGGTCTACCTAGTTCTGGCTACCATAACTTTAAATGCCGCTTTTTTATGATTTTTGCCACGTTGCTCGGGAAAGTACACACTGCCAGGGCGACCGGAACTTGCAGAATCCGCATCGTATTGCGGCTCAACTATTCCTTGCAAATATTGCAAAGAAATACGATTCCCGGTCGGGTTAAACGATACCGTTTGTAAAGTTCAATATCCCTATAAATCTCCAAAGGGTTGGTACGATCTAGATACACTCTTTCAAATATAATATTATTATTACGCAAGGAGCTCGTGCGGCGGCCATTTTGTAAAGTAAACGTTCAAACGACGTTACGTCATGATTGTATAGCGTAAGTCTAAACATTGTAGACTTAGCATTTGAGACTTATCTTACTGAGTCTGAGTCTAAAACTAACCATTTTATGTTTCGTGAATTAAGTTTTGTAAGGCTGAGTCTGAGTCTGAGTCAGAAACTGGAGCTGAGTCTAAGATTTGAGACTTACGTACATTGGTGAATACGGCTCTAGAAGTTTCGATGTCATTGGTCTTTTAAAAAACCTATTTCCGTCAATCTATTTTCAAAGTTAACAAGAGATGTGTTTGTCAGAAACACAATGCCCCCTTATGCGCCGCTTTTTTTTACCTTTGACCTTGAAGGATGACCTTTACCTTTCACCACTCAAAATGTGAAGCTCCTTGAGATACACATGCATCCAAAATATCAAGTTGCTATGTTCAATATTTCAAAAGTTATTGCAAAACTTTACTGTAAGGTTAAAGTTTTGGGACAGAATGACAGAATGACAGTCAGAAAGAAAGACAGACAGGCCAAACACAATATACCCCCGATCATTCGATAAAACAATATACCCCCGATCATTCGACCGGGGGCATACAAAACTTGTAAAATTAACGCAGGGATTTAATTGTGATTATTTGAATCATTATAAATCTAGGGAATGAATAACCTAATCGGTGCTTAAGACAAATATGTGCCTGTTTAAAAGGCGAATGTGTTCGACTCATGGGCGAATTCAGTGGGTATTGGAAATCAACTATTTTTTCAATGAACATTTTCTGCATCAGTTGAGTCCCGGAAATGATAGACGATCTTCTTATTATATACTTGTAACATTGTCCCTTCACGCTTTTGAAGTGTGACCTTGATGCGACACGGAAGTCCAATGTTTGCGACGTCATATTTCGGGCCTAAAATTTATTTACTCACAATTTTATAGAAACATGTATTGCACAAACACGATATGAGTATTGTTCTATTCATTGCGGGATGCCATAATCCGTTAATGAATTTTTGTTTTTAGGACATTATATTTGTCAATGTTTCTTTCGGGTTTAACACGATGTGTGCGTAAATTTCGAAGTTTAAGAGATCCTATCGCGCCTGGGGCCTCATTGTGTGAAAACCAAATCAGCTACTAGTAGGAATAGCATTTATACTATTCATTTCGGTGACACACGTGTTGGTCAATTAACAAATAAATAAAGCAGCACACAGTACAGTTTTTTGCTGTTTATTAACGATAACACTACGTATAACGATAAAACAAATCGTAACAAGAATAATGAATGCGTCCTGAGCATGTAAGAATTATGCGAAAGAACCACATTTCCAAAATAACTCCCGCAACAACAGTTGACAAATCAAAGACGTCATATACAGCACACATATTTTACGAACATATAAACATAAATGAACATGAAACAATCTCGACAAGAGGGCGGGGCGCGGGGAGAAAACATGGTGCTTGAACCAGTAGCATTGGCATCGAACTAAAACAAAATCGACTCCAATTTACATCCAACCGATCACATCGCAAAATACCATTGAAATCGGTACAGTCATAATGCTTTTGAAAACCTGTTTATGCGACAGCTAGAGATAACTCTGTTGTAAACTTCATGTACATTTACTACACATATTTCTAATGAGCGTTTTTAAGCTTATACTTGCTAAATGCATTAATAAATAGTTTGTAATCCGAGATTTATATCATATAAACGTGTAAAACAAAAAACGAACCCGAAAAACTCTTGACCGTCTGGAATTTGAAATTCACAAGCGAATAGCGACCGTCAGAAATAAGATATTTAATATAGACATTTCAAACGCCTATCATGCTACTTGTTTTCCTCAAAATGAGCATATTACAGTAGCTGGACAACAAGCTCCAGAATACATGAATTAAATGCTCCATGTACATGGAATGTTAGTTGTATACATTTACAAATATCGCTACGTATACACCTATACTTTGTTTTAAAATGTTATATAGTTGCATTATTAAACAATAATGTAATGAGTGAACAATGCATTTAAAGGGGCCTTTTCACAGATTTTGGCATTTTATTTAACTTATTCATTAAATGCTTTATATTGATAAATGTAAACATTGGATCATAAAAGCTCCAGTAAAAAATCACGAAAAAAATTAAAAAAAGGAAAAGAACATTGCCCGGAGCAGATTTCGAACCAGTGACCCCTGGAGTCCTGCCAGAGTCCTGAAGTAAAAACGCTTTAGCCTACTGAGCTATTCCGCCGAGTATACATTCTTGACGTATTTTATACCTTATATAAGCAATCTTCGTAGTTTCACAAAATTTAACGACAAAAACAGAACTCTCCAAATTATTCAATCGTTTCGCGTTGCAACGCTTTATAATTTTTAGGTTTTAAAATCGTCAAAAGATGCATATAATGGCTATATTAGAGCATGGTTAATGTTCAGTATTACTGTTTCCTCACAAATATCATAACTAAAACGAAAACTTACGAATCTGAAACAACTTTTTTCAATTTTGTCAATTTACCAAAGCGTGAAAAGATCCCTTTAACATTGCATTTAAAATTGCATATGATAACAATACAATATAAAGAAAACAAAACGTTAACATGTGCCCGACTAAATGTTTGATCTATCCGCAGTGATTTGTGTGAGGCAGAATAGTCTCATAAATATGCAAATGTAGTAAAACATGTAATAGAACAAAGGGTACGAAATAAGTAAATAAACATATAAATAAATACTAAAAACACAATGTAAGGGCGTTAAGATCGTACACCTGATTTTCCGACTGGAATTTTTGGAAAATGAGTATTGCTTTATTAAACATGATTACGTCTTTAACTTGTTTCACAACGCTGCCTAAATCTCCACAGGGTACAAAACCGATTAGATCAACATCGCCTTTAATGCTTAATAAGCTGATTAGATAATCAATAAAAGTCACTTTAAAAGCCAAATCCAGTAATAAGTCCTTATTTGACCTAATTCGAATAATTGCATTATCATAATAATAACTGACATACTGAATAATTGAACGACTATAAATAATCATAACAATTAAAATAATCATATACAAAAAGTATATCGTGAAGTACGAATTATGAACTTTTTTATTGATTCGTTAAAAGTCAAAATAACTATATCATAAAACATATAGTTAAGTAAGTACATGTGCTATGATTCTTTTGTTTTACTTGATGAAATGAGTACCAGTTTCGCACAAAACTCATCGGATTCGATCAACCAATGTCTAACAAGTTCCTGCATTTCCCTTTTCTTTTTCTTCTGCTGTCGCAACTGTTCCAGGATTTTAGTTGCGCGCGCACGCGGGATCTGTAGCACCGCACCGGAAATACTGGTTCCAAGCGACCAAAGGCCAGCGTTCATCACGCTTTGCTGGTCCCCGCCTTGCCAGAGTGACCACAGAAAACGACCTGAAATGTACACATACATAATTGTAAACATGTACATTTACAAGTCTCTTCCACTAAAAAAATATTGTTAAATGGAGATCAGCTCTTTTTAGAATTTATAATCAATACTATTTTATTAAACAATAAAACAATACGTTTTCAGTGACTTTGGGTATCGTTGCTCAAATGACGTAGATAAAAGCGTGATTTGCAAGAGCTAATTAGTTTCAGGGTTATAATACACATTTTTTAAAGCTTACATAAAATAAAGCCAAATCAAACAACAATGCTTAAACCGTTAATTAGTAATTATGAGACATGTACATTATTTAAAACGCTAGTATATTACCAATTTAAATGCGTGTTGTTTATGGTTGAAATAACTGGGGAGAGATGCTTTTACTAGCGGGATAAGAGGTCAAAACATCCCAATTGTCTTTAAAATGAAAATCTTCAATAATTAAGAATTATAATTATTACAATATATAACAAATGTGTCACATCAGCGAAATGGTTAAATCGCCATCAATCGATATGTGTTTATGGCCTATTGCCTCAATTGGAAATAACTCTAGGTAACTGGAAAGGCTTTTGTCACATGGGAAACAGGCGAATGCGTAGTTAGTGCTCATTGTAAAATAAATGGCCCAGTTCTTCTTCGTACATACGTCAAGGTCGACTGTCTCATGCGAGCTAGTTGGATTCTATTAATGTTCACAGAGGGTTGAACCCACTATAAGTGAGTAGCAAAGTGCAAACTGCTCGAATTGGATAGCGGATAAGTTTTAATGAATGAGTAGCTTCATTATACCTGACCTTTCCATCCGCGCACAAGTTATTAAGCCAAAGTGTTAGCGTCTGACAACGGACCCGTTCAGAAAATCGCCAACGATAACAGCATTCTAGTTCTTGTACTTGCCCCCCCTCCCCCTCCCAGTTAATTTTTTACCAATAACAACGCTTGTTACATTTTAGGTTTCAGTTTCATTCATCGGATGTACCTACGATTAAGTTTAAGACTTAACTTAAGAATGTTCGTAGTAATCGGGCCGAAGGACGGAGGAAATTTTAACACGAAAACTTAGAAAATCTTCGAAAAAAACACTAGTTGGATTTAAAAATATCTTTAAAGAAATAGCCATATGGCAACTTTGATAGTCCGGACGAACCTGCGCAGACGGCGCCAATGCCCAGGGACGCTCGCTGGAAAAACGCCTCGTCCATCCGAGCCTTGGATTCCACGGCCGTCATCACGGCTCGCATGGGGGTCTCGCAGCGGCGGATCTGCCGCCATATACTCTCTGTCTGCGTAATGATAGACTTCGAGTCCAGCTGGGTGATTTGAAAGTCTGAGTTTCCGGCGCTTTGTAAATGTTTCATAATTATAAGCTCAAGTTGTACTGTGCTGGTCTGAATTTCGTGAACATTGTGACAGAGGTCGCGTAGTTTTACTTTAATGCCCGGTGACGTCACGACGGTAGTCTCTATTGCGAATCTGCACACGTCGCTCGACGCTGATAGAAATAAAGTCTCGGATAGCAAGGTGACGATATGCCGGAAGAAGGATAGAAGATAGTACGGGCAGAGCGAGCTCTTTGTTCGGTACAGTTGCTCGAGCTTGCTCAAGCACTGGTGGGTCCGGATGTAGAACTCGCCGTGACCTTTGAACTCGGTGTCAAGGATCTCCTGAATAAAGTCGTTGAGGAAGTCGAGAACCGGAAGGTCGCCTTCCGCCAGTTGGACGAGTAGTCGCACGCCTGGAAAGGGAATTTCAATTTGTGAATGACCTTTGTGACTATAATTCTCAAAGTGCCAAAGGTACGTAAAAAAGTAATTTTACAAAGTTGCATACACGTATTTCAATACTCGCAATGCAATAAAAATATGTATACATACAGGTACTTCATTTTTCGCACAAAAATGACATGTACATCTCATTGGTTGCACTGTCATAAAAGTTTATGCTTCGGCAGTTGCACTTCACTTGAGTGTGAAAATACTCTTGCAAATGTATTTATTTTTACTAAAAAGGAAACGTGTAAAACAATATGTTTTATTCGCACTTAAGTTAAAAGTGGTATATTTCTTCATTCGCATTTGATAACTTTGATAATTTGCATAAGATTTACTTTTATTTGTAAAATAAACAAAACGTACCGGTGACCAGTGTTCATGTAAATGTTCAGTGTGAAGCATAGCTGTATTCTCAATAGCAACGTTTTGTTAAAAAAGACGTCCTTATAACCAAGGTAAACGTCAATTTTAAATCGTTAACATCTCGCAACTTTTTCGAAAAGTTAAACACAGACGAAATGTTATTTGCTTCTTTTAGCTTAACAATATTTTCACATATTTTTATTTAACAAACGCCCAAATGGATGAGTGCGATACTTCAGTTCATTTAAACAAAGCGAACATATGTATTGTGTACATATGTTAATGTGGCGACGTTATTAAAATTTTAACAATTATTTTAAATATTGTTATTATTATTATTATTTGTCTATGCCCGTACAATTATCATATGACGTTCCTGCGATAATTGTCCAGCTTTCTTTCATACGATAGCTTATCGCGTACGGTACATTCTCTGATATGAAACGAGACAATAGTAAAACTTAACCGATAATAAGTTTTCTTTAAGGATAATGTACAAAATAAGTTGCTTATACACACGCAAGTCGTTATTCAAATAGTAGGTTAAGCAATGACACATTGTGAAACTTTATTACCTAAACCTATACTGCAATTAAATATCTTGTACGGTAGTGACAGTCTATGATTACCCATTAGGCACATGAGGCATCTGTCTATGGGCTCCGCGACTTTAGGGCCTCATTAGATTGAGGCGAAATTATTCTTTTTACTAACTTACTTTTTACCTGACGAGCCAATTATTTTACATCAATGTCATGCTCCGATTAAAGGCTTTAAATTATCTTACGAATGAAATATTTTATTATTTGCAACCGTATTGTTTTTAAAGTGATTTCGTTTTTAATACATAAATTAGGCGCCTCACACTGGAGTAGAGTTAGGAATTTTTAAACAAGTGAAATGGGAAGCGGACAACGACAACGAGCGACGCATGGTATTGTAATGCGCATGTGGGGGTTAGAGCCTAGAGGGTTAGGGTAAGGGTTAGAGGTCGGGTTTGGGTAAGGGTTAGCCTAAACCCTAACCTTAACCCTTACCCGACCCCTAAACCGAACCCTAACCTAACCATAACCCATGGTTATCTCCCCTATACCATGCCTCGCTCGTTGTAGTTGTCCCCTTCCCAAGTGAAATCGACTGGGCACTGGTGTTCTAGTAGGCACTAGGCCCACTAGGGGCCTGGCTCGTGGGCCCCACAAGTTTCACTGTCTATGGTCCTCGAACGTGCTTAATCCGGCACTGAGGAGATATTTTATTTACCTAAGCGCACACTTTAACTATTTTACATTTATCAGAGTGTTAATAAACAATGTCTTCAGGTATGGTGCAAATAATAAATAAAGAACATATATTGATGGGATGATCCGATAGAAATTACAAGAACGGTTTATATATCGTGAACACAGTTTAAAAGGACTTCATCTAATGTGAACAAGTGCAATATTCAATGTAACAAATGCATATAATTTAAATTTATTTTGACAGTAACTGCAGTAGTCTGAAATACTATAATCAATCTCCTTTGTTATGCACATTACAAAAGTTAATTTCTTTTCGATAATATTTCTTTACATTAAAGTCAATATGCCTCAATGTATGTAGCAAATGTGTTTAACCGCATACATAATACAATCGATGTTATTATGCGTCCTATCCGTAAGTAAAGCGTTAATATTAGACATGTTACCGCACAATTCTATTAAATTTACATATAACAGACGATTCAAGCATAAATTATATTTTATAACGATACAACCGGCGCAATTATGTTCACTATTCGTTCACTAGTAATATTCGACTACTTTTTTAACTGTTCAGTATTCTCTAGAATTTAACCAATTACTGAAAACCGTCGATGATATTATTAATACATTCTAACATTGTATTTCACTTACCATTATACGATTTTTCCGATGTAACGTTGGTAGACTCGTAGATATCCTGTTCACTCTTCGATCTTTTGAGGGGTACAAATTTCGACATAGTCCTCTCTAAACGATCAACATCTTTAAGTATTTAAACAGTCACTGACCGATCTTATCCCTTATTAAATTGTCACATCTTAGCCCGTTTTGGACCTGTGCGAACGATTAATGCCCATAGCTACATGTACAATTATGTCAGGTAAGCTAAATGGTTTACTACAGCTGTTTCAAGGTGAAAATAGAGGGACTAGTCATTATGATTAACACCGATAAATCTACTTTCATTTCCCTTCTGCAGTGACGTCGCCATCTATTTATACAGTAAGGATGCATTTCGCCTGTTTTCCGACGCGCAAATATATAACCAGCCTCGATAAAAGACTGCACAACTGGCGATGTGTTCTCGACAAAATAATAAAACTGTATTTATTGGCGATGTATACTACAATGACTGGTCCCTTTGTTTACAAAGCAAAGCGGTTCGGTTTGTTTGATCATTAAAGAGTTTACCTAACTCTTGTTAAAACTACAATACAATTTGTGTAATGAATGAGCAATCTGAAATTATTTTGTTTTTAAATAAAACTTTATTTATAAATGATATGCTGCCCACGTAGTATGATTTGTTCACTAATTAAAGCAATGTGTACACATTAGCTGGATAATTATAGATTTTGATAGACTTATAAATAGACTTATAGACTTATAAATAAAGGGAGAATAAAACGTCCCACAAAACAGGAACATTAACAGCAGCTATTTCCCTTTATTATATGCACATGGGATTGCGTCTTGAATATCAGTTGTAAAATTGCTCACTACATTTATT